>NC_080381.1:130878066-131486504 GCF_014773155.1 Arachis stenosperma
TGGAATTCAAATTCATGACGGATTAGTCCTTAACTTGTTGAATATCGTGGGAAGCAAAAAAAATATCTATACCTAAATTTTATTATATTTTTGTCCCCATTACTAAATTTTTCTAGGTCCATCACTGTTCACAGCTTATGTCATCATCGTTGCTCATTCCGTTACCGTCGTTATTGAACCCGTCGCCACCATTCTCATGTCGAGTTTCTTTTCTCTAGCTAAATTTCTCTCTCTCTCTCTCTGATTGTGAGTCTGTTAAGTTATTCTATTCAAACATTGATATTGAAATTATAAAAAAAATTGATTTTCATATTTTATAAAATATCATACTGGCGGTAATTGTAAATATGACGCTACTTAAAATTAAATAAAGTAACACAGATAAAACAAATAAAAAAATAAAAAATAACTTAATCTTGTATAAAATTTACCTATAAAATTCTGTACCGAAAAATGAATTTAATTTTAGTATATTAATAATAAAAATATTTATATAATCATTCAATTCAATTAGATTTATCTATTTAGGTCATTATTGAAAAATAAATTTAAGATACCAACATACAATTACTTTAAATTAAGCAACAATTATCAATACTATATAAGGGACACACTATTCCACTAAGAATGATTGCCATAAGGAATAATTTTCCAATTTTCTATACTAATATTAGAAAGTTTATATAATACTATATAATAATATTATCATTATCAATACTATATGATATCAAAACAAAAAAAAAATCACCGTGCTAATATAATTTTATTAATATTATATAAATTATTTTTGTATTTATTTTTCTGTACGTATATAATAATATTTAATTAACACATTAAGACATATATAATATTTTGTTAATACATATATAATATAAAGTGATTTACAAATTATTATTAATTTGTATATAATGTATAATTAAATTTAACGAATTCAATTAGAATAAACAATAAATTATTTATTTTATTTCAGACTTTATAAATGAATAAATTAATTAACTACTATAACAAATTACAATTAATGTAGTAAAATTAATTAAGTAATATATATTATAATAAATTATATTAATATTTAAATATCTAATCAAATCAATTAGCTGATATAATTAAGTCATGGTAATAAATTGTATTGAATGAGTTAAAATAATTAAATCGAAAAACACTCTCCAAAGCATGCCACGTCAGCTCCATCATTAATTGTAGACATCCGATTTTTATATAATAGAATAGATATGGAAGGTTGAAAAATCATTATATAAATATATGGATTTAAAATTTTAAAAAATTCCCATATTTTATGAGACATTTGGGTCCAAATAATCTCTTGGAGTCTTGGGCTTCCAGTTAGGGTCGATAACACCTGACTGTAGTCCTTTTTTGTACTAATTGGGCCTTTAAATATGAAGGAAAGACTAAATCCAAGATTAATGTCCCAATAAAATGTTAACTTTCAATTGCGTACTCGACCAGAAAAAAAAACTTCCAAGTCTTCAATTGACTCATGACCAGAAAACATATTCGATATTTCCTTCAATTCATAACTACCGATCCCCGTTATTGTAGCACAATGAACTGTTGTTATTATAACATTAAAATTTAATACTCCCTTAAAATGAAACAATAAAAAAGAATATCCCAATGATGTGTACACAAGCACGATCTTTGATTGTTGATTCATTTTGGGAGTTTAAAAAGGTAAAGAAAGAAAGAAAGAAAGAAAGAAAGAGGATAAGAGTGGAACATTCGAATACTATGCACCACCTTTTTACGGATAAGGACTGAGGAAAATTGTGGAGTTCGCACTTTGGAAGATTTTTTTTTTTTTCCTCTCGGATCCATCCCATCACAACATATAATAAACATCTCATGTTATAAAAAACTAATTTTGGGTTCACCAAGATTTGAACTCGTGACCTTTCGGATCTGAAATTTTAATACCATATCCTGAAACCACTCATCCCAAAAACATAACCTGATAGGATTATGTAATACTAATAATCACATCTCTAATACTTTCTAAACCTTCATTGTACACATTGTACGCTTAGGTTATTGGCTCCCTATACTTTCTCATATATTAAACAACATAATAATAAATATATACAAGAAGGTTAACGCATATTTTTATAAACACGATCACGCAAGTTCAATTATTTTAGGGTTATTAAAATTAATTTGATAAATGATTTGTAAACTTGTTATAAATATTTTAACATTAGTGGGTGATGTGTTAAACACTTAAACTTATCTAAATGTAAACCTACCCAAAAAGCAAAAGAAGCATAATAAAATACTCAATTCCCATAAAACTTTTGCACTCTGCAAATCGCTGTACCAAACCCTTTTGGTAGGGGTGTTCCAACACATGACGATCCCACATAGCTTGCCTCAATCTCAGGGTTCCAACATATCACATTCAAGGCTTATCCCACCCCCTACTTTCCAATGTTTCATATTCTTCAACCATATTATACATGCTGTAGCACAAAGTAGTTATGATCATGATCACTATCATCACTGTATAAGTATTATTAAAACTCAAATTATACTTTTTTATATTTTAGATTTTTAGTAATATATTTTTTTAAATTAAAAAAAGTTGTTAAATAATAAAAAAATTACTTTAATTTTAATAACACTGTTTCAGTTATCATAACCACTATAGTTATTATAGCATAGACACTATAATATATATTATATATATACTAAAAATCAGTAATTAAATTAATTATTTGTATAAAATATATATTAAAAATAAATTAAATAATAATATGTGTATATATTAAATTATTAATACATATATTTATATAAAAATATATAATAATTGAATTTTATTGTCTATAACATTTTTGGTACACCAAATTCTACAAAGTTCAACTTGTAAATGGTATTAATTTCCTCACTCGTGTCCTGATTCAATCACCAAAGAAATTATATGTGAATGAGTGATAGTAAAATGGTTTTGAAAAGTCTATTTTGTGGGGTTATCTAAGCTATATATCGTTAATTAAATAGGACAAAAATTAAGATTTTCCTTAAAAAGAAAAAAGAAAGAGAGAAAAATACAATACCATAAAAATGGTGTTATCCAAATAATAGACTACAATCTTAGACGAATCTTATCTATAATTGTATGGTTTGAATTGCAAGTCCTTACTTGTGGAAGAAATACTTTAAAATAATTTTTTTTTCCAAATACGAAAAGTTAATTAATTTCATACATAATGTAAAATAAAAAATTTTTTAATTTAGCATATTTTGAGTATTTATCAATAATAAGTTATAATTCAAATGACATAATCTTTCTATATTTACTTAAGAGGCCGTGAATTCAAATTTTTATATCTTTAGTAAAAAATATATATATATTTTAAAAAAAACATCACCATTTAATTATATATTTTATATGTTTAATATTTAGGACAATCAAGAATCACACTTTTACTAGCATGCCGACATACATAATCAAATAAATGTGTGTACAATTTCAAAATTAATCTCACCTGACAAATTTTTTTTTGGTGACTATCTCACCTGACAATTAATCTCATAAAAGTATTTTATACTTTTTTATTTACTTTCTGCTTTACATTTTATAAAAAAAAATCTATTAAATAATTGTCAAATTCTAGCTGCGCACGGTGCATTTATTAATTAATAGGTTTAACAAAATAAGTTGTTGAAAATGGCTAAGGCGTGGATTAACATCGTTATATATATTAATTATTGGCTTGCTTTGAGTATATTCGTGTGACGTAGTGTGGATGATTTTTCTTTTCTTTCCTAAATAAATATTTAACTTTGGCAAGGACGCATTTTTTATTACAGTAGTTTACGTTACCCGACTAATTAAGAAAATTTCATTGTGATTTAAAAAGTTCTTGTCACGGAAAAAAAGTAATTAAAAAACTATTTTAAAGAAGAAAACATTTTCCATTAAAAAGTAATTTAAAAAATCTATGTAGAATTTAAAAAATATTTTTTTCTAAATAAAATTTATTGAAAATTATATTTGCTTAATTAATCAAACGCCGAATTATTACAATTGCATTTTACTTATTAGTTTATTTTTTTAAATTATATTAAATAATTAATAACTTTTTTAAATAATATAAATAACAGATCTTAAATTTAATTATTATTAAATATTAATTATTTATATCACTAATTAAATTTAAAATTAATTTTTTTAAAATTTCATCATTTACAATGTTCAGCAATGCTGTTGTTTATCTGGCCTATACTTTTCCTTTTCGCTTCAACTTGAGTTATTCCGTCTTCAACTAAGGAAGGTAGAAAAATTGAATGTTCTAACAAGATTATTGGCTGAGGGTTGGAAATTGGGAATCGGAACAGCAGAATAATCATTAATCAATACAACAAGGAAAGAATATGAATACCATATATCATGTGTGACTGAAGAAAAAGTCAACGAATCCAATCCAATCCAGGTGGATAGATGTTGTCTCCAGCATTTCTAGTAAATTGACTTCCACAACTCACCCCAAGGTTTTCTTTTTTTCTTTTTAAAAATGAAAGGCTCCTCGTCATTACCTTAAATTATCATTAAACATGCTTCCTTATTTACATATATAATTGCCAAATCATATCTATATTCATATACTATATTTAAAATATGCTGCAAATATGTTTGCTCGGTTGCTAGTTGATGATATAACTTGAACTCTTAGCTTGAATAGGAGATCTCCTATTCTTTAACATCAATAGATGGTAGGAACTAACATTTATCTCCAAATGATTCTGATGCTAAAATCAAGGTTGAGTGCTAATTTAGATCCTAAATTGGGTCGATTCTCCTTAAAAAAGGATGAATTTTTTATTTTGCAACGATTTAAAGAAATAATGGTGAAATATATTTATAAGAATTCTAATATTAATGGAGATTTGAGATAATAATTAAGGTTAAAATGTATATACCTTAGGTGAAATTATTGTCGTTATTCAATTTGAACAAAATTTGAGCACAATCCGGTTGGTTCTACTTCTATTATCTAACAAAGACACAATATAGCTAAAATATAATTTAAATTTGCTTCGAGTTCGAAGTCCAGCCTACTACTCCTAGAAGGGATATTTTTGAGAAAATTGTCATTATAGGCCTTGTTTAAGAGCTCGCGGACAATCTGTCGAATTCCAAACAGAGACTTTGAGATGATTTTATTGCAGCAATGCACTAGCTAACTTAAATTGGTGAATGCAGGTTGAATTGGTGAATGCCACAGCACAAAAAAACCTAGTGTATTACTATTCGTACCAGGCGTGGAGATCCCGAATTAATGTGTTGAATAGATTGAAGATTTTATTTTTGGTAGAAACAAAATTAGACTAAAAAATAACCTACAAAATATTCCTATACTTAAGTTAACAATATATTATTATTATTATTATTATTATTATTATTATTATTTGGTTTAGAATTTACCTATCGAATTTTCTTTTCTTTTATCCCTTTATTCCGGGATTATCGTTTCTTTAGACAATTATTGCCTTTATGTCGTGTTCTTAATGCCATAATCTGATAGTTTCGTGACTTATGATTTAACAGTTTCACGACTTAGTAATGTGGCTATTATGTTGTACCGGATGTTATCTTGTAACGTCAAATTTTGTTTAATTATCATTTCATGTGTCATTATTTGTCTAGAACAATGCCCCCAACTCGAGTCTCTTAACTTTATGACTTTGTCAAAAGTATCCGAGTTTATGAGGTTGGATTTAAGTGATGTCCTTAATCAAAATTCTAAGGGATCCATACAAAAACTATTCAATTTCCTTCGGCCTTTTTTGCGCAGCTATAATTTTACTCGGTTTACGAACCATCAGGTTATTTATGAATTCTCTCTCCATCAATCAATGCTATATTAATTTCTAATTAAATAATATTTACTTTAACTTTATTTTCGAAAATACTTCCTTTCTCTTCAAGGAGCTTTTTTCCTTTCTTTGCGAAAGGCTAATTTTTTGCAACTATTTTCGAAGCGCTCTTCAAATTTCATCAAATTTCGAATAGGTTTTTTTTTCGCCTCTTTTCCTTTCTTCAACTTGTTAATGTACATTTCTTACTTTTATGTTTCACACTTAACTTTTTGTCACTGTCTTATGTATTTCTTCCATGATTCTAGTCATTGTTTCATACATTTCTTTTGTGATTTTAGTTTTTATGCCTGCCACCTTTGATTAGGTTAACATAGTAAGGGTACTACTGTTTTAGGTTTTCCTATCTTGATAACAATGGTTTTTATACTTCGTTTGGCTCCATTCTTCCAACACATTTCTGGATTTTCTAGAATTATGGTGAATTTTTAAATTTTCTGAGTTGACTTTAGAGTTTTTCAACCCTTTGTAGCATAGTGGTGGTGCCCTTATAAGTTTTTTCGAGATGTCGAGGAAAAAGGTTATTGTGACTCGTGAACATAGTGGTGCCATTAATCGTCTGAGGCACCAACCTACTCCAATTCCTACTATGAACAGCAAGCTCAAAGTGGATATTTACTCTTGGGTTTTCAAGGAGGTTAAGGCTGCCCCTTGTACCATCACTCAAGAGGAGCTTGATAACTTACAAGAAGCTAGGGTTATCTTTAATTTCGGCTTGAGCAATTTGTATGTTTTTTTGGTTCCTAAACTAGGGGATCATTTATGCCATATTGATGAGCACGCTAGCAATGCCCCTGACTAGTTGTGGATGTACGAGACTATTTTCCTGAGTTGGGGTTCTACTTTCTTTTTTCGATTTTCAAGTGAGCATCTAAATTTACACTGGATGTGCTCTTTCTCAACTACATTCGATTAGTTGGGCCATCGTTCGTTGTTTTGAACTTTTAAGCTCATTTTTAGATATTCAACCTCCCATTAGAGTTTTCTTCTACTTTTTCACTTTGACGATGCCTTTTAGATCATAAGGCCATAGGTTCATCTCCTTTCAAGGTGTTTTGAATAGGAGAATTTTTAATCTATTTGAAGAGTCTTATCATGAATTCAAAGAAAAAATTTTCAAAATTGAAAGGGTTGAAGGTACGATTCCTTTTTTTTCATGACCTTAGAATGTGGGAGGGAGTTGAACTTATATTGGAATTTCAACATGTCTTCTCCAAAAATACGAGTTAGTGGTGTTAATGCTACTGAGCTTGTGAGCATTAATATGTTAATGTTGCTATTGAATGAACGTCTTTTTAGTTTGAGAGACATTTTAGTGAATGAGAAGGTTGCTCGGAATGCTATAAGTAAGCTTTTTCTTCTTCTTGTTTTCCTTTTATATGTATGATTTCATTTTCACATTGAAACCTTATGTCTTTATTTTAGTTGAGGTGGTTGGAGGTCTTGCTGCCATCGCTGCTATGAAGAGGAGGTTGGAATCTCAATCTATCTTGCCGATTAATGTAATTGGTAACCGGGTTTCCTCTTCCGCTACAATTAGCCACTAACCACTACCTCAGAGAACCGAAGAAAGTGGAGAAGGACAAGGTCCTGAGGTCCATATCTTGGAAGAAGATTCTTCCATCAACACTCCAAAGAAGAAAAAAATTGAAGAACATAAGAACATCGGAAAAGATAATGCATATGTTTTGGCTTCATTGTTGTTTGACTGTGTGTTAGATAAATGATTCCGGGCTCTTGACTTTGTGGATCATCACCTTCTGAATGATGATGCAAAACTAGGACTTACTAAAATGCCCCTGGAGGATACCCTGGTTCGAGTTCAAAGAATGCTTCTCCGTCCGGCCACATATGTTTGAGATATTGAGGTCGAGATTTCAAATCTTTGTTTAGATTTTTTATCAAAGGATAAAAAAAATTGCTGATGCTAATACTCAGATTCAGAATTTGAACAACTCAGTCAATACCCTTTAAAAAAAGCATATTATTCTCGAAAATGAGGTAAAGAGTTTGAAGGAAGAAAAGGCTTCTTCTGACTTGAGGAAAGATAATATGAAAAAGCAGGTTTCCGAACTTATTGCAAAAGTTGAGGAACTCGAACTCTCAGTTAAAAAGGCTGAATGTGCTGTCGCGGATGGGGTTTTTTATGCTGAACGGAACATCCTTGACCAAATCAGACTGATAGCTCCCGACTTGGACGCCTCCGAAGTCGACGCTTTCAAGAAAGTGGTGGATGGAAAAGCTGTTTCTATCTTGTAATATTTTTGCACTATTTTCTTATCCAATAGTACTCTTAAAACATTTTCTAAGTGCACCTTTGATCTTAGCCTTTGGCTATTTATTTTGGTGATATTTTTTTGGACAAGTATCTTCCCGTGTAATTGGGACATAACTTTTTAATTACTTAAGCTAATCTTATGCAATTTTATTGTCTTTGTTTGAATTTGATAATTGCACTTTTAACTCTGTTATCATTTTCTGATATTGTTATTCAACGCAATTAGTACGTTTTAATTTTTGTTGTCCCTTTGTACGTGCTTTGTTTTGATTTTAAGAATATGCTATATCGTTGAGACAGTATAAACGTTGTACAAATTAAGAAAACAATAGAAACTTTGGATGCGAATAGATAAAAAATGTTTATTGATGAAATGAAATACAAGATTTCTAATTCTTAAGGCATTAAGGCCTCATTAAAAACCTAGGTATCTAGGAAAAGAGTGTCTTTATTTCTAGTATGAGATAATCCTAAGAGTAAACATTTTCAAGTAGTGGACCACATTCTAACTTCTCGGTATCTCAGTACCATCTAAGGTCTCTAGCTTGTATGCTCCCTTGCCTAGGTTTTCTTTGATTCTGAAGGGTCCCTTCCATGCTAGAGCAAACTTTCCCAGAGATACTAAGGTTTCGACATCAGCCTGTTTCAACACCAAGTGCCCTCCTGGGAAACTTCTGGGTTTGACTTTAGTGTTATATCTTTTTGCCACTCTTTGTTTCAAAGCTTGTTTAGTTAAGTTAACCGCAGCTCTCACCTTGTCAACTAGGTCCATGCTTTTATGATTCTCCGACCTTCCTAAGATCATTCTGGGACTAGGTTTACCAACTTCTATTGGGATTACCGCTTCTTCACTATAAGTTAGCCTGAATGGCATTTCTTTATTGGAGGATTGAGTTATAGTTCGGTATGACCAAAGTATCGACCATTATTCGTCACCCCATGATCCCAATGAATCACTAAGTGCTTTTTCAAACCTCGCAGAATTACTTTGTTTACGGTTTTGGCATATCCATTTGTTTGAGAGTGTTCAACCGAGGCAAAGATTTGGCGGGTTTTGAATCCATTCAAAAACTCTCGAAACTTAGAATCTGTAAAGTGTGTTCTATTATCTGTAGCTATTGCCTTAGGAATTCCAAACCTTATAAGGACCTCTCTCCACACGAACATCCGACATTGGGCCGAAGTAATATTTTCTAGTGGCATAGCTTCAATCCATTTCGTGAAGTAGTTTATGACCACTATTAAATATTTTACCTGACCAGGTCCTTGTGGGAATGGTCTTAACAGGTCCATGCCCTACTTGGCAAATGGTCTTTTGGGTACGACAGATACAAGCTCGTGGGCCGGGGGGTGCGAGATGAAGGTTCCCATGGAGTTGGCAATTTGCACCACTTTTTATGTACCCCATGGCATCGATAATAATGGTGGGCCAATAATGTCACGTTCTAATGATCTTTTGGGCTAACGACTCCTCCTCTACGTGATGTCCGCAACAACCCTCATGAATTTCCTTCAAGGCATACTCTGTTTATTGAGGACTTAAGCATTTCAATTATAGTTGTGAAAAATCCTATTTTATATAGTTTCCCATTTATCATCATATATTTAGTTTCTTTGATTCATAACTTCTTTGCTTCTTTAGCATCCTTGGGCAGAATCCCATGCTCTAAATACATACGATGGGATCCATCCAAGTGCTAACATCACTGGAATGGAAAATTGTAATATTTGATTTGTCAACAGAAGATTTTGTGAGGACTTCTTGTTTGCTATGATTTCCGCTTCTAGGTTTAGTACTTGCTAATTTTGATAACACATCAAAACGTGTGTTCTATTCCCTTAGTACATGCTTAATAAAAAAAGGAATCAAAGTACTGTACCTCCTACTGTACTTTCTTTAAGTACTGTTGTAATAACATATCTATTGTCTGGTATACACCGTTAACTTGGGACGTTACGAGTTGTGAATCACTGAACACAACGATTGCTGTTACTCCGACATTCCAAGCTAATGCTAAACCTGCAAGTAAAGCTTCATATTCAGCTTGATTATTGGAAATGGAAAAATCGAATTTCATCGATGCCTCGATCAACATGTCATCACCCTTAGTCAAGATAAGACCGGCACCCCCATTTTTCATATTGGAAGCCCCATCAACATGAATTTCTCACTTCGATACATCGAAAACTGGATGGGTCATCTCGGATAAAAAGTCAACCATCACTTGAGCTTTAATAGCTAAACGTGGTTCACATTATATATCAAATTGAGACAATTCTATAAACTACCTTACCATCCGATCTGTTAGGTCTGGCTTCTATATATCTTTTTAATCGGTTGGTCGATTTGCACTACAATTAAATAACTTTGATAATACTGACGTAACTGACGTGCCAAAGTGAGTAGAGCAAAAGATAACTTTTCTAGTTTTGAATACCTTAGTTCGGGATCTTGGAGTACCTTACTGATAAAGTATATAGGTCGTTGGTGCTTATTTTCATTTTCCAAAACTAAAATTGAAGCCACAGTTTCTCCAGTGATAGACAAGTAGAGATATAAAGGTTTTCCGAGTTTCAATTTTGCTAGGACAGGAGAGGATGATGGAAAATGTTTGAAGTGCTGAAAAGTTTTCTCACACACTTCTATCCATGCAAAATTCACACCCTTTCTCATTAAATTAAAAAATGGCTTTGCCTTTTTAGCGGAAGTGCCAAAAAACCTTGACAAAGCGGCTAACCGACCTATACACCTTTGTATCTTCTTGAGGTTTTGAGGGCTCAACATGTCTAGAATAGCTTGAAATTTTTTAGGATTAGCTTCTATTCCTCGTTGAGTAACCATAAAGCCTAAGAACTTACCTCCCCAAACCCCGAATGCACATTTCGTCGGGTTCAACCTCATCTGATGAAGTCGGATGCATTTGGAAATCTCTTGTAGATCAGCAATCATGTCAGAATCTTGTTTAGTCTTTATCAACATGTCGTCGATGTAAACTTCTGTGTTCCTTCCGATTTGTTGCTTGAAGACTTTATCCATCAATCTTTGATAAGTAGCTCCTACATTTTTCAAACCAAAAGGCATTACAGTCTAACAATAAATGCCTTTAATGGTAATAAAAGTTGTTTTCTCTTCATCAGGCCTATGCATGGGGATTTGATTATACCCACTATAGGCATTTAGAAAGCTCCAAATATGATATCCTGAGGTCGAGTCGATCATGCTATCAATGTTAGGTAGGGAAAAAATTCTTTGGGCAAGTTTTAATTAAATTTGTGTCTATGCACATATGCCATTTTCCATTAGATTTTTTCACCATCACAACATTAGATAACCATGTTGAATACATCAATTCTCAGATGAGTCCAGCATCCAACAACTCTTGAACTTGCCTTTTAACCTCGGCAATTCAGTCGGGCTACATCTTCTGTCATTGCTACGTAATCAGCTTAAAGGCAAGATCAACGGCAAGTTGGTGGGACATGAATGTGGGATCAATACCGGTCATATCAGAAGGTTTCCAAGCAAATAAATCCACATTATCTTTCAAAAAATTCTGAATTTTTGACTTTAAGGGATAAGACAATATCTTGTTGATCATGGTGTATTTCTCTGGTACGTCGCCGATCTAAACTTTTTCCAAGTTCCTGATAGCACCAACGGGCTTGATGTAGGGGTCTCCTAACCCCACCACCCCAGGAAGATGCTATTTCAAGTGTTGATCCTTTAAACCCAATGCGTCAAAAGCATTTTTGAAAAGCAAATTCGAATCTACTCCTGTATCAACCAAAATTTTTTTTTACGATTCTATTCCCCAACTTCACAGTGATAACCAAAGGCTCATCATCATCATCATATGTGGTGTACTGGAAATCTTCTGCCATGAATTGCAAAGTTGAAATTCTAAATATCTTCAAAACTTTCAAGTTTGCAACCTTAAAATCTTTCTTCATTGTATTCTTGGATTTGGATTTTGATAATCCATTTTTATCCGCCAGTACATTCACAATGACTAGGGTTGTTTCCTCCGGGGCATCCGTAGTCCTTGTATTCCTTGAGTATCTTACTTCTCGATCTTCATTATCATTCTGCCATTTAGGCGGCCTGACATGGTGAACAAACTCGGGAAGCTTTCCATCCTAAATTGTCTGTTCCAGTACATCTTTCAAATCAATATAATCTTCCGTTTTATGACCAAAATTTATGATAGTCACAATATTGCGACTTATTCAATAAAGCCCTTGGCCGAATTTGTCTTGCTTTTGGAAAAATGACCTCATGAGATACTTGTTAATATACTTTCGGCAAGGATGCCACAAGAGGTGTATAGGTAGTGAACTTTTCGACTTGAGGAACAGAGGATTTTGGGAATGACGATTATCCCGATCCTCCGACTTTGTTTGGTGATGGAGCTGGGTTCTTTCTTTTCGTTGATACCACCTTCGAAACATCCTCATCTCGCATGTATTCTAAAGCTATTTAGTGAATTTTTCTAAGGATTTTACATCTTTGGAAGTTAAGTGCCTTATGAGACATCCTTTTAATAATCCCATAATCAAACACAGACACACGACTTCAGGAGTTCGTGTGTTCACTTCCAAAAGGGCTTTATTGAAGCGATCCAGGTAATCATGGATGCTTTTTCTAGATCTTTGCTTGATACCAAGCAACAAAATCGGATGCTTAGCTTGGGTTCTTTTGTGGTAAAATGTGCTAAGAACTTGGTTTTGATGTCAGCAAAGAGATAAATCTGAAACAGAGTGTGTTAAACCATACCATTACTGGGCCTAACAAGGTCATTGAAAAAGCCTTGCATCGGATCGCATCTCCTACACCTTCTAAATTCATCCTTGCTCCAAAAGCATTAAGGTTTTCTTGAGGATTTGACTTTTCATCATACTTCAAGTCAGTTGGCTTATCAAAATGCTTTGGCAAGCAAACTTGAAGGACGTGGGAAGTGAACAGGGTTTGACCCATAATCACATGTTCTCGGATTTTCCTGTGCCTTTTAGGACTTGGACTCCTTTGCAGAGTTCGTCACCTTTTAGACTAGGAGGACCGAAACTCATCCCTTACCCACCTATTAGGTTCATGAGGTCCGACATTGCATTGAGGCGACCTCCTATGTCGCTGTGGTGAGCATGAATGTCGTTGATTGTTATCCTACTGTTGCTCAAAGATTATCTCCGAGTTTTTCCTTTCACAACTACGAACATTATGCTCTCTAATCGTACGACTTCGGCAGTGGGATTGTCGTGATTGTGATCATTCTACTAATTGATATTCCAAGTACAGGCGATGACGTTCTAACTCTTGTACCCGATGACTCATTTCCTACATGGCATGATGGTAATCATCACCTGACCTTGCAAAGTGACAGATTCCATCATTATGAACTTTCAGGCTGGGTATCTCCTAATTTTCATATTCGAGAGGAATTTGATGTTCTTCATAGGTGGGGATGACATCCGTTTTATGTCCATCTTCTTGATGCTGATCTTTAAAAGGAGTATCCGGGTTGATCACTAAATGAATTTTGTGTTCAACCATGATTCTTAGCAAAGTAGGATCCTAACAGACGACACCAAATGTTCGTTCCAGGTGTAGAGATCATTAATTAATGTGTTGAGTAGATCAAAGATCCTATTTTTGGTAGAAGTAGAACTAGACCAGGGGACAACCTGCAAGACACTTCCATGCTTAAGTTAACAATGTACTTTTGGTGGTATGTTTTAGTTTAGAGTTTACCTACTGAGTTCTCTCTTCTTTTATTCCTTTATTTTGGTATTACCATTTCTTTGGGCATTTATTGCCTTTATGTCATGCTCTTAATGGCATGCTTTGGCGGTTTCATGACCTATGATTTGGCGATTTCATGACTTAGTAGTGTGGTTGTTATGTTGTACCGGACGTTGTCTTGTAATGCCGGATTCTTGTTTAATTTCCATTTCATTTGTCACTATTTGTCTATAACAATTACCATGTAGCACGAAAGCTTGCCCATAAGTGGTTCATGACATCGTTGAGGTAATCATACGTCAAGTTTTCTTCTTGGTTCCCGGATTTGATTAAAGCCAGGTCTTTGCAAATAAGGTCTATGATCCTCGCACTAGGAATATCGGTCCCCTTGCTAAGGTTGGGGAGGAGTAGGAAAAGGTATATGAGACATCATAGGTGGCAGACATTGGAGAATTTCCTATGAAATTTTTTTAGTAGCCTTATGTGTTGTAAACTTGTGATCGTTTTCTTTCGCCAATTTTAAGTCCCGACAAAGTTGTTTGGATTATAGATAACTTTAATTATATCAATGCCCTTTATATATTCTCTTTGTTTTATTATGCATTGCATGTTCATGTTTAATATTAAAGTAGTTTAACATCTAACTGTTTGATTATTTCAATAAGGTTGAGTGATGAAGATGAGGTTTTCAGGTTCAAATTGAAGAAATTTATCAACATTAGTGGTATGCATGAGACAAGATCTTATTTTCTTGAGGTGTGATCATGATTCACATGAATAGAGTAACATGCACATTGCGTTTCATGCCCTATAATGGATATAGGATAGCATTTTTGGAAGGTTGTGATACAATGTGACCACAACTAGACTTTGAATAATCAGACAGAGGAGTGGTGCTTTGAGATAGTCCAGAAAGAGAGTCTCTCAATATGATGCACCTTTTCTTGTCTCTATAAAGGAAAGTAAATGTGAGATTTTTAAGACATAAAACTTAAAGAGAAAAAAAATATAAGTGACTAAGCTTTAGAGTAAATGATAATAACTTTAGTTAAATGTGAAACTGAAAGTTCATGGCTTGATAAAAACCCTTTTATGGGTGGAAAAAGAAAACAAGGTAGCACTACAAGAACTAAGCTATGTATTGTTAGATTTATTGTCGGATTTTAGCATTAGATAAAAAACAAAATATCATTACAATCGAATTTGTTGATGGAATAATCTACATTGACCCAAAAAAATTGACAACCTTGTCGGGATTTTTTATGTTAATAATGAAAGAAATCTGACAGTAACCTAATCCAACACCAAAATATCTCTGTCCTTACTGTGGAAAAAAATTTGATAATAAAGTTTTCTATTTTAGTACTGCTAATCCTAAAATAACAATTTTTTAATTTACTATTTAACAAATTAGAAAATAGATAGTATACTATATTAAAAAATTAAATTATTAAATACAAAATATATCAAATCAAGCAATACAAATTACAGATGATAAAACTAAATAATTTATGGGTCAACACAGTCATCTGTGTTATCCTCCAGGCTATTTCTCACCTCTTGTTTTCTCTTAGCACTATTGCGTATCAGAGAAAGTGATGGAAGAGTTAGCGATGTTGGTGATGAACCCTCATCAATGGAGTGGCCACTAGCAAAGACTTATTCATAATATACCACTATGTCCTCTGTTATCTTTCGAATATTCTCTTTATCCTTCAATAGATACACGCAAGCCACCCCAAGTAGTCTGTCTATTTTTTTTCCACCATAAACTCACGTTTATTTAAGCAAAGTAAGATGTGAATCCACTCCTTAACTTTATGCAAGTGCTGGCCTTTGGTCATGTAAGCTTTACATGAGGTTGCGGATATGCTCACATAAATCTCAAATTATCTCTTGAGAAAGTGATGGTGTATTTATAATCATAGAGGAGGAAAATAGACTCAAATAGAAAGTATTAGCAAAAAAATATCTTTTTCCATATATACGATTCTTGTATAACTTTTCAAGTATCTTTAGCCAAACCACATTATAATCCACTTGAATAGAATTGTTCAATTCATTGCTTACCTTGACACTCTACTAGGATTGTTGGGCCCTGACCTCTAATTTTGTGTATACTTGTCTTAGATAACCAAAATAAATTTTGTTATAAAATTTAAATAAATATTATTTGGAACTTTTTTTACAAGTCTTAAACATTCAAAGCACTCATCCACCCACAAAGCCTTTTAGATAAAAATGTGTCTGAAGACTTCAAAGTCATTTGGATCGTGTTCTAGCTTCTTTATCACACAGATTCAACAACAAAAAAGGTCAACAAGAAGCCGTTTTGTAGAGGATATGTTCGCTCTACATGTTATTGCGTCCATATTGAATCTTGTTATTTGTTTTTCCACGAGAATGTGCTATGTTATGGAAATTCAACATGGATACAATAACATGTAAAATTCTCAAAATTGTAGAATCATAACAGTGAAATGTCCACTCTCGCTTTTTCACTATTTTAAAGGCCCTATCAAATAGCATGTAGCATAGTTTCTACTTTCGATTGACATTTCCTTTTTGAAATGAACGTCTTGATATAGCTAAAACTAGTTATGTACAATTACATTATAAAAAAATAATCATTTAAAACAACCGAAAAGTTAACCATAAAGTACCTACATGTTGCAAATTGAGGGGATATCATAGTTTCACATGAAGGAAGAACAAAGTTTTTATCACATTTTTTAGGTCAATCACAAGTACTTTACAAAAGAAGTTCACCACCAAATATAAAAGAGGCTAGAATACTAATATAATACTATAACTTCTTCCACCCCCAAAATTCTATTCCTAGTTTGGGCCTTGAAAAAAAGTGAAAAGGTCATGATGAAATTGGATGTAGATGAATAAGGTCGAGATAATGGCTCGAACTTGTTTGTGAGATTTTTTGGTCAAGTCGCTCGATGAATTAGATTTTGTCCCATATCAATCAAAAGATGGGATAAGGTGTCAAAATATAACACAAAAAGACAGTAGAAATTTATTGAAGTAAGTTGCTTCATTTTGATGTGTATGTTTATTGATTTGTTGTCATTTAATTATTGATTTTATCTTTGAATTATTTCAAGAATAATTTTGAGTTTGATTATACTTCTGGCGTCAAATGGGCTCTAAGGGCCTTAGGTAATAGATGGAAGGCCCATAAGTATTATTTACGAGAACAATACTTCTATCCTAATAAAAGAAAGGCATAAATTCTAGCTGCAAATCCATCAGATATACCACCTGTTGAATGAACTACTTTTGTGGATTATTATATGGACCCTAAAACAAAGGTAAATAGTTATTCTATGCTTTTGTGTTTTCTTATTCAATATTCTCTATGGTTATTTGGTAACATTTATTTACTAATTTTTTATTTTTGAAAATCATAGAAACAATGTTTGCAAAACGCCAGAAATCGTGAGAAGCTTATGTTTCACATGCCGGTGGAAGTAAAAGCAATGCTAGAAGAGCAACTCAGATGATAAATTTTTGTTTTAATTTATTGTGCCTAGTTCTATTATACTATTTACTTATAAAATTAGAGTTTACAATAAAATTTGTGAATACCTTTAAAATTCTATTTATTGTATTAGGAGAAACAATTGGGAAGATCTGTATGTCGAAACGAGGTTATATCAATTTTGCTAAAGAAAGATGGGAGTTATGTAAGCAAAGAAGGACAACGATTAGCTATAAGTGTCTGACACTTTTTTTATATGGTGGTATGTTTTTTTTAATGAATTAATTATGTGAATACACTAGTCCAATGTAATATGCATTTGTTTGTAGGAAAAAATATCAGAACATTTGCCTCAAGATTAAGAGCATGCTGCTACTGAAGGTATTCATTTGAAAGTCTTGACTCATCCAGATGATGCAATTGGAAAAGTCTGTGGTTATGAGAATGGTAAGCGAGTCCGTGGTTTTAGTAATGCTACAATCCCAGTGATTTTGGTAAGTCATCTTTGGAGTTGCAAATTGCGGAGGTTTTAGCAGTGTATCGCAACAGCCTGTCGCAGATTTTGGTAAAACTTTTATTAAAAGCTAACTTGTAAAAGATGACTTTTTAAAAGTTGTAACATTTATGTTTGGTAAATCACTACAAGAAAAGAAAGCTATTTTAACACGTTTTTTTTAACAACCATAGTTAAGGGTAAAAATTAATATATATTTTTGACAAATATCACAAATGTCAATTTTTTTATATTTTCTTGATGAATAATTTGACTGTAGAAAATTACTCCTCAATTTTGACACTCATTTGTTTTCAACTTACTCCACTGTTCCTCTTCTTCGTTGAGCTCCGTCAATTTTGGCATCACATTGCTCGATCATACTACTCATTCTTCATCTTCAAAATCTCAGTTTATTCTTCAGTTTCAAGATCTCATCTCATTCTTTGTTAAAAATTTTTGTTGAGAATTTTTTATGGTCAATAAGTGTCAAAATAATAGTATTTTTTACGGTTAATAAGTATCACAAAAAATATATTCTCAAATTTTTCAACAAATTATTTTTGACGGCCAATATTTATCAAAATAAGATTTAAACTTTTTTTACAATTACTTATATGTTAAAAATACTATTTTTGACAAAACTTTTATTAACGTATTTACATAGTTAAAATAGTGTCAAAATTTATTTATTTTTTTTACAAATGTTAATTCTTTTCTGACACATATAATCCTAAAAAATAGTGTATATTGTTATAGTAAATCAAATTAAAAATAGCTTTTAATAAACACAAGCAACAACAATTGCGTTTGGTAAAATAGCTTTTAAAATTTAAAAATACTATAATAGACATAAATGCAAGCATTAAATTTGAAAATTAGTTAACATATGAAGTTATATTAGACTTTTAAATTTTAAAAAGCACAAGCCAATTTTGAAAAGCTCTATTTTAGGTGCTTTCAAAAGTATCCCGATCTTTTAAAAACTGCAAGTACAAGTACATGGTCTTTTTGATTTACTAAATACAAAATGAGGAGCTAGAACTTTTAAAAAGCACAAACACCTCTTCGAAAAGTTTTACCAAACCAAGCCTTAAAGAGGCAACTTCAAGAAGTTAAGGATCAAGTGATAACTCACCATAGATTTATATGACAGAAATACGGTGATAAAATACCTATCTTTTCTGATCATGTGCACACACTCATTCGGAATGATACACCTCATGCCTTTTAATTTTAATGTCAATTTTTATCTAATTTACACTGTTATTAGAGATAATTTTATTTTTTATTGTATAGAATTATAAAACTTGGTTTTATTTTTTTTAGTCTTTATATGAACAATGCATATTTTTACCGTTATTATGTAGTTTGTTAATTTTATTTTAATAATTATTATGGTTGTTTTAATGGTATTATTATTATAAAATATTTTTAAAATGTTAATAAATATATATAGATAGAAAGCAATATATGCAATTCAATTTGGAAAAAAAACTATTTAATTAGTAATTATAGCCTGAGAGCTTATTTTAAAAGAAAATATTAATTTTAACTACGAATTTATGTGTTATTAAATAGTCCATTAATATTGGCCACGAAAAAAGATATGAAAAAAATCGACTTGTCTAAACTTTTTCGTACATGAATTTATTTTGCCACAAAAATAACTATGGCTAAATAATCCACCAAGATTAGCCACAGAAAAAAAGTAGCAAAAAAATCTGACCTGCCACTATTAGTTACAGAAAAAAATGTGGTAAAATTATACATTTCGTTTACATTATTCTTATTTAATCGCGGTTTGAAGTGTGAGTAACTATGTCAAAATTGTAATTATTTAAATGTTTTTACAATCCACAAAATCGTAACTAACAGACCAAACAATGGGACTAAATAAAAATGTGTCACTCTTGTTAGTCACAGCTCTTCATTCGTTATTAGTATGTCTTCGCTACAATTTTTATTTTTACTTTAGTCACAGTTTTTTTGTGGCTAAAGTCCATATTTCTTATAGTAGTACTAGCAATATCTAAAGAGCAATGTGTAAAGATGTTAAAATTGTGAGACTTAGGAATCTCCTCTTTATTTTTTTGTTTCTTTTTTTGTTATTTTCATTCCGGTCATTAAGAAAATATGCATCAATTTTATCGTTTGTTATCTAAATTTTATTAGTCCATTTTTTTTATTACACTTGTAGATACACTAGATTAGATAGAAATGAGAAAAAAAAACCATTTGAAAAAGATCGAGTTGGGATAGCTCTTAAGTAAAGCAAAAAATGGTAGAATATTATTTTAAATGTATCATATATTTGATTAATGTAGTTAATAGTTAGTACGTAGTATATAAAATTTTTTTATACGATTATATTAGTATATATTAAAATTAATTATTAATATAGAATATATATTAAAATATAAAATATATATTAAAAATAAATTAAATTATATAAATATATAGTAATTAATTTTAATGATTAATTTTAATATATAAATAATATTTTTATTTTGGTATTTATTACGGTACGATGATAAATTCATACGTACCAATATGTTTAAAATATAGACAAATAATAACAATCTACGTGGAATTTATTTTCCACATCAACATTTAATTTTTATTTTTTTAAATATATATTATATCACTACTTTTATTAATACGTCCATTTAATTAAATAAAAATAAAAAATATTTTTATTTAATTTTATAAAAAGTTTTAAATATTTTTTTTTTATTTGATTAGACAAAAATATTCTTTAAAATTAACAAAATTTTAGAATTCAATTAATCCTAATTTTATAAATTTAAATAATTTAAACAATAAAACAAAAATATATTAAAAAAATAAAAAATCAAAATTTCTTCATCTTCTCCGATTTCTTTAATCATTCGTGTCCCCTCTAAGCAAAACATATAAAAAAATAAAAAAATCAATCGTTCTTCATCTTCTTCAAGTACCCCTCTAAAACAAAACAGTAAAAATTCCAAATCAAATCCTGGGTTCTTCGCTGTTGCCGCCCCATAGGCTCCACTTCTTCTACAAATAAGCCTCACCAGGAATCAGACCCGAAAGTAATGCCAAAAAGTCAAAAAGCTCTTCACCTTTTCGTCGATTAAGCCTCAACATTGGCCATACAAGCAAAGGTTCTACCTATAAAGAGGCTGGGCACATGTCGCATTTGAGCTCCACACCAGCTCTTAAATCAAACATGCATATGTGAGGGGCTATGTTAGATCAAACACTTTAGGCGATGATAAAGCTTGCGAGGAAGATGGTTTCGTGTTCACATACATAAAGATTATATAGAAACAAAAAAAATACATAAAAATTTATATAGAAACAAGAAAAATTTTGAATTACTTTTTAAAAAAGTCAAAATAAGTTTTTTTTAGTAATAAAACTATTCCAATTACAATACTCATAAAAAAACAATCTTAATAAATGAAAAAGGGTAGATCTTTCACCCAGTATCGAAGAATTTGAACTAAGATTTCCAGATGAATAGAATAGAGTATTCGTACATCAGAAACAAATTTTAAATATGTAAATTTATCCTCGAAAAAGCGGCAAATAATCTAGGATTTTGGTTTGAAATTTTTACTGCTTTACTTCAAATGGGTAATTGGAGAAGATGAAGAGCGATTGATTTTTTGTTTTTTATATGTTTTGTTTAGAGGGGGCACGAATGATTAGAGAAATTGGAGAAGATGAAGAAATTTTGATTTTTTGTTTTTTTAATATGTTTTTGTTTTGTTGTTTAAATTATTTGAAACTATAAAATTAGGATTAATTGAATTCTAAAATTTTGTTAATTTAAAAGGATATTTTTGTCTAATCAAATAAAAAAGGATGTTTAAGACTTTTTATAAAATTAAATAAAAAATATTTTTTATTTTTATTTAATTAAAGGGACGTATTAGTAAAAATAGTGATATAATATATATTTAAAAAAACAAAAATTAAATGTTGATGTGAAAAATAAATTCCACGTAAATTGTTATTATTTGTCCATATTTTAAACGTATCGGTACGTATGAATTTATCATCATACCGTAGCAAATACCTTTTATTTTTATATATACCATGAAAAAACAGTGACTCGTCCTCCACATAAGTTTAGTAGCAAAAAAATAATTAAGATAGAGTGTGAAGATATAAGAGAGAGGAATGAGTGGTTGTAATCATCTATGGAATAAGAATTTTGTCTTGCACAAACGGTGATAGAATCTCTCCTTAGTTTTTCGGTTAGGAGAATTACACTAATTATATTTTCAAAAAGTATAATTGTTTTTATTATAGAAGAAAGAATTTATATATCTATAATTCTATATACTTATCTATTTGATATAAACGAATGGATTGAGAAGAATTTGATGCACAATCTTCTTTTATTAAAAGATATTCTGTTTTGCTACTTTTATTTTTTTTTAGAACTTAATCTAAGACCATATTATAAAAAAAATAAAATACTTATTATCATGATTAATTTTAAATTTATTATTCTTATAATATTTAATAAATAAAATAAAACTCATAGGCACATTAATCCCATATTTTCATAATTAGACTAATTGACACTGACCAAAAAAATACTATATAAATTGACTAACATTTTAATATATCAGATTAGATAAATATGTTAAGTGTATATAAAAAATTAGTTATTAAATTAATTTAATTTTTGTGAAATATATATATTAAAATATAAAATATGTATAAAAAATAAATTATATAATATATATTTATATAAAAATATATAATAGCTTTTGATGTGCACATATAATTTTATTAAAGAAGAATAGATAAAAATACACTAAAAAATTTATTTAAAAAAAAACATAATTATTTAATGAGTTATATATGTATACAAATAATTCCTATCTTTCTGTGGTCACATTCATTACTCTAACAGTGAAAATATGTCTCCATTAATAAAACTGTATATATGTAATGATTTCATCTAGCATGGCACTACTGTTTTCATTAGTGATGGCTCTTTTGGTGACAAATTGGATATTATTTTTAAAATTTAATTGTGTTGCAATTCAATTATTTTTTGGACCTGTTTAGAATTGACATAAATTAGGAAATAAATTTTCATTCATTCAAGGAAAATTACACAATAATTATAACCTAGTAGATGAATTACATTCCAAACTTCAATTTTGAACAATTACCATAAACAACAAGATACAAGTTCTCAATCCTAGATAAATAATAGTCATCATTATTTTCTTAATACACTTTAATTTTTTTTAAGCTGACTAACAGTAAGCTCTCCCTTCTTTGGACATGATTCTTTCCATAAACTTTTTTTACTTTTTTTTTAATTTTCATATTTCTTCCACCTTCTTTAATTTTATCAACCTATATAAAATACTCACATCTCTGATCAATTTTCTATGCAATTTTAAGAAATAACAAAAGAAGAACACAAATCATGAAATGAATAAAAAAGTATAAAAAAAATATATAACAATACGATACTTGATCCGTTACTTAAATACTGGCCCACCACAATAATCTCAAAATTAGATCTTACCAAATGAGATAACTTCTCTAAGAATCTCTTCAACCAAAACCATTAAAAACCCAAAAATCAGAGTATCATCAGAAAATTCTGTCAAAATCAATAACAAAGATTCAGATAACGGCCACAATATATATAAAGTAACTCATTCAATCACAGGTACGTAATTCATTCCATTCTCATTTTGAATATTCTCACACTCTCACTTACTTAAACGTTAGAGTCTCTTTGCAGATGTCCAACGCCGTCACCCTCACAAGAAGAAGATGTTTCACTCTCTTATTACAAAAAAAACTAGTTCAAACAACGACAGAACGAACTATACTTCGAAGATATCTTTCACACAGGAACAGATACCTTTTTCAGAAGACATCAAAAAATAATTTCAGAATTTTAATTAATTCTAGACTTCAACATTACTGCATTAAACATTTAAATCCATATAAATAATTGTCATTATTATAGTAAAACTTCTTCTTCTTATTTTTTAGTAACGAAGATGAGTTGTCGAAAATACTAGCACAATTAAGGAAGATGGAGCTCTTCTTTCATAACGATATAGCTATTTTTTTTCTTTAGTAGGGTTTCAAAAATTTCTTCAATTTGTGTTGCTATAAAAAGAAATAATAGAGACAAATTCTTTTACTTAAAAATTAAATTTTAAAATCAAATATTTAATGTGTCATAAAGAATCACATCACTAATAAAAACAGTATTAGATTGAACGAAATCGTTATCACTATTTAATTTTACTAATGAAGATACACACTCTCATTGCTGGAGTGATAAATGTGAGCAACGAAACATAAAATTAATGTGTACAAATAATTTATTAAATAATTCAAACATAATTATATCTTTCATGTGACCTTTTATGTATATTTTTGTCTAGTCTTCTTTTTATTAAATTCAATCTACCTGTATTATAAAAGATGAAAAAGGTGTGCGTTATATGCGTGTCAAACGGGTCAACGAGATAATAAGTTAATTAATAACACTTTCATCATCAGTTTAATGTGTCAACAGAAGAGACCATAACTACTCTAACCTACTAGAAGCCGTGTCCTCTATTTTGTTACTGTGACTCTGCTTTTTTTTTTTTTTTGGTTTATTTATTGGTATTTGTTGCTATGACTTTGTTGGACAAGTCTATGTTTATCTGCGTCCAGCATTGCCCGAAATTTCTAAACTTAAAAAAAGTTGCATATTTTAAATACATATTTTAGGGTTTTTGTCACAGAAAGAAATTAAAACGAAGAATTAACACAGCGGATTAAAAAAATTCAAATTATATAAATTAGTATCAATATTCACTAACGTGTTATTTATTTCGAAAGTTTAAAGATCAGTATTTTTATTAAAATTTGACCAGTATTTAATTATAAAAAAATAATTAATTTTATACTATTATATATTATTTTACACCATTAAAAATATTGATAATGACTAATTAATGACTAAACATCACAAATTCTGCTGACCTCCTAACATTCCTCTTTATTAAATATGTATAAAAATAATAAAAATTAAATTAGTTGAGATACTAAATAATTTATAATTTAATTAAAAAAATTTTAGATTCAAATCTTGAAAATATTTTTTTTATGAATTATATAATAAAGAATATTTTAAAAATAATTGACACTAATTAGTCTTTCATATTCCTATTATATATATTATGAAAATATAGATATTCGAGCTCAGTTTATCTTTGCGGATTTAAAACTTACTTTAGTGGGTAATCTATACAACTTTATAAGTGCTCACCGTAACAACAAAAAGAAAATAAATTTAGGTTTACGTTTAATGTTACTAGATCCCTAAATGAATTGTATCAACTATTTACCCTTTTTAATTAATAAATTAAATCTAAATATGCCAATGAGTTATAGCTCAAATAACATAGTCTTTTCATACTCAATTAAGAGGTTGTGGGTTCAAATCTTCTATCTTTGATAAAAAATAAATAAATAAATAAATAAATAAATAAATCTAAATATTACGGAAAGAAAAAGAAATAAATAATTTATGATATGCACTGTCTAATGGTCAATTATCTCAAACGTACAATTAATTTAGAATGGTCAAATAGTTAAATTAATTCTCCGTTTAAATAAATATTAAGAATTTAAATTTTATTTTTTATATATTTTAATTATTGATCAATAATAAATTTTTAAGAATTTAAATTTTATTTTAATTTATATATATATATATATATATATATCATAATTAATTGGCTACTAATAGTTTTTTAAATAAAAATTAATTTTACAATAAATTAATGTTTAATTTATCGGACTAAAATGCATCGCAGGAAAAAAGAAAGATTTCTTCATACTATACGTGAGGCGTATGTATCAAGTATCAACTCAAATTCAAAGTCAAGTATATGGCAAACTCGAAGAAAGTAGAATGGTCATTAAAATGGTGATTTATTATTAATTATTTAATTATCATATCTAACGCATACTTACCAAAATAAACGTGCGGGCGTGGTCCAAAATTATATCCACTCCAACAGTGGCATTGACCTATTTCGTGTTAATCCCTTTTTGCCCTTCAATATTATTCGTCAATAGTCATCGACGTGATTACATTAAATGTCTTATATATATTAACCACCTTTAATTTCTCTTTTCTTTTGTATTTTTTGACATAATTAATTATATGAAATAATGAAAGGAGTTTTTTCTACTCTAAGAAACTTTTATTTATCTATAGTGGCTTTTTTGTTTGAAAATTGAGCATTATTTTAAGTTTATTATTGTTATGAAAAAATAACATTATGATTACTACTAGAAATAATAAAGTACAGAAGAAGCAGAGAGAATGAATTTTTTTCTTGTTGATATTTAGAATTAATAATAATCATATTTAAATCTTAACCAAATGAAATAACAATAAGGATAAGAAAAGGTACATTCAAGTATTTTATAGCAATGATTTATTTATTCAAATTTAAGAATAATTTCTTAATTAGTTTCCCAAATAAAATTAAAGAGAAATAAGAGGAGGAAATATAAGCATGTTCAAGATTTGACTATTGGCATATTATATCATCATTCTGTTCCAAGTACTCCCAACAAAATAAGAACGTGAAAAACATTACAATCCGAATGACGTGTTCCCGTGACAGACGCTACGATTCTAAGCAAAGTCTTTTAATTCAACAAAGGGCATTTCTGGTACTAAGCAAAGTCTTTTCATCCCAAGACCATAACGTAAGACCAACTACATTTGCAAATTGGAATAAGTGATCTTAATTCTTATTTTCATTCATTTTCTATTTTGGGTTACAATCTTATATCATCATTTAAATTTATTTATCACTTAATATATAATCTAACCGTAAAAAAAAAATAACAGGGAGATATGTTATGTATTTATTTTTTTAAGGACGTTAGTTCTATTAATATTTTTTATAATCTATATATTATTAGATAAGATGTAAAATCTAAATATGTTGATATACATTGGATTTTCAAGATTATCCCCTTTTTTATAATTGGAAAATTAGAAAACGAGATTAATTCCTTTCGAGTGTAATTATGTGTATTTTCAATTAATATTCTCTTCAAACAAATATTCATATTGTTGTGGAAATTATATAATTATATCTACTACAACGATATCAATAGTAATACAATCATTTCAAATATACATAAAAAATTAATTATTCATACAAAATACATATTAAAAATAAATTAAATAATATTTATATTTATATTGAGATTTAGTAATTAATTTTTAATATGTATCTAAGATTATTTCTGTTGATATATGATGTCTTGTATGTATATGTAAGAAAAAAGACGGAAAGAATATATATACCTATCAAAACTCTAAGAAAAATAAATATTAAATTTTTAAAAAAAGTATCGCCACATAATAATAAATATAAATAATTTTGACATAAAAAACATATCTTGGTGATTGCAATCCAAATAGGATGATTTTGTGTCTCCACAAAATTATTAAAATTATTATTACTATATTTAAATGCAAGCAGTATCTTTGCTTCCCCTTTTTGACTTTGTAACGTTTAATCTGTCGCCAGCATCCTTTGTTGAATCAATGTAAACACTTTCTCCAGCTAACACAAAAGCAATTCAAAACAAAACGGAGCCAAAAGAAAATAAAATAAAAAATAAAATCCTATGCCAACATAATTTCCAGTTTTTATTTTTCAACTCAATAATAATCATTAATTATTAAAAATATTATAAATATTCTGTGTGTTTCTTTTAGTTGGTTTCTAACTCATAAAACTCCCACAAACCTCACCAGCTTCCAACCTAACACACTTAATTGTCTAAAAAATAAAGAAATCTTTTCTTTGCTGACAAAAAATTCTTTCATTCTTGGTTCACTTCTGTTCATCCCTCCCCCTCTTTTCATCAAAATTCATGAATTCTATTTGATTCATTCATTCTTTTCTTCATCTCGAACTGTATATTCTCATCATTGTTTCTCTGTTCATAGAGAGGGTCTTGAAGAAAGGTAAGAATGTGTCAAACTTGTGATTTTTCATTGACTAGATTTTGTACTTGGCTTGAATTTTCTTCTCTTACCACATAACCAACGTTCCTTTTCATATTCCTGTTGCTTCCTCATAGGGAGAGATAAATTTTGATAATCCCCATGGGTTTTTTGGTATCTGATTTTGTTTCTTGTTTTTTGCTTATCAGGTTGATGATTCTTCTGTACAGTCACTGATTCTTGATCTTTAAGCTTTCAGGTAAATACATTGCTACTCTTTCTTTAACCTTGCTATTTGGGTCTTGTGGATTTTCAATATTTTTTGCCTTAGGAGTTTTTGGATAATTGGATAAAGTATCTTTTCTGAGAGAGAAAAGAAAAGTTTGAAAGCATGATTGTGTTGCATGTGCATGAATGCCATGAATCATGGTGCTACAAAATTGATGGTGTTGTCGACATGCTAGGCTTTGTGCGCATAGCGACAACTTTAGTATAAATGAAACCACTTTAAGAGGTTTGGAATGGAAACAGAAGAAAAAAATGGCAAGTGCAGCTGTTGAATTGTGTCTCTTATGCATTAACAAACAAAGCCTCATGCGCAATTTCATGTAGTTGCAACTCAGGTGTAGCATGTGTGCTTCGAATTTCGCTACTATGGTTTGCTAATAAATATTGACATGACACTATGGGGACAATGTTTGGTTGTTAAGTATTCTGTATTAAGCATAGGGACTATGCAGGAACACTTTGAGTAGATGGATTCCATGAATTTATCTAGTATCCAAAATGAAGAAAGCAATAAGTTGGTTTCCTTAATTGAGTGATATGCATAGGAATGTGTTACGGAAATTTCGGGTTTTCTAGGTCCTGATAGGCTGTACTGTCTAGCTGTCTCTGACGGTAACGCCTTCTCATTCACAGGCTTCATATGATTGGCATTGACAAATAGTGTGATAGGCTAGTATTTGAAAAGAGATGTGCACGAGTTTGCGCAATCTATTACGGTTGGTGGTTTTTTCGTACAACGATTTGATGGAAAATCACTTATATAAGTTCTATAATTTTGTGTTTCCAATAAAAACTTTCTGTCCTTATATCAAGTTCGATGATTTAGAGTCTGGGTCTAAAGGGATATTTCTGATATAGGCTGCATGAGTTTGAGTTAACTTTAGGTAACAAATCTTGCTTTATAATATGCATTTCTTGAATACTTCTGTTTCAATTTTTGTATTTTAATGTTTTAAGCTGAATTTTTCTGCATTATAGTTGAAAGTATAGTGACATACTGCAAACGTTGGCAGTAAGTTCTTTCTATTCTAGAGTTTACAGCTCTTGAGAGTCTTAAAAGTGTATGAAGAATGGGAAACACAACTTGTAATATAAATCTTTATTAAGAAAAATTTTGCTTAGGAGCAGCTAGTGAGCAACATTAGCTCGTTGTTTGCAGGGAAAGAAATTTTAAGAAAATTTAGAATAAGGATGTAGTGTTACTCCTTATCCGCCGCATTTATTAGAGCAACTTTCCTTGTGTTTATACGATTTTTTAGAAATCAGACTTTTTAATGCAGGTGTCCTTTCATGTTCTGATTTAGTTAGCTAAATTTTACTCCAATATTTTGTACCGAGTAATTATATATAGTAAAATATCGCTGTGCTTGTATAGAATCCAGTGATGCAAAGATCTGGTACAACCATACAAGGGGATATTCCAGAGATTAACTGCATCAATTTATTCAAATCTAGATTCTCTTTCTAGTTTTGTGATTATGTGTTTGTCCGATTGAATCTGCTTGTAAGTGTATAGAACAGATCATCTGAGAGTTGTGCCAGAACCACCAAATTAAACCCATGTTTAGATTTTCTGGAATATTTTTCTTCTCTTTTAAGAAGAGAGTCCAGTTAGTATTATTTGTGAATTTGAAGCTTTGAAAGAAAATTTGAGCAAAGTATTACCTGAGGCAATGTGATGCTTCTTATTTGTAGATGGGAACTAAGTTGATGCTTTCTCTTTCTTGCATTTTAAGTAGATATTGAATCAGTTTGAATTGAATTGCCGTGCTGCAAACTTGGTGAGGAAGTTTTCTGTGATTGCTTGTTCATACATGCTGTAAAATTTTCTTTGTATTGTAGCATTCAATGATATTTTTACTTGTTGGACTTATAATCTCATCAATGAGAAAGTTAAATATTAAATATTAATTGAACTTGGGAAGTTTGATGCAGTTGGTACTTATGTCTTGTGCTGCTGCATTATATAGCTATAACTATTTCTTGTGTCTTCGCAGGTTCTTGCTTTTCTCTGGTAATTAATTCGAGATTAGTTGACACCGTTTCATACTTTATTCTATACTCAAATTTTGAAAACTGGGGTTCAGATTAACCATGGTGGCAAGATCATACACCAATTTGTTGGACTTAGCGTCAGGGAATATTTTAAACACCCCTCAAACTCCAAGAGCACTTCCGCGAGTTATGACTGTTCCCGGAGTTATCTCTGACGTAGAAAGCAAGCAAAGCAGTGAGGATTCTTTCCAGTCGGAACAGCGTCAGAAGATAATTATTGTATCAAGTTTTCTTCCTCTTGATGCTAAGAAGGATAAGTCTTCTGGAAAATGGAGTTTCAGTTATGACAAGGACTCAATTTTTTGGCAGTTAAAAGATGGTCTCCCTCCTGAAGTTGATGTTGTTTATGTGGGATCTCTGACGGTTGATGTTGATGCTAGTGAGCAAGAGCAAGTTTCTAATCAGTTGCTGGAGGAATTCAAGTGTGTGCCTACTTTTCTTCCTTCCGAAATCGAGGATCAGTTCTATAATGGATTCTGCAAGCAACATTTATGGCCTCTATTCCATTACATGCTGCCAATGTATCCAGGTTATAGCAATCGCTTCGATAGGACACTGTGGCAGGCTTATGTTTCTGCCAATAAGATATTTGCAAATAAAGTCACAGAGGTGATTAACCCGGACATAGATTATGTTTGGGTTCATGATTACCAATTAATGGTTCTTCCGACATTCCTGCGAAAGCGTTACAGCAGGATCAAGCTTGGTTTCTTCTTGCATAGTCCCTTTCCTACATCCGAGATATATCGAACTCTGCCGGTCAGAGGTGAAATTTTGAAAGCTCTGCTAAATGCAGATTTAATTGGTTTTCACACATTTGATTATGCTCGCCATTTTCTCTCCTGCTGCAGTCGAATGCTTGGCTTGGAATATGAGTCCAAGAGGGGCTACATTGGGCTCGAGTACTTGGGCCGAACAATATACATCAAAATACTACCTGCTGGGATTCATATGGGAAGACTTCAATCTGTCTTAGATCATACTTCTTCTACTACCAAAGCAAGAGAAATCTATGAACAATTCAAGGGGAAACAACTTATTGTTGGTGTTGATGATATGGACATATTTAAAGGTATAAGTTTAAAGCTCTTGGCGCTTGAACAACTCCTGGAGGAATATCCGACACTTCGTGGCAAATTGGTCATGGTCCAAATCTTGAATCCACTGAGGGGTTCTAGCAAGGATATTGAGGATGCAAAGGAGGAAGCATACATCACTGCTAACAGGATAAATCAAACTTTTGGTTTTCAAGGTTATGAACCTGTCATAATCATTGATCGCCATGTTCCTTTCTATGAGAAGGCAGCCTATTATGCTATGGCAGAATGTTGCATTGTGAATGCGTTGCGCGACGGAATGAACTTGGTTCCATACAAGTACATTGTCTGCAGGCAGGGAAGTCCTAAAATGGATGAAGCTTTAGAAATCGACCATGATTCTGAGAGGACGAGTGCACTTGTTGTTTCTGAGTTTATAGGTTGCTCCCCATCTCTCAGTGGAGCAATCAGGGTGAATCCATGGGACATTAGTGCTGTAGCTGATGCTCTATATTCGGCTGTTACAATGTCTAATGCAGAGAAAATTTTGCGGCATGAGAAGCACTATAGATATGTTAGTTCTCATGATGTGGCTTACTGGGCTAAAAGTTTTGAACAAGATCTTGTGATGTCATGCAAGGATCACCGTAGTAAGAACCATTGGGGACTCGGCTTCGGCCTGAATTATCGAGTCTTGTCCCTCTCTCCCAATTTCAGGAAGCTTTCGGATGGCCACATTGTCTCTGCATATAAACGTACAAGTCACAGGGCAATCTTTTTGGATTATGATGGCACAGTTGTACCTCAATCTTCCATTGATAAATCACCCAGCCCTCAGGTTATATCGGTGCTGAATGATCTTTGCAGTGATCCTAAGAATACAGTGTTTATTGTCAGTGGCCGCGGGAAATCCTCATTGGGTGATTGGTTTGATCAATGCAAGAATCTTGGTATCGCAGCTGAACACGGCTATTTTATCAGGTTAGTGCTCATGTAGTTTGTCATTTTCAATTTGCTTACTAACAATAATGGCATCCCTTAACTGATTTCAATCAATCCCATACGTTCCTCTTAAAACAATTATAAAGAACTTGCTAGCATGTTGTCTAGATTGATAATATATTTGTTTGATCTGTGCCATAGGTGGGGTAACAAGTCAAACTGGGAAATGAGCCACATAAGCACAGATTTTGCTTGGAAAAAGATTGCTGAACCTGTGATGAGGTCGTATACCGAAGCCACTGACGGCTCGTATATAGAGACCAAAGAGAGTGCCTTGGTGTGGCATTACTATGATGCCGACCCGAATTTTGGATCTTGGCAAGCCATGGAGCTTTTGGATCACCTGGAGAGTGTTCTTGCAAATGAGCCTGTGGTTGTTAAGAAGGGACAGCACATTGTTGAAGTCATGCATCAGGTATATATCCTATTTTTTCATCTCAACCTAAGTGAAGTACCCAAACAAAAGAGTAAATAGCCATTTTGTACCCCTAAATATTATGATTTTGACGAAATGGACTTCAAAAGATGCAAGTGACAAAATGATCCTCCAAAGATATGCTATATTTGATAAAATAAACCAAACGTATATAAGTATATAAATAAATTGACTAAACTTTTGGTTTTGTTTGTCAAACGGAACATATCTGCTGTTTAGATCTTTTTAGGTTCATTTTGTCAAAATTGTTATTTGTCCAGTATACTCAAATTCAACTTTGCAGGGAATTACAAAAGGGCTAGTTGCACAAGACGTGCTGTCTAAGCTAGCCAGTGCTGGAAAATCCCCAGATTTTGTGCTGTGCATTGGGGATGACAGATCCGACGAGAACATGTTCGAGGCCATATTAACCAAATCTTATAACGCAAACACCTCTGCAGCACCAGAAATCTTTGCATGTACCGTCGGGCAGAAACCAAGCAAGGCAAGGTACTACTTAGACGATACGGCCGAGGTGACAATGCTACTTGAAGCTCTTAGTACTGCTTCAGAGCCTCTAACAACATTTTCTGCAGAAGCTTCTTCTCAAAATGCAAAATCTTGCTTTGAGAATATTGGTCACGTGCCTGATTTAGTGTGACTATATTTTTCGTTTTTCGTTTTCTTGCAAGAAATTAGTCTTGATTATAGAGGATACTGCAGCTTTAGGTTCTAGATAGTGATAATTAGGGGAATTACAGTGATTGGTTTTGATTAGTAGGTAGTAACAAAATCTAGGCATTCTAGGTTCGGTATGAACTAGAAAGGTTTATAAAGGATGAACACCATTAATAAATCTCCAGTCATGAATTATTTACCCTATTTTTTTCACCGAGTAAAGTGTAAATTGTGGAGATTTCCATGCTGCATTGTGTATATTTTGCTTAGTGCTTATAGGACAATGGGAGTGCCGGAGATGATGCTTGAACTATTTATTAAACTTCAACACATTATAACTGAAAGTCAGACACATAGTTGTCTAGGTGCCCTGCTTTATCAATTATCTACAATAAATGTGTTGTTTCTTGTGTTGTGTGCTCAACGAAATAAATTGCCTCTTGAAATAAATTTTGTACCATAATTTAATAGCTTTCTAGTTATAATTTAGTTAAAAAAAAAATAAAACACTAAAAATTGCCTCTCGAAATAAATTGTCCCAAATTTTATAGCTTTCTAGTAACATGATATATTAAGGTTCAAGTACATTGTCAAATAATCAAGAATTGATACATCGGTGTTTAGTATTGTACATAATGAGCAAGGGATTTTACGTTTTTATAAATAGACAAAGATAAATAAATTAGTTCACAAAAAAAATAAAAAAAATATTAAAATTAATACTAACTCTTTATACATTAGATTTAAGTGATGTTTTCTCCTCTAATAAAATCATGTTAGCATGTTTGATTATTTGACAAAATTTAAAAATTAACCAATCAACTTTTAGTACATTATTTTAAAATAAATTATTTTTCAATGAAATAAAAAGAGTTCCTTCTTCATCTCTACTGCTTTTACTCGGTGAAAACATGGATATCATAACCCTCTCTCTATTAGTACCTCTTCATGAGCCATCCAGTACCTCAACTGAGGAACTCATGATCTATTGCTATTTTTCAAACTAAGACTATTTTTCGCGATGTTTTGCGGTCCCATGAGGCACCCAGTACCTCAACCGAAGAATCCATGAGCCAATGCCATTCTCCGAACCAACACTATTTTTTGCTACCTCTAGCGGTTTGATTTACCCATGGCGATGTCGAACTCTGGCGGAACTCGATTGCGAAATCTAGAGCGACATCCGACACAGTTTTTGTTCCTGAGCAGGTTTAGTGCACTGACATTTGAATAACATTCATGGCCACACTGATAGAAATGTCAGTGTAGCAAACTCTTTACAGGTTATTTTCTATAAGTTTTTGAATTCATTGTTTAGTCCTCTCTTATGCTTTTTTAAATAATATTTTTGATTGATTATTTATTTGTATTTAATTGTGGCCTTTTAATTGTGAAATCGTTGCAAGCAGTACAATCTTCTATATTTCTCTTTTTTAACAATTTTATACTACAACAGTCACAGTTAATATTAATGTGCATTTTAAAAAATGAGTTCATATATAGTGTTGATTGCCTTCTTTAGTATTCAGAATAGAAATTGTTATTCTACATATGGAGTATTGCTTGCACAATTTAGTCAAAATGGATTATCGTTCTTTGCTCATATCTTATTCTCCTTTTTATAGAAGGATTTTCAGCGACTATAACCAAGATCAAAATTTAGTATCTAAAATAGCTAAATTATAAAGGGACCGACGAGGACAATCTTTACCAAAAAAAGAAAGACAAGAGGATATGTGCCTTCAATATATGATTATGGAATTTGGTTAGTTTACCATAACTATGATTGCACCTTCTTTATTTTGTTCTAAATTAATTCATAAAATAATTTTGATGCTTATTTTGAGAATGCAAAAATACAATTATTTAAAACATTTAGATTTATCTAATTTAAATCGGGTAAAATTACAAAAATTTCACTTATTCAAAACGTTATTTATATTATTCATTTATATTCTTTATTGTTTATAAAAACTAGGATGACATACCAATCAAGAGATAATTAAAGAGAAAGAAAAGTAAACAAATCCAAAATACATTTTCAGATGAAGGACATACATACAAAGATGAAAAAAAATAGAAAGTGCATAAAAGTCAACAATTCATTAAGAATATGTCTTCACAAGAAACTATAGAGTGGAAATCATGAAGGAGGAAACTGTGATCAATTTTGAAGAAAAAAACATCCAAGGAAGACGGAAAAAAGATGCGAGAGGAGCCTAATAGGAAGATTGCTAGCAGATCGGCAATTCTCATCTGAAACAATGGAGGCAGCAATGCATTCTATATGGAGACAACCTGAGAAGTTTAAAGTGATTAATCATGGAGGGAACATATTCCAATTCTTCTTTAGTGAGAAGAAGGATGTGCTGCAAATTGAGAGAGAGGACCATGGCTTTGCAAAAATACATCCTTAATATAAAGAGATGGAGAGAGGCAGAATCGATTGAAGAGGCTGATTTTGCCTATGAACCAACATGGATTTAGATTTGGGGGCTTTCGAAACAGTTTAACCTAAAGAATTGGGTAGGAAAGTAGGTAGATCATTCGATGAAGTGCTCGACATTGATATTTTTTAAATCTGTAGAAAAAAAAATAGCATAGTAAAAATTTAAGTGGATATGAATGTGACAAAACCACTAAAGAGATATATCAAACTAGAAGGTCCTAACAATAAACTATTGGATGTAGCAATCAAATATGAAAGGATTAGTATCTTCTGTAATTATTGTGGTCATACTGGACACGAGGTAGGAGCTTGTAACTTCTAGATTGAGGATTCACTAAAAGGGGAAGTTGAAGAAAAGGGATGGGGAGATTGGCTAAAAGTAGAGCAAGTAGGGAGAAGAGAAGGAAATCCTAAGAAAGGCAGATGAAGATAGCAAGATTAACAAGTTAAACCAACTTCAGTCAATTAAATCAAACAATTAGCTAGTCTATCAATGCTCTTAACAAGAAAGGGAAAGCAAGTAAGAGGAAGAAGTAACAAGCAGAGCCTTAATATGATCAAGACTACAATCAACCAATAAACTCAGCAACTTGAATCCTTGTCAAACATAGAAGAAAGTACGGGAGAGAATATTTAGAAGGATAAAGGAGAGGCTAATGGGTTAGTGGTACCAGCATGCTTTACATTTGGCCAAACCACTCAACAGCCGAACCAAAATGCAAAGAAAAAATAGAACCTAAAGCAGCTAGCAAGAAGGAAGATAAATAGATAATCAATATCTCTGGTGTCAAAAGAAAGACATCAAGAGAAAAAGGACCAAAAAATCAAGAAAAATAATATTTAAAAGACAATGCAATTGTAGAAGAGGGAGAGGGTGCCACCCCAAAATAGACACCCAATAAGCCATAAAGATGATGATGTGGAACTGTTAGGGTATGGAAAATTCCTTGACAATTCACAACATGAAAGGGATATGTAGATCCCATTCTCTCGAGGTAATATTTTTATGCGAAACCAAAAATGTTACCTAGACGGTGAAGAGATAGAGTAGTATGGCATGTTTTGCACACACTCATTTGTGTGGAACCAAGAGGTATGGCTAGAAGGTTGGTGTTGGTGTGAAAAGAGACAACAGATATTTCGGTACAAGCCAGTTCTAATTTTCTAATCTATTTTAGTTGGTATGATCCAACTAAGCAAAGGAAACTAGAAGTGGTGGTAGCTCATTTTGATTGTGATGGGGGAAACCGATTGGAGTAATACAGAAAGATCTTGGAGTTCAAACACACAGGTGAAACTTAATTTCCTAGTGATTGGTGACTTCAATGCTATTGCTACATATCACGAGAAAGAAGGAGGCCGTATGAAGTCTGCCTCATCCATTTTCGCATTCAATGGCTTTATCAATGATGAAGAATTGGTTGACTTTGTGTAAAACACTGAAAATTAGTAAATGCTTAACAATAAATTAATTATATTTAAAAAATTAGAAGATTAAATTTTATAGTTTAGAATGGAAAAAATAATTAAAATACAAATTTTGACACTAATTTTAAAGATTTTGGCCCAGAATTGAGCCGAACGGACCAGACCGGTTAGACCGGGCCAAAACCGGCCCAAGGCCCAACCCATTTTAACCTCCCTTAAGAACTTCATCTGTTATTCCCATTCTTTATACGTGAAACATGCAGGAAAGAAAGGAAACCCTCGCTCCAAAGATTCAATTCCATGTAACTTACAATCCGGAGCTTCGATTGACGAGTCGTCAGTAGCCACGTGTTTGTCTCGGAATTTTCTACAAAACCCATCAAATAATTTGGTAAGGGAATCATGTTTTCTCACCCAGTTCTTCCTTTTTCAGTTTGTGATTTAGATTTTGGTAATTGAGAGATTTTGTGATTTTGATAGTTTAGGAGAACTCTACCGGTGGATAATCATTGAATTTTGTCTATTTGACTCATGGATAATAGTAAGAAAATCCTAAATCTTGTGAATTGGTGATTTAGTAAGTTCAATGTTGATTATTGTGATATTGTATGAATTATATCGTATATCTTGTTGAATTGGAGTTAAATTGGTGGATATTGGAAGCTTGGAATTGAATCTTGGGAGCTGAAAATTCAATTGGTAAGAAAGTTTGAGCTTTGGAGCTTGAGGAATGGTAGATAATTGAGGTGTTCCAGGCTTAGGGAGGAATCAGCCAATGTATGGTTTTGGTTTTTCGTAGTTAATGTTTAATGCCACGTAAGAACTTAGACTAGAAGACCTTAAGATAGGAATGAGTTGAATGAATTATTGATGGATTGTGTATATGGTATGTGATGTGTGATTCAATTCTGGAAACGGTTTGCTATTGGAGTTGGTTGGTTTTTGGAAAAGATTTAATATTGGAATTGGTTTGATTTTGAAATAATTTGATACTGGAAATGATTTGAATGATCAAGAGGTCTTTGGTTTGGTAGTCGGGACCCTTGAGGGATGGCAAAAGTCCAAGTTTTAGAGGAGATGCTGTTGAAATTTTTATGAAAATAGGATGCTTTGTTTGAAGTGGTTATTTAGAAAGATTTGAATTTTTAAGGATTTTATAATTTGATTTTGAGTTATTAAAAAAAGGATTATGTTTTGAGTTTGTTTTATTTAGATAAGAATGAATTGTATTTTGAGTATGAATGGTTGGTGAACAAAATGGGAGGTGTGATAATAAGGAATGAAGAATGATGAGAATTGAGTTTTAAGTCTAATTGTTGGATGAGATATGTGTAACCAGGTAAGAGGTAGTGTCATTGTCCACTTGCTCCGAGAAAAGGATAAGGAAGAAGAATGATGAGAAGTGAGATTGATTATGAAATTAATAAATATGAATGAGTTGTAATGATAATGAGAATGAATTTCTGAGTGCGACTACAGGTAAGATGCAATGGTATTATCTACTTGCTCCGGGTAAGAGTCAATAAGCTGGGTAAGACACATTGGTGTTATCCACTTGCTCCGAGGAAGAGTTCGAGACTCTGGGTAAGTTGCAAGGGTTAATTATGTTCTGTCGCCGCTTGCCCCGGGTTGAGAATTGTAACACCACCTGGGTGAGATGTAAGGGTGAAGTTGTCCCCTACTCTGGGTACGTGGGTAAGATACAAGGGTTCCAACGTTGTCCTACTTGCTCTGTGTTTGGTATTCTGTCTAAGGTTAGCTACCAAACATGTCGGATAGGCTTTATAACTGACAGATGAGACTCATCGTTCATAGGATAGGCATTTATCATATGTATTTGTTTATTTTGTTTGATTGTGCATTAATTGGGCTTGCCTACATGATTATTATGCTTAGCTACTATATTTGCTACCTGCTGTATCTATATCCTACTTGTGTTTACTTTGTCTGTATTACTTGTCAGTGCATTGGAGTTTTGGAGGAATGGAGGAAATAGTAAGTGAAGGGTTGGATCACAATTAGATTAGAGGAGATAGAGAGTGAATTGTGGGGTTAGAGTTTAATGAGACAGAAAGTGAATTGTAGAATTAAAGCTAAGTTAGATTGAGATTTGGATACCTTAGAGAGTTTTACCAAATTTATAGTTTTGTTTATTCCTTTAAATTTATATCTGAGTGTCAAAGTTCTAGGATTGCATCTGGCTTTTCCAGAACCTTTTATATTAACTATGTGGGCACCTTTACCATGCTGAGAACTTTCGGTTCTCATTTCATACATATTGTTGCTTTTCAGATGCAGGTCAGGAGGCACCGCACTGAATATTCTGGAGACTCTTGGAAGTGAAGAACTATCTTGAAACTTGGTGTTTGTATTTGGTTTATGTTTATATATGTGTATAGATTCTCCATCTTATATATATTATGTTTTGTCCCTCTTATAGGTTGACTTGGAGAAACAGGATTTATATTTATCTATTGGTTTATTTTTGGGGTTATATATATATATATATATATATATATATATATATATATATATATATATATATATATATTCTAGCCAACTTTTACTTTGCAGGTCGAGTCTAGATCTTGATTACATAACTATCATTTAGAACTCTACTTTTATATATCTGTCTTTTGATTTTCTGTATAACCTTTCTATCTTTCCGTTTTTCGTGAGCGTTGTACCTTCGATTTTATTTTCGTCGTACCATTTTTCTTTCAAGGCTCCTTGATATATTTTTCTTGTTATATATATATACTTTTAGAGGTCATAGCGCTTCGCCACCTCTGTTTTACATCCTAGGTGTAAAGCTTTGTATGGTAGGGTGTTACAACATGGGATACGAAGGAATGAAATTCACATGGTGCAACTGAGAATATGGGAATAATCTTATTAGAGAGAGGATTGATAGATGCTTTTCATCTATTCAGTTTAGAAGAGAGTACCTGAGGGCGACCATCCTTCACTTAGACGATGCCGGACCAGAACACTGCTCTCTTATACTGCTGACTGAGAAGGAAAAACCTAAATCAAAGAAAAGATTTCGATTTCAAGAAAGATGATATGATAACGAGTGGACAACTGCAATAATTAAAGAGGCCTGGACAATTCAAGTTGAAGGCTCTCCTATGTTCCAATTTTTCATTAAATTGAAAAGTGCCAACATGCATTAGTGGAATGGCAAAAGCCAGTACTAATAACTCTTAGAAACACATTTTAGAATTGAAGAATAAGAGGCAAAATGCAAATAGGCTTCAAGTACTGCAACTTGAAGAAGAATTAACAGAAGCTTATACAAATGAGGAGCAGTATTGGAGAGAAAAAGCGAGAATGCAATGGCTGAAACGGGGTGACTAGAACATTAAGTTTTTCCATACAAAGTTCCAAAATATTTGCAGAAAAAATAAAATTTACAAAACAAACAGTTTCAAAAATTCTAATTCTGAACCGAGTGGCATAGCTCAAATAGAAACAAGTTACTTCCAAGAACTGTTCACTTCATCCAATCCTAGGTCAGCATTGGGTGATATTCATAAGGAGGATCTCAGAAGAAGAAATTAAAAAACTACCTTCTTGATTAACCTCTTTTAGGCCCCAAGAGATGATGGTTTCTCTGCCAAATTTTATCAACATTTTAGGGAGGTAATAAAGGAAGATTTTTGTGAAGATATAAAAATTTTCTTTTTTCGGGACAGGATGTTGGGGGCATTAAACCACACCCACATCTGTTTAATCCTTAAAGTCTAAAATACAAAGACTATGAGTCAAGTACAGCTAATAAGTTAGAATACTATCTTCTATAAGGTGATATCCAAAAAAATTTCTAGTTCATCGCATGCAAGAAATCTTTGATAAAAATTATTAGTCACAACCAAAGTGCTTTTATCAAAGAAAGACTTATAAGCGATAACATCCATATTGCACTGAACTCATGCATTTTTTGAAAAATAAGAATTTGGTGAATATGAGATGGCTGTGAAGATAGACATGAGTAAAGCATACGACATTATAGAATGGAGTTTCATTTGCCAAATCATAGAGAAATTGGAGTTATGTGAAAAACAGATCGAATGGATTAAGGAATGTGTTATTATTGTATCATACTCTATTACTGTGGATGGTCAATCACATGATTTTTTTAAACCATGTAAGGGATTGAGACAAGGGAATCCCTTTTGTCCTATCTTTTTTTACTTTACGCAGAGAAATTCTCCTATCTGCTCCATAGAAGAGAACAGAGGAATGAAATCTCAGGGCTGAAACTAAACAATAGGTGTCCAGTGATAAGCCATTTATTCTTTGCAAATGAATCCATTTTGTTTTGTAAGGCGAACCCTCAGGAATGTGATAGGCTACTGCGAATATAAGAATGCTACAGTGATCAATGATCAAGTTGTTAATCTCTCCAAATTCTCAGTATTCTTTAGTAGGAATATCTTGGACCATATTCATGACTCTTTGGCACAGACATTAGAAATTTCCCACATAGAAGCCCAGAATAAGTATTTGGACCTCCTATCAGTGGTTCACAGATCAAAGAGACTGACTTTTAACTTCATTAAGGACAAAATGGAGAGAAAATTACAAGCATGAAAAAGATCATTACTGTCAGTTAGTGGTAGAGAAGTACTCATAAAGGTTGTGGCTATGACAATTCTAATTTATACACTCAGATGTTTTAAGCTACATGAAACTCTCCTAGAAGACATCCAAAAGAAATATATGAATTTCTAGTGGAGACAGCAAGATTCAGATAGAAAAATGTAGTGGATAAGATGGGACATCATGTGTAGAGAAAGAAACAAGGAGGATTAGGATATAAGGATCTAAAAGCGTTTAATTTAGCTATGTTGGCTAAACAAAGCTAGAGGATTCTAACAAAATCTAATTCTCTTATCAGTAAACTCTACGAAAGTAAGTACTATTGATATTTCTCTTTTTAAAGAGCTACCTCAGGTCAGAATCTCTCTTGGGCATAGAGAAGGATTTTGGAAGGAAGGAATATCTTAGAACATGGACTATATTGGAAGATTGGAATGGGTCATTAGGTCAGAATTTATGAAGATTCATGAATTAGCAACTTTAGTCCTATCTCAAACTACCAAATAACTCGCATAGATTCACAACTCATTTAGATCAATCAACTACTTAACAATAACAGACAGTGGGACGAAAACAAAATCAGAAATAGCTTCAACCCAAACATAGCAGCATAAATTTTGCAAATTCTAATTCTACAAGAGGAACAGGATTCAGTTACCTAGAAAGGAGAAAAGCATGATTTCTACTTGGTGGCCTCGGGATGTAAATTGTCCTTCTAACTCTCGCACCCACCAAAAAACCAACTCCTTGCACAATGGCAAGACAAAAAGTTGTGGAACATGCCTTGGGAACTCAAGTGCCTGCCAAAGGTGAAAATATTCCTTTGGAGAGCTTTTCATGATGGGCTACCAACTCGAAGCAGACTCAATAGTCGAATCCCAGAAATCTAAGATATGTACCCTAGATGCAATGAAGCTGAAGAGACAACGAATCATTGCCTAATTGATTGTCCAAAGACTCAATTAATATGGAGGAAAACGAAATTTAGGATTTACTTGAGCTCGACAGTGACAAATCATTTCTAGCAACGATGGTAGAGGTTGATAGAGGAATCAAAGAAGAGACCATATTGTACGAAGGAAAATAGTAGCAACGTTACTCTGGAGAATTTAGCAAGCTAGGAATCTTCAAGCTTTTGAAGAGAAAGACTCTTCCGCTGAGCTAATATTCGTGTCGGTAATAAAACTTGCGATGGAATATGAAAAAGGATTATCTAATTAGTAAAGTTGAGTGATTTAGTAATTTATTATAATTTAATGTGGGTATCCCATTTTATTTTTGTCGTATTTTTCAAAAGACTCTAATATATTCTGTTCCGAATTTTTAGAAATGAATATATCTCATCTTAGTTAAAAAAAAAAGCTTTTTATTAGTTGATTTGAGTTTATGTTTAACTTAATATGAAAGATATATTTTTAATTATTATGGTTGTTATTTTTTTACGAACAAATTTTTTTTCTTAATTTTAAGAAAAACTTTGGTATGAATAAGTAAAATCGGAAATTCTTTTCTTGTTGTAATTGCATCTAAAGAAATTAAATAAAGTCGTAAAATAAAGCAATAAAAAATAAATAATTTTAGAGATTTATTAGCAAAAATATATATACATCTCAAAGAAAAAAAAGGTTGTACGGAATGAAGAGAGATTTTTTTTTATCAATGAGATTATATGACCAAATTATTTTGGTAATTAAATTTAGTTAAATTAGTCTACTAATTCAAAGATTAATGACAAAAAAAATTAGTTGAAGAAGAATGGAAAAAAAAACATAAAAAAATTTAATTAAATTTAATTATAAAAATAATTTATTTATCTAAATTTTTTATTGAAAAGATTTAATTTAATTTTTTTTATAGTATACACATAAATAGCTATATCTTATAACGATTTATGTTTAAATTTTGAAATTTATTTGGCATGTAGCATATTATATTAAGGATAAAGTATTGTTTTGGTCTTCAACATTTGAAGTGAATCTTATTTTGGTTTTAAACATTTTAATGTCTCACCGTCAAATTTTTCAATAACAATATGCTTTTGTTAAAGTTATGTTTGCTCAACCTCCCTCTTCTACTTTCACTTTCTTAGTAAACTCAAACCTCATTCTCTTACTCCCTTCTTTCTCCTTCTCAATTTTCTCTTAAAGAATTAATAGTATAAAAAGATGTAGGAGAATGAAGTTTAAATTTGTTGAGAGGGTGAATGTAAGAAAGGAGGTTGAACAAATATAACTTTAATAAAAGTATTATTAATAATACATCAATTTCGTTTAAGTGTTAAGAAGAATTTAATAGTGGGATAATATTAATGTCATTTTAAATGTTTTAAAATAAAAATAAGACAATTAAATTGTTAAAGACTAAACCCCAAATTTTGAAAAATAAGACTTTATCCTTATATTAATTATGTTTAAGATCAAAATTTAATCATTTTACAAATGTTATAAATAAATAATTTTAGACTACATTTTATTTAAATATGTAATTTATCCAAAAATTATAAATTATAAATATTGCAAAAAGAGGTATGAGACAACTGTTGCATATATACTTGCATTCATCAGCCAGAGAATCAGTTTGGTCCCAAAAAAGTCAACTCACTGAAAAGAAAGTTGTCTTGCCAACCTGTCATGACTGTGTCACTGATTTGGCACTCCTCCAGATCCGGATATGCTTTGGTATCACCAGTGCACAACGCACAATTAAAGGGACATGGTTTTTGCTATGTATAATTTTTTTTTTTTCCTTTTCCAGTGAGCATCGCAATAATAGCTAATTAACTATGTGCTGATATTTTGCCAATTCTGTGGTCTCCTGCAATAAAGGAAGTAATGATGATGAAAGAGGAATAACAACTAAACGTTTTCAGTACTTATCCGCTGAATCTAATTATTATTTGTATGTTTAAACGTTTTTATTAACCAAAAATTTAGGGTTTTTTGTTTTGTTTTACTAGAAAAGATTAATTTTGGCATATTTATATAAATTTTATTACACGATAAAAATTAAAATTTTAAATTTTAAGGTTTTAGATACTAAATAGAATATTTTTTTTTGTTAAAATCCATTTTTATTTCTTTTCAATTATATATAAAGTTAAATTACAAAATTATTTGTTTAATAACTGAAAGAAATGCATCCAGTATCTTTCGAAAACATCTTTTCTGGGTGTTTCATAAAATTATTTCAACAATAAGGTATGGATAAAAACTAAAAAGGTTAGACTATGAAAATGTAATATTTTATTATAATTTATTTTTCATGCAAAGCATATGTAATGGATAAGGACCCAACAATAGGTGGACACCGAAACACCTGATTTGGCACCCGTCAAGTAGCCGCCTCGCCAACGAAGATCTCTTTACCTTGTTAAACGGCTCCTCCTCCAGAAACGCTAACAGATAGGATATGGTAACATTGAATTGGGCTCATCATTATTAAAATCGAATTGATAATTAATTTGGTCAAAATATTAAATTATTAAATTAATATTTAAGATTTTGGTTAATTTTTGTTCAACATCAGACACTATTACTAATAATTATGACTTTGGGATAGTTTTAGTAGAGGTGGTAAAAAGGTTAGTCCATCCTATTTTATTTGTTCCGCTAAAAATTTGTTATTTTGCGAGTTAATTTATTTGATTCCGTCTGTGGAGTTGTCTCAAATTTTTATCCAATTTCACCTAATGACAAGTTGGTAAATTAAGCCTGCTATTTTTTTTAATAATTAAATTATTAAATATTAAAATAAATATATAATTTTATAAATATTTTAATAAATTTATAATTTTTTAAATTAAAAAAAATATAATTTTTAAATTTACAAAGACTAAATTCTCTATAATTTTAAATATCTAATAAACATAATCATTAACTTCATTTTTTAAAGCAAAATAATAAAATAACATTGTCTAATTATTTAAAATATATAATTAAATTAAATATTGTCCAAATCTCTAATCAATCAAATATAGTTCAAATTATAACTTAAAATAAAATAGACAAACATTTCAAATACAAACATAAAAATAATATTCTAAATTCAATTATCATCTTTATCTTCTTGTAGAATGGCGGGCCTACAGGGTAAGCCTACCCAAATCGCTGAAACCCGCCAAAATCTGTGGATTAGGCGGTACAAGTTAAACAGACTTTTTATTATGACGGTCTCAAATTTCTAATTTGGCATGCCTTTTTTGGTAAGTTACACGGACCGACGAGTTTTAGTCCGACCCGTTTGCTACCTTAGTTTTAGGTGAGCGTGAAATTTAAGATGGAGGAGATATTTTTTGAGTGAGAGTATAAATATTGTGAGAAATTATTATTATTATTATTATTATTATTATTATTATTATTATTATTATTATTATTACAAAAAAGTATGTTTAAATGTAAGCACAGAAGATACTTTTATTTGGAGTTGTTTCGAGAAGAGAAATTTTTCAATAAAATCGTTCATCAACTCAGTGGAGTCAAAAACATTTGACTTTGGTGAAACACGTCATACTTTTGATAATATCTAGTAAGGAGCAATACTTTCGGAGTGAAGATGATGGGTTAATTTATGATTTTAGGTAAATTTAACACAATGAAAAGGCTTATCTAGATTAATGTGGCGGGTGCGAATGAGGTAACCCTGTGTTATATGTGATTTAGATGACGATATAAATTACCTCTTCATCCACTGCAATTATGTGTCTCGCTTGTGGTATAAAGTTATAGTTACAGGTGACGTTAGATGGGCTAGGCCAAAGAAGATGATGAAAACTTATTTTTTAAATTTTGGTGTGAATAAGATGGTGTGAGAGGGAAGAAGAAAATGTAGATAAATTCTTGATTTGAATAGTAAATAATTAGTCAATAAATTAAATTTTAATAAGAAAAAATTAGAAAGGTAAATCTTATATTAAATTAGGATAGTGCTCATTAAAACGAGAATTTTGACACTAATTTTAAAGAATTTGGCCCAAAATTGAGGCAAACAGACCGAACTAATCGAACCGGACCCGTGGGCCCAACCAGCCCATCAATTAAAATGAGCTGAAGCTCATCTCCTTCCCCATTTAGCATGAAGAACGCTGAACACAGCCAAGGGAAGATGAGAGCTTCCAAACCCTAACCTCCACATCAATCTACCATAACTTCTTTATCCGTGCTCCGATCGCCGCACCGTTTGCGGCCATGCGTCCAACGCATCGAGCTCTACAAACCTATCAGAACATTTTCATTGGTAAGCTTCTCTTCATTAATACGGTAAGGATTATTAACCCTAGTTAATTCATTGAATTAGTGTATGAGTATTGAATTTTATATATAGATATGTGAAATTAGGTGTGTATACATATATTAGAGTTTGATTTTGGGCATTGAAAGGTTTGGTAGAGGATTAGTGTTGATGCTTTGGTGATTTTTGGACCTTGGAGCTGTGTTTGGCTTAGTGGGTTGCCTTGGACAATGCATGAAAATCGGACAAGGTATGGTTTAGGTTTCGCGTATTTAATATATAATGTTTTGTGAAAACTTAGGCTAGATGGCCATAGGTTAGGTTGGAACGTATGAATATACTTAATGCTTAGTAACTTTGGCAATAATTGTGATATAAATTGGGGGTGCTTGTTGGATAAACTAAGAATGATGAATTGATGATGTTATGTGTTTGCATATATATGTTGAATGAGTGAAATGACATTCTATTGATGAATAGAAAGGTTGAAGTGTGATGTTGTTGAGTTGGAAAATGGTAGGATTGTAAAGATTGTTGCGATATTGTTAAAGGAATGTTGTATTGATGATTATAGGTATGATGAGTTGGGTTGGAGTGAGTTTTAAAAGAAGATGGAGGTTTTTAAGGTTTTGTGAAATTTGGTTTTTGGCCAAACTTCAGCAGCCCATAACTTGGCTTTTGGACCTCCAAATGATTTCAAACTTATTTTATATGAAAATTGGGTCCGTGAAGTTTACGTCGTTCAAAGAACAAAAGAAAAATAATTTAAAACAAAAAAGTTATGCGCGTCGGAAGTTGGGGTCAAAAAAGTTGGAATTTTGCAGCTTTTTAAACTTATGTAAATTTTTGGAAAAACGTACGGCCACACGTACGCGTGGCATGGAAATTTAACGCACACATACACTCCATTCACGGACTGTTGCCACTGCCTCCTCCCTATGCGTACACGAAAAAGTATATGCGTATGCTGAAGGAGGAAAAATATCGGTAAAGATTTTCACAAAAATGTCGCGTTGCAAGTATAGTTCTAAATCAACAATTAAACCTCAATCAACATTTAAATTATTTGTCACAGATACAAACCCAATAAAATTAACCGAAATATTCAAATCTCGGGTTGTCTCTCAAGGAATTGCATGGAAGTGTTTATTATTGGTTATGATATTCTTCTTTTTGGGGTTTTGAAATAGTAGACAAGAAATGTAAATAACGAAAAAATAAACTAATAACTAAGAAAGCTCTTAACAAGGAAAGAGAATTAGAAGTCATATCCTAATTATCATAGTCAATTGTAATGGTAAATGTAAACTGCATTCACTTAGTTAACCTCTAACCAATGAAAGAAAGTCAAGTGCATACAACTAACTTGAGTTCACAAGTCTTAGTCAACTCATAATGAGAGGCTAGAATTAGTGAAGTTCAAGGTAACTGGCAATCTTCAATTACCAATCAACAAGAGACTTTGACAATTCAAGAATCTCTAAGTAATCAATCCAAGTTAAAAACATAAAAATCTAAATTAAAATCCTCCCAAGCATTTTATCAAACACTTGGAAGGCACAAAATAAAAGCATAGAAAATTAACGAGGAATATTAAATCTAAACAACCAATTGCAAGAATCAATGACTAACAATTAAAGAGAGATAAAAATTGCATTAAAAGAAATCAAAGGTAACAAGAGCTCATAAACATAAAAATGACAATAAGGGGAATTAACAAGAGAAGAAAATGAACTAAAGTGTTAGGACAAATAAAAGTAAGAGAAAACTAAAATAAAGGAAGATTAAACCTGAACCTAAGGAGAAATTGAGAGAAGAAACCCTAAAATCTAGAGAGAGGAGAGAGCCTTTCTCTCTCTCTAGAATTCTACATCTAAACCTAAAATTGTATGAATGAATAGTGAATGAAAGATTCCCCTTCCAGCTCCACTCTACAGCATTTAACCAGTATTTTTGGGCCTAAAACTGGGTCCAAAGCAGCCCAGAAATCGCCCGCAGCATTTTCTGTAAACTGCAACACATGATGCTCGTCACGCGTACGCGTCGTTCATGTGTGCGCATCGCTACTAGATTTTGAAATACTTGATTTCTTGTGTTCTTTCCACTTTTGCATGCTTCCTTTCCATCCTCTGAGCCATTCCTGCCCTGGAAAACCTGAAATCACTTAACGCACATATCACGGCATCGAATGGTAATAAGAGAGGATTGAAATTAGCAAATTTAAGGCCAAAAAAGCATGTTTTCAATCATAGCACAAAATTAGGAAGGAAAATGTAAAACATGCGAATTATATGCATAAGTGTGAGAATAATGGATAAAATCCACTCAATTCAATACAAAATAAACCATAAAATAGTAGTTCATCATACGCGTAATGGGCCAGGATGCATGTCTACGCGTACGCGTGACATGGGGTGCTTGCGTACGTGAGACTTCCATGCCCATTTGTGCGCTTCTGTTAAGCGTCCATGCGTACGCGTATATAGGGAATGCGTACGCGTCTTGGCCTAAAAAGAGACATGTGCATACGCACACATGTGTATGCGTACGCACACCCCTGTTTTCAGCAAATCATTATTTTATGTTTTCAAACCCAATTTGACCTCCTAAACCTCTATTTTCATATTGTTAGTTCTAACCTTGATTAGGAAGCTTAGTAATGAGATGGAGTTAGGAAATTGAGGTCACTTGGGGGTGAAGTAAAGGGTAAATATGATGAATCATATGAGAATGATGTGAATGTATGAGGAGTTGATGATGACATGGCTATGATCAATGATTATGGAATGAATATGAATGATTATGAATACTTATATGGCTTATGAATTTAATGTTATCTGAGATACGAGTTTTCCTGGGTACAGAATCGTGGCTTGCCACCACGTGTTCCAGGTTGAGACTCGATACTCTGTTGACCTTACGTCGTAAGGGTAACCGGGCACGTATAAATTTCCAGGAATGGATATCCCCCATTAAGTATGTTATATATGAATATATGAATGTATGAATTATGAATGAATGAGAAAAAGCTATGCATAGACTCATAGGGATGCGCAACGAGGGACATTCCAAGGGTTTCGGACTTATTGGGTTGGCTTGATAACCGACAGATCAGTCTCATCAGTCATAGGACAAGCATACATCATGTGCATTTTGTTTGTTTTGTTTGCTATGCATACTTGGCAATGCCTAACTGAATATATGTTATGCTAAATGTTATATTTGCTACTTGCACTACCTGCATTCTACTTATGCTTGAAATTGTCTATTTGTTTGTCTTTGCTAAATCATTGGTGATGAAGGAGCGGAGGAAAGGTGGCCAGCTTTAGTGTTTAAGTTATTTTTGAGTTGAGTATGGAATTTCCTAGACACCTACCCCTTTTATGGTTTCTGTTTAGTAGCTTAAGCTTTATAACCTGAGTGTCGGCGTTCTAGGATTGCCTCTGGCATTCCAGGACCTTATATATTATGTGCGTGGCACCTTTACCATGCTGAGAACCTCTGGTTCTCACCCTATACTGTGTTGTTATTTTTCAGATGCAGGTCGAGAGGCACCTCGCTAGGCGTCTGGACTTCTGAAGCAGAGTGGTTTCTGGGTTTCTGTTGCTGTATAGTTTGTGTATATATGTACTTAGCTTTCTCTCTGTATAACTTGTTTATTTTGTTCTTCTTGGAGGTTTTAGGAGGGCTAGAGTTTTATCTCTGTATTTTGGGTATTTTGGGATATGTATATATGTATGTAAATATTCTCTGGCCAACCTTGACTTCGCAGGCTGAATTAGGAGCTAGTTATTCTATATCCTTGACTCTCTATTCTCTCTTTATTGTCTATTTATACCTATGATCTTTAAGTTTCTTATCACGCAAGTAATTTCATTTTCTGAGCATTGTACTTTTTATTTTGCGATTTTGTTTTACCTGTTTTTCAATATTCCTAGTTATTATATTCTTTCTACTACTATATGTATAAATTTTATTTTAGAAGTTGTAATACCACACCACCTCTGGTTTACAGCTTAAGCATAAAGCTTTGCGTGGTAGGGTGTTACAGATGCAACAGAGTTTGTTTTGTATTTTAGCTAAGAATGGTAAATATTTAATAAAAATGGAAACAGATACAACCAACCATAGTTGTCAGAACCGAACCGGTGATCGAACCAGTCAGGTCACTGGGTCACTGGTTCAACCGGTGGATTACTGGTTGAACCGTTTGACCCGGTCCAATGTAAATAAAAAATAAAAAATAGTCAAAAGTTTAAAATTAAAATTTAAAATACATATTTTTACTAACATTTTAAAAATATAAAGTTATTTTAAACAATATGGAACATGAACAATAAATATTTTGTTATTTTTACTCTATCACAAATATTTTTATATTAAAATAACTATTATTTTTAAATTTTAATCATTTATTAATTAGTTTATATCTATTATACTATTATATACTACAAATATTTATTAAAAAATAATATTAATAGATATTATATAGTTATAAAAAAAAAAGTGAGTTTATAATTATTGTTAAATAAAAATATAATTAATTTAAAAATGAGTAAGTTTATAATTAAAATTAAAATAAATTAAATAAAAGTAAACTATTTGATAAAAGATATCTATATGTATTATAATTTGCATTCAATTTGATAGAAAACATGCTAGCCTGGTGGTTGTGGAGTCTTTTAGTTCCCTTGAGGGTAGGGGTTCGAATCTCACCTTAAACATTTTAAAAAATTTTCACTCCCAAACGGTTCGGTCGGACCGGTTTCACCGAGTTTGACCGGTATAGTGTGTCTTTTGAGCGGCTGATTTTTAAAACCAACCACATATGCTTGGTGAGATGCATAGGTCAAAGGACAAAGCGACAACTATTGGAGGCTGAATTTTGAAAAAAAATAAGTTGAAAAATTTTCTTACATATTTTTAATAATATTAAAGTTCAATATGTTTCGCACAAAGAGTTTAAATTCATCAATAATTGGAGAAAAATGACCAATGAATAGAATAGGAGTAATAAAGTATTGTGGTGCTGATCATAATTACCATAACCGAATTAGATTGGCCAGTTTGACCAAAAAAATCGGTGAACCAATAGTCTGACCGATTCTGTTAGAAAATTGGACCGGACTTTCAATTGAATCGGTCAACGATGGTCAAACCTATTGAAAATCGACTGGTTCGTACTTCAGACTGCATTAAACCCGCGCGGGTTCACGACGCACTGCGCCATTTTGTTTTTCAATAATGTATGTGACAAAAGATAAATATATAATAAAACACGAATGAATTTTTAATTTTTATCTTTTTAAATATGGATTGACATGGATACCAAACAAATAATAAAACATAGTATATAAATATATTGATATATTGATATTGATTGTGTTATTTTTTTTAATTCATTTAAATTAAAAAAATATTTTATACTAATAATTAATTTATTATTTCTTTTTACATCATAAATTATATCTAAAAATTGATATTTGATTTTTATTAATATATTTTTTTAAAATATACATTTAATTTTTAATTCTTAATTTTATTTTTATAATTTTATATTTTTATTTAATTATGACCAAATTAATTGAATAAATCAATAACTCAATAATTAAATCAGTAATTTAATTATATAACCGAATCAATTATCAGTTGGATTTTAATAACTATGGTACTGATCTATATGTCCCAAATATGCAATAAACAGATCATGTCTTTATTGTATAGAAGTTATCTTCACAATGGGCTTCACCTATACTGTTTGTATTTGCTATAGTGTTTTCCATGAATAATTACGCAGAGGCATTAGATTAGAGTAACGCTGCGGTGGATGCATTATGAGAAGCTACATGATCATCAAAATAGAATAGGTGTGCAAGCGTGGCAAGGCTATATAGAGATGTAGTCTTATATATTCTACTGGTGATACTGTGATAGTATGATGTAATAAAAGATACAGATATTTTAATAGGAGTTATTGTAGTCTTAGTATTTAGTAGGAGAACTATTTTTATTAACTTTGGTGTTAGATCTTGTAACTGGTGCGATATTTTAGTTTCTGCTATATTTTTTAGATTTGTAATGACGTTTTATTTTTTTATCATTATTCTGGATGACTATACTAAAAGAAATCATGATCTATAATTAGACATTGTTTGTGTTCTTTTTTCTTATTATAGGTTAAGTCTGTAACTCAATAATTAAAAAACTATTCTTTTTTTTAAAATAAATTTTTTTATTTTAATTTTATACTAAAATAACTATTTTTATATTTTAATAATTTATTAATTAATTTATATATATTACATACTATAAATATTTATTGAAAAAAAATATATTGTGGTTAATAAAGATATTTTTGTTTTTTTAATTTATAAATATTTAATAAAATTTTTATTTATATTAATAATTTTGCACAATTAAAAATACAGTTAATTTAAGAATGAGTAAAATAAAATTAATTAAAATTATATGTAAATTAAATAAATATAAAACTATTTAATTAAAATTTCTAACTATATATTTATTAATTAACATGTATATTAATAAGGAACAAAACAACATAGTCTCATGGAAAAGCAAAGATGCCTTAAGTTGGGGGACTTTGGTTTAAGTCATGTCCCCTTCAATTTTGGAATTTTCTAAAATGTTGGAGCACTGGTGGACTTGTCGAGCCTTCAATTCCTTTTCATGTTTCAGCTGGGTGGGTGTTGGTGCATCGTGGATCTATATTTTGAAACCAAACTAGATATAGATTATCGATTTATTGGTCCAATCCAATTTTCATGATACTGGTTTAGCATGAGATGGCACCTGAAGAACAGTATAGTACCATGAGTTATAGTTGAAATAATATAATTTTTTTTCTAAAGATTTTAGGCTCAAGTCCTATCGGTGTGGTAGGTGTGCGGATATAACCCTACTTCCCTCTACTAGTTTTCCTAAAAAAAAAAATAGGAAAGAAAATGTAATGAATAAAAAAAACTAAATAATACTAAAATAAAAAAAAAACAATGTTATGTTATAAAATAACTAAATAAATAAACAAAGAAGAGGTAACAAACATAAAATATAAAGAAGTATAAAGAGAGTGAGAGAAGTATTGCAACATAAAAGAGAGAGAGAATTATTTTATTGCTTTTTTGTGTGTGTAAAAGCTTCAGCCTATGCCCCTATTTATACATGTGCAAGGCTTTACTTTTTCAAACTAGATTAAATACAATCACCCTTGGTAAACTAAGTCTCATAGAAAATGGTCATCCACATCATTCATCCTTATCACAACAATCCTTATCACAACACTCCCCATTGGATGACCATTTAGGATTATTGCCTCGTTAAAACCTTACTAAAGAAAATTCAATGGGAAAAAAACTTTAGTGAAGGAAAAAGAGTACAATATCCTTTGTGATGGGGACTGCCTTATTAAAAACCTTGTCAAGAAAAACCCAGTGGGAAAAAACCTGACTAAGGAAAAAAGAGTACAGTCTCCCCCTCTTGCCGACATCATTAATGTCATGAAATCGGCACATCCCAATCTCATGTACCAATCTTTCAAAAGAGGATTTTGGGAGTGACTTTGTGAACAAATCTGCCAGATTGTCACTTGAGCGGATCTGTTGGACATCAATTGTCCCTTAATTTTGAAGATCATGAGTGAAGAAGAATTTGGGAGAAATATGCTTTGTTCTATCACCTTTGATATATCCGCCTTTAAGTTGAGCAATACATGCTGTATTATCTTCAAACAGGACAGTTGGAGCTATCTTCTGATCAATCAGTCCACATGATGACATAATATATTGAATCAAACTCCTCAGCCAAAAACACTCGCGACTAGCTTCATGAATCGCCAGTATTTCAGCATGATTAGAGGATGTTGCAGCAATTGTCTGTTTCGTGGACCTCCAAGATATAACTGTATCACCATATGTGAACAGGTATCCTGTTTGAGATCTCCCTTTATGTGGATCAGACAGGTATCCGGCATCTGCATAGCCAACTAATTGTGACTTAGATCCATAGGGATAAAACAATCCCATATCAACCGTTCCATGAAGATATCGAAAAATTTGTTTGATTCCACTCCAATGTCTTCTGGTTGGAGAGGAACTATACCTTGCTAGTAAATTCACCGCGAATGATATGTCAGGTCGCGTATTATTAGCAAGATACATTAGCGCTCCAATGGCACTAAGATATGGTACTTCAGGACCAAGGATATCTTCATTCTCTTCTTTAGGACGGAATTGATCCTTTTTCACATCTAAAGATCTTACAATCATTGGGGTACTTAATGGATGTGACTTATCCATATAAAATCTCTTCAAGATCTTTTCTGTGTATGTTGTTTGGTGAACAAAGATCCCAATTTTTATATGCTCGATCTACAGGCCGAGACAAAACTTAGTCTTTCCAAGATCTTTCATCTCAAACTCTTCTTTTAGAGTTTTTATTATTGTTGGAATCTCTTCAGGAGTCCCAATGATATTTAAATCATCAACGTACACAGCAATTATAATGAACCCAGATGTAGTTTTCTTTATGAAAACACATGGGCAGATATCATCATTCTTGAATCCGTTTTTGGCCAGATACTCAGTAAGACGATTATACCACATTCGTCCAGATTGCTTTAGACCATATAAAGATCTTTGCAATTTGACTGAGTATAACCCTTGCGAATATTCACTAGATAGTTTAGATATCTTTAGTCCTTCAGGGACTTTCATATAGATATCCCGATCTAATGAGCCGTACAAATAGGCTGTTACCATATCCATTAAATGCATATGCAGTTTATGATATGCAGATAAACTGACCAAATAACGCAATGTTATCGCATCCACTACAGGGGAATACGTTTCTTCATAATCTATACCGGGCCTTTGTGAAAAACCTTGTGCCACAAGTCGGGCTTTATAGCGCACAACTTCATTTTTCTCATTTCGTTTTCTCACAAATACCCATTTGTATCCAACAGGTTTTACATCTGCAGGTGTACGGACTATAGGTCCAAAGACTTCACGTTTTGCAAGTGAGTCTAATTCAGCCTTCATGGCTGCTTCCCATTTTGGCCAATCATTTCTTTGTCGACATTCTTCGACTGATCTTGGCTCAAGATCCTTACTTTCATGCATGATATCTGATGCCACATTATATGCAAATATTTCATTGACAATTGTCTTATTTCGGTCCCATTTCTCTCCTGTAAAGACATAATTTATTGAGATCTCATCATTTTCACAATTTTCAGGTACCTGAACGTCTTCTGGCGTTATATCAGAATTTTGGACAACTGCTGGTGTCTTTACTATGTCTTTTTCAACAGGAATCGTATTTACCTCTTTTCTCTTTCGAGAATTTTTATCTTTGGAACCGACAGGCCTGCCACGCTTCTGGCATGTATTTGCTTCCGTGGCTATTTGTCCTACTGGGACATCAATTCGAATTGGGGCATTTTCCGCCCTGCCACGCTTCTGGCGTGAATTTGCTTCAGTGGCTACTTGTCCTATTGGGACGTCAATTCAAATTGAGGCATTTTTCGCTGGTATATAAGATTTGGTTATCCTCTTTGTATCGGAAAATGCATCAGGCAATTCATTTGCTATTCTTTGCAAATGTATAATCTTTTGAACTTCTAGTTCACATTGCCCTGATCGAGGATCTAAATGCATCAATGATGATGCATTCCAATTAAGTTCCTTTTCAGGAAACTTATTCTCTCCCCCTAATGTTGGAAATTTTGATTCATCAAAATGACAATCCGTAAACCGGGCTTTAAATACATCTCCAGTTTGTATTTCAAGATACCTCACTATAGAGGGAGAATCATATCCAACATATATCCCCAATTTTTTTTGGGGTCCCATTTTGGTGCGATTAGGTGGTGCAATGGGAACATATATTGCACACCCAAATATTCTTAAATGGGAAACATTTGGCTACTGGCCAAAAGCTAATTGCATAGGAGAGAATTGATGATAACTCGTTGGCCTCAAACGAATAAGTGCTGCGGCATGTAAAATAGCATGCCCCCAAACCGAGGTTGGGAGATTTGTTCTCATAAGCAAGGGTCTAGCGATTAATTGGAGGCGCTTAATAAGTGATTCTGCTAACCCATTTTGTGTGTGAACATAAGCTACTGGATGTTCAACACTTATTCCATTAGCCATACAATAAGCATCAAAAGCTTGGGAAGTAAATTCACCAGCATTATCAAGACGAATTGCTTTAATTGGATTTTCTGGAAATTGTGCTTTTAATCGAATAATTTGAGCCAGTAATCTCGCAAACGCCAGGTTGCGAGAAGATAATAAGCACACATGTGACCATCTCGAAGATGCGTCTATCAGGACTATAAAATATCTAAAAGATCCACATGGTGGATGAATAGGTCCACATATATCACCTTGAATCCTTTCTAGGAATTCAGGGGACTCAAATCCAATCTTTACTGGTGATGGCTTTAAAATTAGCTTTCCCTGAGAACATGCAGCACAACAAAATTCACTAGTTTTAAGAATCTTCTGGTTCTTTAGTGAATGTCTATGAGAGTTTTCAATAATTCTCCTCATCATGGTTGTTCCCGGGTGACCCAATCGGTCGTGCCAAGTTATGAATTCATTTGGGCTAGTAAACTTCTGGTTTACAGTGGCATGTGATTCAATTGCACTGATCTTGGTATAATACAACCCAGATGAAAATGATGGTAATTTTTCTAATATAACTTTCTTATTTGAATCATGAGTTGTGATACATAAATACTCATGATTTTTCTCATTCATTGTCTCAACATGATATCCATTTCGGCGAATATCTTTGAAACTCAACAAGTTCCTCAAGGACTTGGTAGATAATAGTGCATTATTTATTATAAATTTTGTTCCTCCAGGAAACAAAATTATAGCTCTTCCGGAGCCTTCTATCACATTGCCTGAGCCAATAATAGTGTTAACATATTCTTCTTTTGGCACAAGATGGGTAAAATATATATCACTTTTAAAAATAGTGTGCGAACTTGCACTATCCGCAAGGCAAATATCTTCAGAATATGTCCTTGCTATTTTTCTTCAAAAACAAATAATAATAATAATAATAATAATAATAAAATGAGTAAAAGTACATGCACAGTAAAATTATTCACATGAATACTTAACAAACACATACATATATCAAATTATTCCATCATTGATCAAATAGCCAATATCTCATTCAGAATCCTTAAAGAAATTAGATACATCATAATGAGTGGTGGAATTTTCATCATTTGAAACAAAATTTGTTTCCTTTTCTTTGTCATCCCTTTTCAAGGATGCTTGATAAAGATCAACTAGGTGCCTTGGGGTACGACAGGTACGTGACCAATGGCCCTTTCCACCACAACGGAAGCATTAATCCTCAATTGATATACTTTGCCCATTATTTCTTTCTTTATCCCACTTCTGGTGAGATCCTTTCTTGTGAACATAATTCATTTTCCTTCCATAATTTTTCTTGTCATCAAAATCTTGCCATTTACCTCTTCTGGGGTTATAATTTGCCGCATTTACTTCAGGAAATGGGGCGGCGCCAACTGGACGCGCTTCATGATTTATCAAAAGTAACTCATTGTTGCATTCAACAACAAGAAAGCAAGAAATTAATTCAAAATACTTTTTAATTTCTTTTTCTCGATACTGCTGCTGCAGGAGCACATTCGAGACATGGAAGGTCGAGAAAATTTTCTCTAACATATCGGGCTTGAGGAAGTATCACATGATTGTACCTTTCTTCAAGGTCTTTCCACAGATCTGCAAGATCTTTTAATGTGGGATATTCATTTTTCAATCATACTTCAAGATAACGACGAAAGAGAATTATGGCTTTGGCTATATCCTTCTGGGATGTATTATTTTCAGCCTTAATGGTATCTCCAAGATCCATTGAATCAAGATAGATTTTAACATCTAGTATCCATGATAAATAATTATTTACAGATATATCAAAAGCATTATATTCAAGATGAAAGAGATTCGCATAATAAAAATTTGTTACCTGAAGTCTTCCTAAAATTTCGTTAGAGCTTCGTGCTGATAACGTGTTATAAAATAACTAAATAAATAAACAAGGAAGAGGTAACAAACATAAAATATAAAGAAGTATAAAGAGAGTGAGAGAAGTATTGCAACATAAAAGAGAGAGAGAATTATTTTATTGCTTTTTTGTGTGTGTAAAAGCTTCAGCCTATGCCCCTATTTATACATGTGCAATGCTTTACTTTTTCAAACTAGATTAAATACAATCACCCTTGGTAAACTAAGTCTCATAGAAAATGGTCATTCACATCATTCATCCTTATCACAACAATCCTTATCACAACATGTTATATATTTTTACACGTAATATCCAATAAATACGATGTTCGCTAAAGTAAAAGAAATAATAATTCAAATTTCTATTAATATACTGACTAATGTACTTAATAAAATTACCTAAAAATTTAATTAAAAAAATTTTAATTTCCATTAACTAACATACCAACTAATATATATTTTCTAAATATACTGAGATTTAGTTTGGTAAAAATTTTTAAAAAAATATTTTATTTTTTTAAAATATAAATATTTTGTTTTGTGTTTAGTAAATTAAAAATTTTATATTCTTATGCTTATCATTTTTAAAAGTTACAATGTTTTTAAAAACACTTAAGGAAAAATTTTTAAAGTTAGTTTGTATTTATTAAAATTAAAATGTATAATATAATTTCATATATTAATTAATATTTAAATTAGTTCTTTTGGTAAGGTTTATTCTGTTGAATTTTTTTGTTGTTAATTTCGACAATAAATAGATTATCAGCAAATTTTTTTAATAAATTCGACGGTATCCAACAAATTTTTTGTAGTGAATGACGCGGTTACTTATAATATGGTGCCGATTATCTTTTAGGGCTGCACATAGATTGGATAATATCCGCATATCCGCGGTAATTATCTGGATCCGATCTGAATTTTGCGAATATTATTCGATCCACACTGTGGTAGGATCGGATTGCGGATTTGGCAGTGATATCCGCGGATCCAATCCGCAGATCTGCATATCCGCACGTCTCATATAAATAGCATAGTTTAAGAAAGTAAATTTTAATGTGATATGAATTTTAGTGTGTTGTTTTATGAATTTTATGATATTTTGTTTTTAATTTTTTTATGTTGTATTTCAACTTAGAATAATTAAACGTAGATCTTGTGTTATTATTTCTTTTTGTTATTCAAGAGAACTTTTATTGATAATATTTTAGGAATAAATAGGCTTAAACAGGTTAAAAAATAGATTTTCTGGAGATTTTTGGTAAAAACAACCTTAAAATAATTTTTTTAATTATACGGATATACCTGATATCCGATCCGATCCGATCCGATCTGCAAGTATGCGAATCAGGTTGGATCGAATTAACCTAAAAAATCGGATATTGTATCCGATGCGATCCGATAAGTGCAATGCAGATCGGATAGAATTCTAGGATATATCCGATCCATATGCAGCCCTAATAACTTTTAACGGATTGTTATATATTCTTTCACTAAATCCGACGAAACTTTGTGTTGAACTCTAAAAATCCGCCAATAAATATTTTTCAACAAAATTTATACCGTCACATTTATTTCATTGTTGAATCTAATGATACTTAACGACTTTTTTGTAGTGTTATACTATTATTCTTTATATTATGATAATTGTCTTATCTTGTCATAATATAAAAAATAAATGCATTCTTTGATCTTTAATTCTGCTTAGTTTTTTTCTATTAGTTCTAAGTGAAACAATAAAATAAAGTGAAAGAGATGAGAATTATAATAATTTTTAGGATTTAGTTAATATGTGTCGTAAGGATATATAGTAACTCTATTATTAGTGAAAAATTTTAAATTTTTTTATTTAATAAATATAAAACAAATAGTTAAAAATTTAAATTTTTATATTTTTAATAATTTTTTTAATTTATAATTTAAAGTTTAAACTTATGTTCTTAAAATACATTATAGATAAACCTAACTTTTATAATGTCTCCTAAACGTTGTCCCACCCCTAGCAGGCTACCACCAATATTTGTGCTAATCCCACATTTAACTCCAATTTATTAATTAATTTATGTAGATACTCTATCAACAACATCCAGAAAGAAAATCTTTATGTGCAACGGCTCTTACCCAATTACTCTTACCAACCACAGTCAAATTACATAAATGCCCTCACCAGAAAAGAAAAGATAAATTAATCAATCTCAATTAACGTCACAAAGGAACAAAAATCACAGTTGTCTAAGTGGGTGCTGACTAAGTCAATGAGTGCTTCATGATTGAGTTAGCGCTTAGCGGCGCCTCACAAGTCACAACACCCTTCTCAGTTAGTATGCTATATATTATTGAGTCTAGACTCTAGCATGCCATATGCACTTTCCTCCTTAAACTTCACTTTGCTACTTCGCCTCCTCAAAAAGAAAATAACCCAAACAAAAAACACAGCCACCATAGTATTTTAAGTTTTGAATTGAAATTGAAGTGTTCAGTGATATGTCCCCCGAAGCTAATTTCACCGGAACCGGTGAAGAGAGGTCAAACTCTCTATTATCCAACGCGCGCTGCAGCTTCTGCTTTCCCTGCTGCTTCGGTTCCCGTCGTTCCGCCAGCATCGGCATCGCGTGGTGGGAGCGCGTCAGAACAAGGTCATGGTCCGAGTCCCAGACCCAGGCGGTGACCGGAAGCGTCGGTGATCGGTGGTGGGCGCGTGGATTCATGAAAGTGCGCGAGTGGTCAGAGATCGTCGCGGGGCCACGCTGGAAGACCTTCATTCGGCGGTTTAACCGTAGCCGTAGTGGGGGAGGAAACGGTGGTCGTTACGGGCAAGTGGGGAAATACCAATACGACCCCTTGAGTTACGCGCTGAACTTCGACGAGGGCCCGGGGCAAAACGGAGATTCCGATGACCATAGTTATGAAGGGTTTCGGAATTTCTCGTGCCGTTACGCAGCTGCTCCTGTTTCTTCTGCCGCTCCTCCGTTCAAGTCCATTACTACTGATGTGAGTGAAGACGACGTCGTTTTTGGATGACAAGAGAAAGCGCCGTTTAGGCTAAATTGCGCCTAGTGGGAATCTGCGCTTATTGCGCGAGATTAACGTCAGCATCATCAGCGTGGCGTGGCGTGGCGGAGACTCCCTTTTTTTGGTCTTATTACTAATGCAGTAATTTATTTATTTTATATTATCCTTTTTCTTTTTGACAGATATATTTTCCTACTTCCTACTGTATATAATGTTCATCATTAATATCTGTTAGTAGAGTACTAATAGCAGATTAATATCATGTTTTTTTCTCAATTGATAACGTGTGTTCGAGATAATTTAGTACCAGGGTGTTGCGCAGATTATGGAAACTTGTAGCTCCTGTAAAAACTGTGATTATGGCGTAAAAAGATTGTAAGTAATAAAAGGATATTTTTAAGTTTGGTTTAAGAGATAATATCAATAATTCAATGTCATGCCCGTGTTTTTTCTCAATGGTTGGTGACGTGTATTAAAAAAAAGAAAAAAGAAAAACTATGGGCGGGCAAGAAGAATTGTCGGTAATAATAAAAGAATATTTCGGGTTTAGGATATGTGATTAAAGAAGAGTTTGTTGGGTCCAAATGCTTCGTAATGGTAAAAGATACAAAGTATTCAGTATTCACATATTTGTTTTGAACATTATTTGTTTATTTAGGAGCTGCAGAATGGATAATATAGACTTAGTTTTGATAGCTTGCGAATTCATTTTTTAACGAAATTAATTGCTAGTCAGAATTATTGGGGATCCGTCTATTGTCAAAAACTCAAAATTAAATATCTCTCTACTTTTGTTCTTTGTCAATTCATGACAAGTATAATAATTGTTGGGTAATGTAGCAAGTTATACATGTGTTTTGGACTTTTGTTGGTTGCTTCAGGGAACTGGATAAATATTTTCTTAGGAGCGTGTTGGAACAGCTTATGTTATTTGCTTTGAGTGCGGTTTTGATGTTTGATAGGTAGGGAAATGTTCCTATCTTCTAATTTTCCAAACGACAAAAGGAAATAATGGTGTCAATATCCATTTTAGCATAGTCAGAACCGAATTGGTAATCGAATCGGTTAAGTTATTGGGTCAATAGATTACTGGTTCAACCGATAGATCACTGATTGAACCGGTTAATTCGGTACTATACAAATAAAAAATAAAAATAGTCAAAAATTTAAAATTATAATTTAAAATACATATTTTTACTAATATTTTAAAAATATCAAGCTATTCTAAAATAATATGGACAAGAAACAATAAATATTTTGTTATTTTAACATTTTTATAAATATTTTTATATTATTTTTATATTAAAATAATTATTATTTTTAAATTTTAATAATTTATTAATTAGTTTATATCTATTATATTATTATATACTACAAGTATTTATTAAAAAATAAAACTAATAAATATTATATAATTATGAAAAAAATAAATGAATTTATAATTATTGTTAAATAAAAATATAATTAATTTAAGAATAAGTGAATTTATAACTAAATTTAAAATAAATTAGATAGAAAAAAATTATTTGATAGAAGATATGTATATATATTATAATTTGCCTTAGTAATAACGAAAATCATTACAGCCTAGTGGCTGTGAATAATGTCACGTTTCCAAGAGGGGAGGGGTTTGAATCTCAACTTTAAAATTTTGTTAAAATTTAACCTTTAATCGATTCGATTGGACCAAGCATTACCGAATTCGCACCGAGTCCGATTCACCGATTTTTTTATTAAACCGGTCAGTACAATTCGATTTTTACAACACTGTATTTTAGTTTCTAAAATTAATTAAATAAATAATTTTTTTTAAATAGCTGACTAAGACGTTTATTTTTAGATATGTGATTTCCTTTAATTCTTTGGTAAATTTTTGTTTCACAAGTATTAGTCTAATACTGATATAAATTGATAAATATTATTATAATAGTTATTTCATATCGATATTTTTTAATTGTATTGAGTGTCTTAAATTGGTTTATAAAAATTTAACAATGAAAATTTGTGACCACTAATTAAGTAACATGAATCAATTATCGTTACAATATTTGCCAAAATTAAAATATATTCATATCAAATGATCAACTAGTCATTTCAGTAGTTAGAAGTAAAATCAAATCAGACTAAGTTTAAATTTGAGTCTATATTATTAACAATAAAGTCTACTTTTTTTTTTAAACAAAAGAACTCAACACAATAAAGTGGAGCAACCAAAATTAGACAACAAACCAAACAAACAATTAAAAAAGTTAACACAACAACAGAAAAAAAATTCTCATGTCATCTCCCGCATAACCATCAACAACCTAAGGAATTTACACCTTTCCACTCATTGCAACTAAGCAAGGTCATGTTGATGATTTCTTTTACTCATATGCTCTTGTTCTAAAATATCCTCCTATTCCTTTCCAACCAAATGATCACACAGAAGTCCATCAACCACTGTTTTCGATCCTCTTTTCGACGCGGCTCTTCTGTCCAGCTAAAAAAATGTTCCTTCATCAAACTTGGAAAAGACCACTGGCGGTCAAAACCAGATATCCACGCACTCCACACCTGCCAAGCAAAATCACAACCAATATCATCCTGACTAATAATCCCGAGCCGCCTCAGTCTTTCCTTTGTATTCACCCTGTCTATCAAGACAAACCAAGCAAACAGCTCCACTCTTGGCGGAACTAAACCTTTTGAAATGGTCTTAGTGAAGCTGTAACTAGTTACATCCTCTGGAAGCATCTCCTCCTGCAATACCTGCACGAATGAGTTAGTAGAAAAAACACCTAATCTATCATATTTCCAAACAACTATGTCCTCTCTGTTATTTACTAGCCTCACATGTATCAAAATCTCATGTAACTGACTCAGAAGATCCAGCTCACACTGAAAGAGCTCTCGCCTCCATTGGAAGTTCCAAATCCACTCTACCATCCCAAAATCCACAATCCCCTATAACCGATCCACATTGGTTTGAAATAGAGAAAATCCTGGGAAACTGATCTTTCAAAGCTCCACTATGTAACCAAACATCCTCCCAGAACCGAGTCTATTGCTCATCACCAATCTCCATGGACAAGCCTGTAATCATCTTATCCCTTATATGTTGCTCTTTGAATTGTATTTGGCAGATATCCTTCCAAGGACTTCCTCTGGTAGGTAGCACTTGAGTGGGCAATAGCTCATACAGATTCAGATTATTAGAGGAACAGACCACCTTCTTCCACAACGAACACTCTTCCTGTGCAAACCGCCACGACCACCTAAACAACAGTGTAGTGTTACAAACCAAAGCATCTCCAACCCCCAACCCAGCTACCTTCTTCGGAGCCTGTACCAATTCCTATCTCACTAGAGCCATACCACTCCTACCATTCTCCTTGCTCTAAAAGAATTTTCTCTGCAAAGAGATTAATTTCTCAGCAATAGCCTTCGGCATCTTGTATAAACTCAAATAATACACTGACAAGCTATTTAAAACTGATTTGATAAGCACCAACTTTATGGCTTTGTTTAGCACCTTAGCTTTCCAAAGGCTGAGTTTGTCCTCCACCTTGTCAATTATAGGCTTCCAGGTCTTTACCAACTTCAGATTCGCTCCTAAGGGAATTCCAAGGTATTTAACAGGAAGTGTTCCTTCCTTACAACCCAATAGGCTACACATACGTTGTAGTCACTACTCCTTGCAATTGATTGGAATCAGACTGGACTTATCAAAATTAATACTTAGACTTGACATCAACTCAAAGCATCGCAGAAGCCGCTTGTAATTCTTCATAGTCTCCTCTTCTTGTGGGTAGAACAAAATAGTGTTGTCAGCGAATTGAAGATGTGACAAGTCTATACTGTCTCTCCCAACCACCAATGGTGATATTCTCCTGTTCCTAACTGCCTCTCTAACCATTCTATGCAGAACATCCACAACTAGCACAAACAAGAACAGAAAAGGCGGATCCCCTTATCTCAATCCCCTTTCCATTTTGAATGACTTAGTTGGCAAACCATTTATCAAGACCGACATAGACGCCGTGGTCACACACTCCATAACCCATGCCCTCCATCTGCGCCCAAAACCAATCTTCTGCAATACCATATCCACAAAACTTCACTTGACTTTATCATATGCTTTTTGGAAATCTAGCTTGATAATAACTGCCTCCTTTTTCCTCAGCTTAAGCCAGTGTACAGTTTCACACGCAATGAGAGCCCCATCATGAATTTTTCTCTCATTTACAAAAGTACTCTAAGTTTTCCCTACTAATCCTGGCATAACTAACCTCATCCTCCTAACTAGCACCTTCGAAATAACCTTATACATACTCCCCACCATATATACTAATAGGTCTCAGGTCTTTAATCTTCTTTTCACCAACGAATTTAGGGGCCAACGCCACCCAGATTATATTGGCATCTACGAGCAGCTTAGACGTCTGAAAAATCCAACACAGCTGCCATGAATTCAAATCCAATCTCATCCCAACACCTCTTTATGAAATTCATGTTGTACCCATCACAACCTGGCGCTTTGGAATACTCACAATTCCACACTGCCTCTCTAATGTCCTCAGCCGATGGCATCGCCTCCAAGGTCCCAGCGTCTTCCTCAGTTATCATTTCCATCAGACCATCTCTGAACCCCACCATAGGTGAAACTTCCTGATGATACAAATCTTTGTAAAACTCTCTAATAGCTATTTTTATTCTAGCTTGATTCCTCACCAGTCTGCCATTAACCACCAAAGCATCAACCTTATTATTTCTCCTTCTTGCTGAAACTATATTGTAAAAATATATTGTATTTTTGTCCATGTCCTTCGCTTGTCGAGATCGGGACATCTGTTTCCAGTGAACCTTTTTCCTAACATACCACTTCTTACAGCAAGTAGTTAACGCCTTTCTTCTAGCCTCCACTGTTCCATCATACGCTCCACCCCTACCATATCATCAATCTTCTTGATCTCCTCTTTAAGCTTCATAATTTTCTTATCTATATCACCAAAGTTGGCCTTATGCCATCTCTCCAATGGAACCGTCAACGCCTTCAATTTATCTGTGAACTACGTCTCTCCTAAACCTCTCCATTCCTCCTTAACCATTCTAATAAAACCTTCATGTGTAAATCACGAGTCTAGACTACGGAACAGTCTAGGACCTCCCCTCAGAGTTTTCTCTTCCACTATTAAAAGACAATGATCTGACAAATCCCTTGGACCACCTCTTAACTGAGTCTTTGGAAACTCTTCCAGCCATTCCAAACTAACCAGAGCTCTATCAATACAACTGCATGAACGGCCTCAAAACCACATAAACTTATGATCGGTGAGCGATAAGTCCACTACGTGCATATCTTGTATCCAATTCTTGAAATCTTTAGCAGATAGAGGTAGACTAGTAGTACCTTTCTGTTCCTCCACATGTACTATCTCATTAAAGTCTCCCATGAAATAACAAGGAACCTGATATAACCCAGTAATGTAACTCAACTCCTCCCACACATGACTCTTCTCATCTCCACTATGCGCACCAAAGACCAAGACAATAGCACAGCTGAAATTATTCTTCAACAAGACTCCTTCAACACATAGCACCTATCCCCCTTATAGCAATTATTCATTTTAAAAATTAATTCATCCCAAATTATCAAAAGTCCACCAGATGCACCTTCAGAGCTTACATATTCCCACCCTACACCATCATTTTCCCAAATTCTTGCAACGTCAAATCTCGTCACTACTTGTCTTTTAGTCTCAATCAAACCTAATATGTTCAAATTATGTTTATCTTTTAGGTCCTTCACCATTCTCATCTTTCCATCACCTCGTAACCCCCTAACATTCTAAGAACTAAAAATCATTTAAAACTTTTTGACACACCTATTTTTTATTTTTGGGTCTGCACTGTCTCATCTTCGCCTTCTGTTTTTCCATCTTCTTTTTCTGTGCTATTTTTTCATTCTATGCTTGGAAAATTGTCATGGTGTCATCTTCTTCATTGCACAACATAGAACCTGACACCATTGCCAGCTCCCAAGTTCTCTTGTTTTCCAGCATCTGCTCTTCTAACTTAAAGCACTGAGTGTCACTATCCTCCACATCGTTGTCAAGTTCTCCCTACCTGAAATCAGCCCTTCCAAAGCCTTCCTTATCACGCCCGAGAGCCAACCTCCTGCCATATTGATAAAGTAAATTACCTCCAACAATTTTTAGTTCAAGATTGCTAGCATCTGCGTCACCAACCCCTGTTTCCGCAACAAACTCCAGAGAGTGACCCTCAACCGCATTCACTACTCCCTCTTCTACCCGCGCAGCTGCTTCAACCTCCTTGTCATGAGCATCCCTCCATTCACCAGTTTCCACCACCATCTGAACCGCCCTGCCATTAGGCTATAGCGTGACCTCGGCGGATGGAGCCCGTGTTCTGCCCTCAAAGCCATGGCCCCCAACATCGACCATGACAGCAACAGCATCTCCAACAGGTCGGGTACGGTCAACCCCATCGCATATCAAATGGCTCTTCCATACTGCTGCCCACCGGCTTCCTCTTTAGCCATCCCCGGCGGATATGTCTCCGTCTTCTTCAACGATGGCCACGTCGTCAACAGGGTGAGCATCACCTCTTCACACACTAGTGACCCGCTGCAGGTTCACCATCTGACCTGGGGAGCCCAACGTAGTTCCACTATTAGCGTGCCCAGTAGCTAATGCATTTAGGCCCAACCCGCTAGAGTTCCCTTCCCTCTCCTTCTCTTGATGCCTGGCCCAAGCCTTAGTGATACCCACTTTTTTTTCTTAGCTGACCCCCTTTTCAGCCCATTAACCATAGAACTAAACGCGCATGTAACAGTTCTATCAGATTCTACATCGTAGCTCATACCATTCCCACCCCCAAGATTAGCGTTCCCTTTATTGACTCCATTAACTACATGATCAGTTACGATATTTCCGTGATTATGATTGATATTGTGATTAATCCATTCATTCAAATTAACCTCAGGAATGACTAATCTGTCCTTCTCATCATCTTCTCCCCGTTTCACCACCATTAACAAACCTTCATCATGATCGTCCTCCCTGCCTGGGCTTGTACTTACGATATCCTGATTCCAGATCTCACATATAGTAAACTCCTTATCAACCATAATTTTCCTGCACTGCAAGCCACACGCCTCATGCAAAGCCTCCTTCACTAAAATATCAAAGCCACCGGAACCAATAGTGATATGGATCCATTCCTGAATAACGTCCATTATGAACGTATTAATATGCACATGACCTACAGTGAACAAGCTGCACAATTCTATTTCTTCTACACACCCAACTACTTCTCCCCACTGTCCTTTTATCATATTGAAGGTGTTGACTGACCATGCATGCAACGGAACTCCAAAACATTCGAGCCATACCCTTCTCATTTCACTATGCTCCAACTCCTCCTACATCCATACCCGGTGGAAGAATTGTAAGAGACAATTCAATTTAAAATTGTAAGTTTCTTAAGCATGCAGAACACTATCAAATGTCAGAAGAGCTTTGTACGCTCCTATTTCCCGAATTTGGGTGACAGAAGGCACGTTCTTCGTAATCATATCTCTCAAAGCGATGAAATCCATAGGCTTCGTCGTAGTTCCTACTAAACTTCTCTGTAACCATTCCAGATTTTCTTCCGCCACTGCTACTTCCACCTTCCTTGTCTTTCCATTCCCAAGTGAGGTTTTTATGATTTTCTTCGTCCGTACTTCATGTCCCGTTGACGAAGGACCCTCGTTGCCTACTTCCCGATGTGGTTGCCTAACAGTTTGGTGAAGTTTGTCTTCTCCTTTCTGTCCCTTATCTATGTTCGTGGTTTCGGCCATTCTTCTGTACTTAGCCTCACCCACAAAAATAATTTTACCCCTCAGTCTAAGTCGATTCATTTCTGCTATAACTTTCAAGGCCCCCTTTCGTTGTGTACTGTATGAAGGCAAAAATATAGATCTCACCATTTTTTTGTTTTCGAAAAAGATATATATCATTCATGCACCCAATCCATTTGAATAACTGGAATAACTCTCTCTTCGATATGTCTTCAGGGAGATTATCCACAAAAATGAAAAAAGATTCACGTTTTAGCCGCCGATACTCTTCTCTGTTCTAAACCCTAGGATCCTTGCCATTTTCCTTAGGAATGATATTTTAACAATAAAGCCTACTTACAAATATTAAAGTTTAACTCACCACAAATTCATCGCGAATTGGTTTGAGCTCGATCATGACATATTTAAATAATATGAACATAATTTACAAAAATTATAACTTATATTTATTGCCTTTATATGTTAATTATATTTCATATGATATATCAAAATTATTATAAAAAGATAACTATAAATAATTATATAAAAATATTATTAGAGACACATTAATTATTGCTCTCTTATATGATGAAAAAAGTTAGATATTAATATTATAAATTTAAATAACTGATACATTAATATAAATAATTATAATAAGCAATATATAATTGTATTACGTGTGTGCCACTGAATTGAATATACCCATGTGTAATTAATGTATGTATTAGTGTTGCAGGCCCAATATGTTCATCTCAGCTAGCTTATGTTGCTTCAGCCAAATCAAAATATGAGCCCATTACATTTGAAGAACAAGCTTCAGCCCACATGTAATGGTGAGCAACACATTAGTTTCATGAAGTTAAGAGAAAGGGTTCAACAATTCATAGCTGATCAAAGAAAAAAAATCGAACAGTTGGCAACGTTAGAAAAGAAGTAAGAGACAAGAAGGACACAAGGACATTACAAGATCAAACTGCAGAAGGTCACTAGCTGAGTTTGGAAGAGCAAAACAAAAACGCAGTGCATTGAGCAGCAGCTGTATTGGCACAAAATGGAAAAAAATTTGCATGCTAAGGAAGACAGCACCTTCAAGAACAGCAGAGAATTAAAATTTCAAAGGTTAGTAGGGCAACAACAAAATACAAGAACAATAGAGGTAGTGGAGCAAAATAAAAAAGTATTGAATGCCAAAGAAGACGACTGCAACACAAGAAAAGGGTACTAGAAATTAGAAGAAACAATGAAAAAAATTTGAAGAACAAACTGCATCCTATAAAGCAAGGCTCACAACATCATTGAAGCGAGGAAAAAAGAGTGCCATTGGAGCATCATTACTCACACTTGAGCAGGAATTATTTTTTTCAACTTTAAGCTTCATTTAAAATTTTAGTATTATGGCTATCTAATGTTATCTTTTTGTAATTGAGAAAAAGACTTATGATTGTGAGTAGAAAAATATAAAAAGGCCATGCCAAAAGAAATAAGAGAAATGCATGAAAAAGCCAAGATAGTTTTCGTGTAATTTGGTTTTGTTGAACTAAAGTTTAGTTCTCCTTGCCAAGTTGGGATAGCACATGGTGACTGACTGAACCAGTGAGTTCTCCTTTGTCAAGTTGGGACAGCACTTGGTGGTAGCTAGATTTGGGTATAAGCTTAGAATTTGATACTAAATGAATTAGGTTTATAATTTACTGGTATTGGTGTATATAATCTAGTTTATTATAGTGAAAATTTCGCTATGGTTGTGGTGAAGACTAGATGTAGGTTTTATGGCACTAGAAAATTGAATTAGAATACGTGCTGGCCTCATTATCTTCTTCCCTTCTCTGTTTATTTTTGGTTTTAGAGACAAAACAAAAAAAATCTCCTGCATAATCAGCTTCCGTAAAAAAACAGAGCTAAAGAAGTTCACCTTTGGGTTCAACTTGACTCAACCCCCCTTCTCGAGTTCTAGCAGTTCTATCAATTAAGGTTCATGGAATCAAGTTTCACAACTTAGAGTAAAGATCAATGGTCAACAATATGGGTGCTAACATCATGGCGTACACACTAATTGAAGGGCAGTCCAACAATAGACCTCCCTACTTCAACGACAGCAACTACTCATACTGGAAAGAGAGAATGAGAATCTTCGTGCAGCCAATCGACTACAATTTCTGGAAGATTATTGTCAATGGATCTGATATTCCAACAAAGCAAAATGGTTGATAGATATGTGGTGGCAAAAGAAGACAATGAGTGGATAGAGGAAGAAAAGAAGAAGGTTGAACTCAATGCCAAGGCAATTAACTTAATGCACTGTGCTATAATTTTGAAGAATATAGAAAAATTTTAAAGTGCAAAACTACTAAGAAAATCTAGGACAAGCTCAAACTCACCCATGAAGGAACTAAACAAGTGAGAGAGATAAGAATAGACATGTTGATGAAGGAATACGGGATGCTCACCATGAAGGAGGATGAGAGCATCGATTAGATGTTCGAAAGGTTTTCAATAATTATCAACAACTTAAATGCCATGGGGAAGAGTTATTCCAAAGAAACATTAATAAGAAAGATCTTAGAGAATCTTAGGAAGAAGTGGGAAGTAAAAAGTACATTCATCTCTAAAAAAAGTTAACTGTTAAAAATTATTTATGATGAGCTAAAATGCGTGTCCACCTATTAATATAGCGGAAATCCTTTAAAGTTGCATGCCAAAATTTCAGAGAAGCGAGGCTTTTAACCAAATTCACCGATCTGTTCCTTTTAAAGTTGAGGTTCCAACTCTTGATAGCTTTATTTGCTACCCACTAGATCAAGATCAACATAATTAATTATCTTGTAAAGAAAAATATTATCATTTATTATTGCTCTCTAATTTTGGCTTCACAACTTTTGGCATCATAGATTTAGAATATAATGAAATTCTTACTGTATGATTGTAAGTGATTTAATATCTTAGTCTCAAGTTCAATAAACTTATGATATTGCAATTAAAATGTTAAAAAAGAAAAAAATATATGTTTAGACTATAAGAGGTTCATTTATAAATAAGATTTGTGATCTCATCACAAACTATGTCTTTGCTTGAAACTTCAATTAGAAAATTCTGTACATGCTCTAGGAGTGAGATATGCATGAATTAGAAGATTTATGTACACATAGATCTAGATAAAAAAATTTTTTCTCCATTTCAACCACATCCCAAATTCATCCTAAAGATAACCATAAGATTAACAGTAACACATATAGAATAAAAGTTATGCCAAAAGGTTGTTTTCACAAATGAAGCTTGAATTTCTTCATATTACCTTCTTTCCATTTCTTGCTTTTCTCTTTCCTTCTTGTTTTGAAACTCTTATTTTTTCTCCCTCAAGTTATTCTATAAATCGGTTTCAGTAGTTTGAATATAATTAACATGTCATAAAGTTATCCAAAATAAAATGTTGAGTGAATGTCAGGATACAACTAAAGTAATAAATCAACACAAATAGTAGATGCAAAATTAGCGACATTATCAACAAATAAGTTATATTCGAAACATGTCACAAAAACGCTAAAAAAAGACATTTATACCTGCTCCTCTCTTTTGACTTTGTTCTCTCGTTTTACAGCATACTGAACAATTTTTATTTTAGATATATATTCATCGATCAAAATCTTCCTATCCTCATATCTCACATATTTATATCTTAGATCATCCCTTAAATAAAAGATTTTCTGTTCTCATTAAAAATGTAATTTTTGCCCGCACTGCAATAAAACAAAAAAAAACAAACAATACTAATAATAATTAAAATTCTTTCCTCTTCCTTAAACAAAAAAGAAATGTAAGAACATTTACCAACAAAGTCAAAGAAGATGTAAAGGATCGGAACAAGGTTTTGGGAGAGAAAAAAATAGGGATAAAACCTAGGTTTCTATTTTCTAATCATCAAAATGGGTTAGGATTTGGTTTTCAATTAAGTTTTAGCTCAGTCCGCTTCCTTGGATATTGAATGCCGTTAAACTTGCGATTTCAGTGATTGGATCTTTACTTAGCGATTCAACATAAGCAAACAACACTTCTCCTGACAAAGGCCAAAAGTGGGAGTGGAGGGTGGCAAGCGTGGGGATGAACCAATTGAGTTAAAGAAATCATAGAAACAAGAAAAAATAATGAGAGTGTGAGTTATAGTGGACCACAAGTAATACACCCGTTTTCTTTGACCAAAGACGAAAGATGAGAGAATTGGTAAAAGAAAAGTTCTATGTGATTTCTGTCATTGCAAATTTCACCAATTCTGATCTTTTTCAAGAAACACAAAATTTGCAAATTAATTTGAAAGTCTCTAACCAAATACACGAATCCATGTTTATGAAAATAGGTGTTTGGTAGATGCCTAAAAGATATTATTTAATTGTTAAAATATGTTAAATAATTAATTTTAAATTAAAAAGTATAAAAATTAAAAATATTTAAATATTTAAAAATTATTATAAAAAAATAATTTAAACAAAAATTCGACACCAAACAAAAAACATCATAATATTGAGAAGTGAAAATAGTTAAAGACCTACTAAACTATACCTATATAGTTGGTAAAAATCATCATTAGATCATATTTTGTAACTTGTACATATATACATATTTGATAGAAAGATCTTATTTTAGAACAATTTTATTTTTAAGAAAACTCATAATTCTATTAAAATGCCATAGCGCTTCCAAATTTACTAGTATAGAAAGATAAAGTGGTACGTTCTAAAAAGTATTTTTACATAATTTTCTAAGATGTATATGTAATACCTTTCATAATTTCTAATTTTAATATAAATTATTATTTTATTAAAGAAAATTTCAATAAAAATAATGTATTAAAAAAGTATTATTAATATAATTTTTAGTAAATAAAAATGATTAGATAATAAATATTATTTTTGTCTTTAATATTTATATTTTATTTTAATTTTATTTTTAATGTTTAATTTTAATTTTATTCCAGACATTTGGATAAATTTTAGTTACAATCCTTGAGTAAACAGCATATGACATGACAATTTTACGTTAATGTATACTGATTATCCGTCAAAGATGGTCACATGTTAGTGATATGTTAGCATCTAATTACTATATTATTATCTTCGTTAATAATATTAATAGAAAAAGATATAATTAAAATATATTTAAAACGTTAAAAATAAAATTAAAATAAATTAAACGGGCCTGCTACACATACAAGCCTACAAGCATACAAGTTGGTCCAGCCCAAAGAGAAATCACGCGCACCAAAAGAGATAACATGGCGCGTCAAAGTCACGCGCTCAACACTCAAACGGTTACGTATGGCAGACTCTTCCACTTCTTCCACTTCTTCCATTTCTCAAGGCACTTCGAAAACAAGGAAACCCTCTCATTTTCGAGCGAAAATCAAAGTTCAAAATATACAAATCGTTCTTCGAAACCTCCATCAAAACACCATCAAACTCTCCGTGAAGAATCTGAAGAGAAAACAAAGCAACAATACTCAACGTAAGTTCATTAAGATTCCTGTATATTTTACTTTTCTTCTACGTCGTTCTTCTAGGGTTTACTATTATTCTTGCTTCTTTGTTACAATGTTCTAAGTTCTACGTCGTTCTACGTTGTTATTCTAAGTTCTCCTGTTATTGTTGTTGATTTTTGAGGGTTTATTCCGTAGATTCGGGGGTGTATACTGCTTAACCTTGTAATGTGGCTTGATATTGAAGCATGGTTGAGTGATCTGACTAATATCTATACGCATGTATCTGAATAATATCTATGGGTGTATCTCACTGTTATCAATGGGTGTATCTTGCTGATATCTTTGGGTGTATCTGAATCATATATATGGGTGTATCTTACTGTTATCAATGGGTGTATCTTATTGTTATTAATGGGTGTATCTGACTCATATATATATGGGTGTATCTTACTGTTATCTTTGGGTGTATTGTTCATTTCAGAGAAAATGGCAGCAAGAAACCAAACAAAAGACCTTAAGTGTGCCACACATCTCCTGAGTGATAAGTTCAGAAACATGACTGAGGAGAAGAAGGCAATTGTGAGGGATCTTGGATTCGGTGGGTTGATGCACATCCCACCACTAAGGGTGGATCACCAACTCTTAAGGGAGCTGGCAAACAACTTCAAACTTGGGGAGAACAGACTGAAGACAGGATATGGTTCTTTCCAAATAACACCAAGAAAAATAGGTCATGCACTTGGCATCAATGCAATAGGTAACTAGCTTAAAATTATAGGTGTATATTAAGTTGTTGCTTGGGTCTATATAAGTTGATGCTTGGGTGTTTTTGAACCGACTTGGATACTTTGTTGTCTTCCTTTTTGTAGGAGATCTATTTCCTGAGAAAGTTGAGTATAAGAAACTTTCTGATGATGACAAAATAATTTATAGAAGATTCCAGGGTAAGACCCTCAAAAGTCTTACTGATGAAATGATGGAAATCGGCGTTGGCAGCGAAGAGGAACGCCTGATGTTCAAGAGGATATTCATCCTCTACATACAGATGGCGTTCCTTTTGCCAACGACGATAAACAAAATATCGCCCGTGCACCTGGCCCCAATTTTTAAGATGGACGGCATATCAGAGAGAAACTGGGGGGGCATGTTTTGACCTTCATGGTCAAGGGCATCACAGACTACCAGGAGAAGAAGAAGAAATCAATTAATGGCTGCCTCTTCGCCCTCATGATAATCTACTTTCATCTTTCAAAAAACAAAGGCAAAAATAGGACTCAAAGACCACCAAAGCCCTGGATTGCCAACTGGACTAAGGAGCAGTTGGTGGAAAGAATGTCTGCAGAAAGACAGGAAATTTTGGTAAGTAAACATAATAAGTTGGGTGTATTTTATTTACCTGAATGCTGCTAACTAAAATATCTCATGTTTCAGGGGATTCTGAAGATCGCAGAGACAAGAGAAAAAATGAAAAAAAAAGAAAAAAAAGAAAAAAACAAGAAATAAAAAAAACAAAAAAAGGAAGGCGAGTCCAACTTCGTCTTCGGAGACAGAAACTACTGACAGTGACACTTCTACCTCTGAGTCTGAGGCTCAAGAAGACTCAGAGGATTCAGGAAGAAAACACCCCAGCAAAAAGGGAAAAAAGTAAGAACCATACTTGGGTGTAAATTCTTTTTCGAGTTGGGTGTATTTTGTTTGATCACGTTGGGTGTATGTAGTTTATTAAGCAGTGTGTGTTTCGTTTGCTGCGTTGGGTGTATATTTAATATTCAGTTGGGTGTATCTTGTGAATTCATTTGGGTGTATTTTTAGTATGTTCTAAATGATGATTGTTTGTCTTCCAGAATGGACTCCAGAAAAAGAAAGCAGAGGCAAGAGGAGCCAGATTCTGATTCAGAATCTGAATCTGAACCAAGTGATGAGTAATGTCCTGAAATTATTACTCCTTTCTTTTGGCTTCATTATAAAGATTTCGTGTATTAATTGAAGTGTCTATTATTAACTTATAGGAGTGAAGAATCATCACCTGCGGAGAAGGAGAAGAAAAAGAAAAAAACAAAAACAACACCAAAAGAGTAAGCACTTCTTTCATTAATATTCTGTGATAAAATTAATTTTTTATTTCTGATTGGTATTCTTTTTTTTCCACCCAGAACACAACAAGAAAAGAAAAAAGTTGTTGTGGAGGATTCACCTCCTGAAGAAGATCAATACTTTGACGGGTACAGTACCTCGTAAGCTATATTACGGTCTATCATCGTAATTATTTTTGTTAACATCTTATTTTATGAATGTAGTGAGAGATATGAAATATCAAGTGACGAAATCGATGAATGGCTAAGGAGAAACGTTGATAAATCTGCTGCGGAGGGGTATGTCTTGCGGGGCTGTGTATTTGAGATTTTGGTGTGTTTTGTTTGCTAATAATTGTATCTTGTTTCGCAGGGAGAACCAAGCTGACCTGCGATCGACAGAAGGTCGCTATGTGTCCTCTGAAACGTAAGAACCTTTATTATTTAATAAAATCTTGTTATCATGATTTGGATGTATTTTCTGGAAAACATTTGGGTTTATTTTGTGGATCAAGTTGGGTGTGTGTTGTTTACTAGGGATATTTCGTTTGTTTTGTTGGGTGTATATTGTCCATTCGGTTGGTTGTATCTTGTGCATTCATTTGGGTGTATTTTATACCTGTATCTTATTTTGTCTGAATAACATGAAATCTGTTTAGACTACCGGCTGTGAACTTGGGAAGTGATGATCCTTCCTCTCAAGGACGCACAGAACAGAGTAGCGTAAACCAGCCATCACAGAGCATGTAATTTCTCTTTCAAATAACCGTTACTTTTGTTCTTCTATTACCTTCTACTTCTAATTCTGTATATATTTTTTTTAGAAAAAAAAGCCCTTTATTATTTTATTCAAGAAAAAAAAGGCAGCAAAAAAAGGCAAAAACTGTAACTATGTAAGTTCTCAAAAAACAAAGCATGTCTTCTTTTTGAATTGTTCGGGTGTATTTTTGACCTTTTTTGGGTTATTTTAGGTTGAGTCCGACTGACTCGAATATGATGGTTGTGAGGGAACAAACACCGTCAATGTGAGTTTTCCAAGAATATTTCAACCTTATAACCTTATTATTTTCAAAGGCGTTGTTAACCTTTCATTTTTCTTCTTGTTTAGAGTCCCGATCCAGGTTTTTGTGCCGGCATCCCAAACAACCCCTGAGACAGATTTCGAACCAACCCCTATGCTACGGATTGAAGGGACTACAGAAAAGTAAGAAATAGTATTGGGTGTATATTTGTTTAGGGTTTGGGTGTATATTTGCATACAGTTTGGGTGTATATTGTTCCTGATCAATTTTTTCTTTACTCCATGATTAATTTTGTGTTACTGTGCAGCACTCCTGAATCCCCCAAGCAACTTCAACAAACCACACCCACGCTTCCCCCAGCTCCAACTAAAATGTAAGTTCATCAGACTAAAATCAATCTTTGCTTATCATCCGTATATTATTATTCTTACTCTTATTCTTATACATCATGACGCAGTCATCCAGCCGCAGAAGACGCTGCTGCCCTGTTGATGATGGCACGGACAGCAACCTATGTTCCTAAAACAGATTCAGGGATGCCATCATTCAGCCTTGGACTGACTGATTCAAGCCAGGAGGGGGCGTCAACGCAGGAGACAGAAAGGGAAAAATCTCCAGAAACTACAAGTATGCTAGAACAATTAGACACTTTGGTCCAAAAATTAGCAAGCAATGCGGCGAAGGGAACAAACGAAAGTCCACAAATTCAGAGGGAGACTGGGGGAGAAAGTTCTGCAAAGTTTGAAACTCCAGGGGGAATAAATCAAATTACAGATGATATGAAACAAAAGTGCTATATCTGGGGGACGAGACTGAAGGAAGACGCAAATGGCAATACTGACGAGTATGAGGAGATTTGCAATCTGATTGGCAAAGGAGAATACATTTTGATCAGATCGCACCTTGCATCCCTCCAGGCAAAAAGTGATATAGAATCTCAGGTAATATTAGACTAACATTAATGTTTTTACACCAAAGTAAACTGCAATGTTTATTAATGTAAAATTGATTTCGGCATATATTTCTAGATTGTATCTGCCATCTGCCTCATCCTAAACCAGAAAAATGAAAAGAGGTTTCAGGAACAAATATACTGTCTCCCCCCCGATATTGTGGTAAGTGTTACTTCTACGAACTTTGGGTGTATTTTCTGCATTGATTTGGGTGTATTTTTTGGGTTCGATTGGGTGTAAGTTGTGTATTTTCAGTATTTCATTTTTTGTTTCACAATTCTTGCAGAGCATGGCACTTTCGGATCACCCAAAGGGGGAATTCATATCCCCGAAAACGGAAAAGGAATTCAGGGTGGAAGCCTACCCGAGTTTCATTCACTTCATAGATAGAAAAAAATTAAGTTCGCATCCATATGTAAGTTTTCGTTTGCTAAATTTGTTAGTACACTTATTTATTTACTTATATGCCAAATAAAATAACACTGTTGAAATGTGGCAATCCTTCAGATTTTTGCTCCTGTTTGCCACTCGGGACATTGGTGGTTATGGCTAATAAATACAACAAAGCGGAAATGTCAAATACTTGACCCGCTATACAAAAAAGCTCCAAGCGATGAGAGAAAGGAAATTAATAAATTCACTGTAAGTTGCCTCTGTCTTCTTTACTTTAATAGATAGGTCTATTTCGAAGGTTGTGTTGGGTGTATATTTCATATTCAGTTGGGTGTATCCTGTGCATTCATTCAGGTGTATTACTGATTTGTTTTGGTATTTAAGGGATATGTATTTTCAAGATTGATAACATATGCCGGCGAGAAATCTCTGGAGAAAAGCGAGAAGGAAAAGGAAATTAAAGCATCATATGTTAAAATATCAGGGCAAAAAACAAGGTATAAATTTGTGAGTCTGAACATTAAACTTTTCTAAATGAGATTTGTAATTTATTTTCTTCGTTTTCAGCTATGACTGCGCTATCTACGTTATGAAGTGGCTTGAGTTAATTGAGTCGGAAAACATCAAAAAGGGGAAGTATGAATGGGATAATTGGCCACAGGTAACTGTCTTTAGAACTATATAACTCTGTATTACTTTACTGAATTAATATTGCTGTTTAAACAGAATATACTTTTTAATTGTAGGAGGAGGTGGACCACTATAGAGTGGAGTATGCTTCCCGGATACTATTCAGTGAGATGAATAAACAGAGAGATCGGGCAATTAGAGAGAGTAGTGCTATAAGGCTGTCGAAGCCATCCTCTGTATTATTGAGTCCGTTTTGTCAGATTAATTCTGCTGATATAGAAACTGGGTAATCCAACTGCTGCGTAGTTTGTAATTTAAACAAATGATGTAAATATTTGCCAATTATCAACAACTTCTATTCCATGTATATTTTTTCCCATAGTTAAACTATCTGTGCTGGTAAACTGTCTGTGATGTATTTAAAAACTGTATTACAGGTGGTGAACGCAAATTATAAACTGTTACACCCAACGCAAGTCTAATAATACACCCAAGATTGCGTAAACTATACACCCAACTGTCTGCGATGTACTCAAAATGTATGAATTACATGTACTAAAATATGAAGAAAAACATCAAATGAAATATACACCCATAACCTGCGAATTTTTACAGCTTTTGTTCTATATGTATCTATATATGTGTCTATATGTAAATTGTGAATTAACAAAAATACACCCAAAAGAAACAGAGCTTTTACACCCATATCCTATAAAACTATACACCCAAAGAGTTATCCCCTGTCGCTGGTACCCTGAGTTGATAATTCATAACGTGTCCTTGATATTGGTTGGAATTTGAATGCGCCGCTGATGCAGCATCAAACACGTTTATCTGAATATAACACTCACACATTAGATAAACTATTAACGACAAAAATAAACTCAATTGCCACAAATTTAAAGAACATTTCCTTGTACCTCACTTAAAACTTTCGTCTTCTTCTTCTTTGTGGCATTTGCAATCTGTTTCTCTAGCTTTGAACCTAGCCTGTTTTTTGGACGTCCTCTTATTTGAATCCTTGGCGGGCTTTGAAGCTCGTTAACGAATTCCAAGTTGGCGTCTTCGTGGGATAAAGAAGATCTCCCCTTCCTTTTGGATTTTAATGCTTCCATCTCGGCCATGGCGTTATCGTATGTACGGTGTAGAATTGCAGTCAGCTCCTCCAATTCGGAGGCAAATTCGCAAATATTTTGCGAACAAAAAACCAATTGGTCGAACCTCTTGCTTCTTGGCTCCATTAGTGGCTCGTCGTGGCTGCTCTTGATGTGTGTGTGTCGCCTCTTTACCTTCTTGCTCCATCGTTCCAGTATATATCTAGGGGACACTTTGCTTACTTGTTCGAAGCTTAACACGCTTAGTGCGTGACGGCACAGTATCCCTCTCGACTCGAATAATAAGCATTGGCATTTTACCTCGGCTGCGACTGAGTCGTAGGTAACAGCGAACTTGTTGAATATTGAGCTGGAAACTTGTTCTCTGACTTCGTATATTGAATAGCCTAGAGCGGAATTCTTTAATCTGGTGATGCAATTCGCCTTTCCTCTGAATTGCGCTTGGACTTCCCTAAACTTTGCATGAGTGTACGCATCTTGAAACTGAGCTTCAATGGAGGATTTGGTTGCACACGGTATGACCGTATGAAAATCTGCAGCGTCTGATTCTCTCTCTGCTTGCTCCCTGCTTCCGAGGCAATTATCGTATTGTTTGACGAACTGAATAAGCGAGCTGTTCCGGGTGATGTACTTGTTAAAAAATGAATGCATGCTCTCGCTCCTTTGTGTGCTTCTCATCCCTGCCCAGAAGTGGTGATCCAGATAGATAGGAACCCATATGTGACGGTCTTCGTACAGATCTGCATAATACACCCAAACACAGACTGTAAAATACACCCGAGAGAACATACAATTTACACCTCTGCTGCAGATTTTAAAAACACATTACCTGAAAGCCACTTGTTGTCCGCAAGACCAAAATTTAGTAGAAAATCGTTCCAATTCCTATCGAATGAGTCTTTGCTATGAGAGTTCCAAACAACATGGCTCATTTCTTGTTCGATATCCGCATGTCCCTTGTACCCGTTTAATTTGCTTGGAATCTTCTTCATGATGTGCCAAATACACCAGCGGTGAACTGTTGTTGGCATACAGGCCTCTAAAGCCCTTTTCATTGATGCGCACTGATCGGTGAGAAACCCTTTCGGAGCGTTTCCTCCCATGCAACGAAGCCAACATTGAAATAACCATTTGAATGATTCAATTTCTTCGTTCTTCATCAAAGAGCATCCGAGAAGTGTTGACTGACCGTGGTGATTCACCCCGACAAAAGAACCACAGACCAAATTATACCTGAAACAAATTACCATGGTCCAGAATGCAAAATCATTAAGTACACCCCAACAAATGCTTCGAATACACCCAATGAAACAGCCAATATACACCTCTGCTGCGGATTCGTAAAAATAAATTAATTTAGCATCATAAACAGGGACAGTTTGTTACCTGTTTGTATTGTAGGTGGTGTCGAATGAAATGACGTCTCCGAAATACTCAAAGGCGGCTCTGCTTCTTGCATCGGCCCAAAAAGTCAGCTTAATCGATTGATCCTCCTCGAGTTCGAGATCAAAAAAGAAATTCGGATTCTTCTCTTTCATTCTTAAGAAATATTTCCCGAATTCCTTTGCATCTTCTTGTTCGGAAACATTCCGCACTTCCCTGGTAATGTAATTCCTCACGTCCTTTTCGATAAAGTTTAACTCGCGGTGACCCCCGGCAGCAGCAACAAATGATTGGTAGGTTTTGCTTGGTCTGATACCGGCCTCCTCGTTATTCTCTATCGTACGACGAATGGACATGCTTAGTTCCCTGTGCTGTTTGAGCATCTCTGCTTTGCTTGGACAGCAGGGGTGTGAATGATCCAGCACAACCTTTGAAATGATCCAAGCACCGACATCCTTCAATGTGTGTATATAAATTCTTGCAGGACAGTTTAGACCGGCTGTCGGATTGGTCTTCTCGGTCGGAGATATTTTAGATTTCCATTTTCCCTCTCTGCTACATGTAATCAGTTGATTCTTAATCTTGTTTCCCTTCCTATTTGTGCACCGAACTCTTGTAGAAAAACCTGCAGCCTTGGCATAGTCCCTGTAAAATTTTCCAGCATCTTCAAGGGTGGTAAAGGTCATTCCGACCTTCGGAACAAGCTCGTCATCAACAACCGAGAGAGGCTGCGCAATACACCGTGTCAAACTGTAAATACACCCATAGATATGATTCAAATACACCCAATTATGTCTAATATGATACACCCGAGCCGCAACAACTCAACTACAGAATGACCTTTAAAGCCATAAACTGTAAATACTCAGGCTGCAGAATACACCATGTCAAAAACTAAAAACACACCCAATCGTGTCTGATATAATACACCTGAATAACAACAACTCAATTAAAATAACAAAAAACCAGTAAAGTGTAGATACACCCACACTTCTAACTAAAATACACCCAAAGAAGAATTGATCTACACCCGAGCATCTGCTATAAATTCCAGTTAATTAGTCACATCTAAAACATTGAATGGACAGATTCATGTTAACGTGTTACTTTCACAGTCAATGTTCAGCAATTTTTCAACTACACAATGCTATACCAATTACTGAAAGAAAAATCATACTAATCTTATGTAAATCAAACCTCAGGAAATTCGTTAAATTCAAACTCATAATCCACTTCGCCTGGATTCAGCTGACAATCAGAGGTTGAATGATCCATTATCTTCAAAACGAGTTCAAACTTTGATTTCAAAAAATAACAAATCAAAATAGAAAACGAAGGTCGAATTGCAGAGAGAGAAAAAGGTAACATAAACGAAGAACATACCAGTGAGAAAAGGACAGCAAAAGAACGATGGAGAAGAAGGAGGGAAGACGCACAAGAAGAAGAACAACCAAATCTCAAAATATCGAAAACGAAGAAGGAAACAAATATTTTAAATTTGGTAGTTAGATATACGCAAGATGTTATATAGCGCGTGTAATCAACGTACGTAGAGCAGCGCGTATTTGTTTAATGTACTTGTAGAGCATACATGGCTTGTATGCAGAGCTTTTCCGATATATAATATACTGATTTTGGTGGATATTAAATTTGTGTACAAATCCAGCCACAATCACTGAAATAGATTTATTTGACATTAGTGCTTTTCGTTTTCCCACGGAAATCAGCTCTTACTTTTGGTTTCTCATCGGAATCAGACGCTGATTAAATTCCATTACAAAAAATTGGTACTTATCATCAATATGTAACAAAATAGATCCTTTCTGACTTTCCTTATTTCTTTCTCAAAATAGAACCCTATAGTTACTACGTAGAGTCTCCACATGAATCAAATTAAAGCTTGCTTGTGAGTCAGAAGGACACTGATTTTTCTTCATCCTCCTTGAGGGATCTTATAACCATTGCAACTTGATTCATACTTGGCCTATCATTTGGGGAAGCACTGGTGCAATTCAACGCTACCTGCAACAAGCTCATCATCCTCTCTTCAGATGCACCTTCTCTGATTAGTGACTTGTCAAAAACTTCAACTGTCCATTCCTCTCTCACCACCGAGTTCACCCATTTCGCCAAATCACCAAACCCATCACTATTCTTAACCACTTTCCCGGTTAGCATCTCAAGGAGTATCACACCGAAGGCGTAGATATCACCTTTGACACCGTAGTAGTAGTGTTGGTTATTATTTTCGGTCACAAATAGGCCGTATTCGCTTATGAATGGATCAATGTTGTTGTCAAATAAGATGTTGCTTGATTTCAAGTTGCCGTGTGATGCTACTTCACTCTCTCTCAGATTCTCATGCATGTGTGCTAGTGCCCCGGCTACGTCGACCGCCACTTTTAGTCTACTCCGCCAACCAAAAGAGTGGTGCCCGCCACTTTGGGATCCTTGTGTTCATAATTCAAGTTTGAAGAGCACTAGTAAGTAAAGTATACCATGTGAGAAAATTATAAAATTAACAAGCAATCAGAAATTAAAATTGCTTACCATACTTCATACTCAGTCTTGGCTTCAAAATTATATTAATAATTAATTAATTATGCTAATTTGTGGAGCCTCACCAGCTCTTGCTGTGTGTATGCTTAATTACGTATCCAAATTTTTTCTTTAAAGATGATATTTTTTGTTAGGATTTGAGAAGGAAAAAAAATAAAAAAATCAAACCATAAATTTAACTTCGGCTTGGTATGGTTTGATATGGTTTAGTTTTCATTTGTTTCATAAAAAAATTGATAAATATAGAAATTGAATTGTAACTTCATTAAAATTTTATTATTTATTGATATTTTTATAAAAATATATAAACATAGAATCTGAGAAAATAATGTCAAAACGGAATAAAGGAAGCGAATAAAAATTATTTGAACACAAAGTCATATAGTTGTAAGCAACTAAGCATATACATATACATACATATTCTATAAGTATAATTATGAATTATTAATATAGAATAAAGTATTAATTTGGTCTCTAATATTTAGGTTATATTTTAATTTAGTTTTTAACATTTTAAATTTTTTTATTTTTTGTCAAAAAATTTCAAACGTCGTTTTTAATTCCAAAAAATTTAAACGGATTTAATGTTATCACTATTAAATTTGACACGAACAATTAACATATTAAAGAAACAATAATATTCGATTTCAGTATGTAAATGAAATCGTCTTTCCAACGATCACCAATACAAATGATTTATCTTAGATTTTGAAGTGTTGATAATTTATTGTTAGTTTTAAAATTTTATACAAAAAGGAGAATGAAAAGAGAAAAATGTTACAAAAATATTTTGATTATGTTTTTTTAATATATTGAAATAAGAAGATATGGCTTAGCTAAAAATGTTAACATTCATGTTACTCATTCCATTAATTATTCATATTAAATTTAAAAGTGGGACAACATTAAATGTGTTTAAAATTTTTGGGACTAAAATATAACATTTAAAATGTTAGGGACTAAATTAGAATTTAGTCCAAATATTAGAGACTGAAATAATATTTATCCATTAATATATAATATATAAAAAATACTAGAGGGTCTTAGAATTTATTATTTTTAATATCAGTTTGTCATCAATATTTAAAAGAATTAGGTTAATAGTTAAAAATAATGACAAAAAACAATAAATTTTATCGACTTCCTAGCAATTTTTTTTATATATTTTCGGTTCAATTTTCTTTTGGTTCGATTTTACAAATTAAAACCAAAAAGCAAACAAGAATAATATTAAAATTAAACCGATTTATTTCGGTTTTGTTTTTTAGTTTAGTTTTAATTCGGTTTGGATAGAATTTTGAACCCTCTATCATTCAGAAAGTTGAAGTCATGATTTTCATCACTTACCATAAAGCAACATGAAGAGACTTCCATTGTGCATGTATTCATAGACAAGGAGCTTCTCTTGATGAGAGCAATAATATGCAAGAGGTGGAAGCACTCTTGGATGCTTCACTTTTGCTATGATCTCCATCCTTGTCTGAAAATGTTGCTTTGAAATCCCACAATCCTTGACTCTTTTCACTGCCAAAACCATCCCATTCTCCATCATCACCTTGTACAGGCTTCCATTCTTCCCTCTCCTAACCAACTCCGCCGGAGCACCAAGCAAGTCCTCGAATCGCAGCGCCTTATACTCTGCGCTCGAAAGAACCACAAGACCGGAAGCTGAAGCCATGCCGCTTTCCAAAGATGAAAATGAACTCTCTGATCTCATTCCAGTTATTATTCCACTCTTTGATCCACTTGAATTGTAATAAGCTTCACTATTAGGCTTGTCCTTCTCTGTCTTTTGCATTTCATCCAATGCTCTGTCTTTTGTCTTGAATTTTCGAACCAATTTCAGGACAATGTAAGCCAACACCATGAAACAAAGAACTATGTATCCTAAATAAAGCTTAAAACCATCGTGCGATGAATTCGGAGGTGGCCGAGGAAGAGGAAGAGGAAGAGGAGCTGCAGGTGCAGGTGCTGGTGCAGGTGGACATGCATTAGCAAGTGGTTTTCCACACAAACCAGGATTACCATAAAAGCTATCTTGAAAGAATTTTCCTCTAACATCAGGAATAGGACCATATAACTTGTTGTTTGAGACATTAAACAACTGAAGTTTTGAGAAGTCGAAATGAGGAACTCTTCCGGTGAAGTTATTGTTGTCTGCAAGAAAAGATACCAGCTGCGAAAGACGAGACATTTCAGGTATCTCTCCGGAGAAGTTGTTATCGGAAACATGAAGCCTCATCAAGCTGGTTATTTTCCCAATAGAGATCGGAAGCTTTCCGGAGAATCGGTTACCATTTAGATAGAGATGAGTTAGGGACTTCAAGTTCCCTATGTCCTCCGAAACAGAATCATGTAGAGCATTGTTTTTTAGGCTAAGGAGCATAAGAGACTTCGCAGTGGAAAGAGAAGTAGCATCTAGAACACCTTTCAGATTTAAATGTTCAAGAACTATGCTCATCACGGTTTTGTTGTCCGAATGACAAATCACACCGTGCCAATGATCAGTGCATGGATCTGATGTGAGGTTCCAACCCCAATTCTTGGAATCTCGTTGTGCATTATTTGGTGCAAGCTTTTCCATGAACTTCACCAAAGCTTGCTTCACCACTTGTTCCTCTGAATTAACACTTAGGAACAACGAGATGATCAAAATGGAGGGTACCCATATGAGTTTCAGACCCATTCTTTTTTTTTTTCTTTTCAAAAATGATCTGAAATTAGAAGAAATGAAAACATGTATGATCCATGAAGGCAATAATAATGTTCACTTAAAGAAACTAGGACATGTTAGATTAAGTTGCCAAATGGAAATAATTAAGAAGAGCTATAAATGTTGTGTGTAATATTATTATGAATGAGAAGCCCAGTAAATGAGCCAAAGGGCAGAAAGAAACGAGCGAATTTGGCTGCCGGCATGTTGAAATGGTCACAGTGTCACAGTGAGTGTGTGTTTCAAACTTATCAATGTGTCGCGTTATTATTTATTAGCATGTCGTCTTTCTCCCAATTTGGCTTTTTCTACCTCTTCGTTAATACTTAGGTGTGAAAGGGATTCTTTACCCTTAAATTTTTAATTTACCAATATGAAAAGGATGGCATTGTTATCATTTTTTTATCTGACTGAATCACCGGTATCTGAACTTTATCATCCCACATCATATAACCCGATCTGATGTGACTGAAATTTCATGTTAATTTTCCAAATTCGAACCCGACTTAGGAGACCAGAACTCTTGCAGGATAGTCCAATAATATTCTAAGTTTGTGCATTATTAGCATTTTTATAACAATATTCCCCACTCCAAGACCTCCTAGTTTTCTTGATTTTTGAATTAACTTCCAATTAATTCTTGGTACACCCTTCCCACCCTCTTAGAATGGTTTACTAGACATGATCACCTGGTCTCATAATTAACTACTATTAAGTGAAGGTAGCAACACACCTATGACCAAAATTATATACTTTTACTATAGTTTAGGAGACAAATAAGACATAATAGTTTAGAAAGCAAAAATACACCAAGGATTATGTCATATGTGCCTAATCTAATATTATTACATGGTCTCATAACAATTGGGAATCAAACACGGTTTAACAAGTATCTCAAGTGGAGTAGTTTTGACATGGGTGATTCCAAGGGTTCCATCTATGTCAACAAGTTCAGGGGAAGGATTCAAGATCTCAAAGGAATGCAAAAAGCTAGCCAGAATAAAATGAACCATTTGAAAGCCAAAAGATATTGCTGGACACGCCCTTCTACCACTTCCAAATGGTAACAACTCAAAATGATGACCCTTAACATCCACATCTTTATGAGTTGTGAGGAACCTTTCTGGCTTGAACTCTAATGGATCTGACCAAATAGAAGAGTCGGTGTGGATTTTCCAAAGATTTGTAATTAATCGAGTTCCTTTTTTAATTTGGTATCCACCTAAATTGCAATTTTCTGTGAATTCACGGTGCACTCCAAGTGGAGAAGGTGGATACAATCTTAGTGTCTCCTTAATAATGGCTTGAATGTATTGCAATTTGCTTAGATCAGACTCAAGTATGCGTCTCTCTTTCCCAATTTGGGTATTGAGTTCTTCTTTTGCTTTTTTTAATGTGTGGGGATTTCTTAATAACATACACATTGCCCATGTAAGGGTAACAGTCGTTGTATCGGTTGCTCCCGTAATCATAGACTGCCAAATAAATTGAATGGGTAAAGATAATTTTCTCAAAAAAGTAATTAAACAAGAACTAATTTTAAGAGTCAATATTTAACAGTCATCATTACAATAACATCTAAAATTCAATTATAACAAATATTAAAAATTTAAACAAACTCTATACAAATTTATTTTTAGTGAATTTATAATAAATTTAATTAGCAACTTATTATAATATTAAATAAAATCAACTGCCATAATATTTGTTCTCTAATATTACTCTCTAATAATCACGTAGTATTAGAAGGCTAATAATTTTGAGTCAACAACCAAAATATCAAAATTTACAAGTGTATATAAACTATTTATTAGTCTAAAATCAATTAGATATCTAGCTATATATGTGTGTTTTTCCCCCTTAGATTTTAAACAATAAAATATTCATATTTTAACAAAATAAAAAAAATATAGGTAGACAATAAAAATATTAAACAATGTGAATAATATATCTATCAGATGTTTAATTCACAAGGTGTGCGGATGGTAATATTAAGATTTTGGTTCCGCTACGTTACCAACAGCATATCTGCCAACTTCTGCCAACTCTTATTTATAATTGTGTTTCATGGAAGTGTGTTCGTGGATGTGTCTAATAAAAATGTCTTTTTTATAACTGTGTTTAATAGAAATGTCTTTATAGATATATTTTATGGATGTGTCTCTTTATATATGTATTTAAAATATATTAATTATTAGACACATCTACGAACACACTTCCATGAAACACAAATATAAATAAGAGTTGGCAGAAGTTGGCGGATAATATGTTAGTACCCTATACTTTTCCTTAAGATTTAGGTGAATAATTTAAAAATATAATGTATTTTTATTTTATTATGGTAATTTAAGAGCTCATTATTCACAAAAATTATTGTCTACTTAACAAAGTTAGTAAAGAAACGTGTTTTTCTTTTTTAAAAAATAACATGAACAAAAACTGACATTAAAAAATAAAAATAAAAATAAAAAAGAGCTCATACATCATTGTGGTAAAAAATAAAACACACGTACCAATGTTGTGGCTTTGATTATGGTATGAGCATCAAATCCATCAAGACCTGAGGCATCATCAAAAACCGAAATCATGACATCCATAAAATCTTTCTCATCTAACAAACTCCTCTTTTGGCGATGTTCTCTTACAAAATCATCCAAAAACTCATCCAATTCCTTAGCAGTTTTCTTCATTGCTTTCTCATAGCCCCCAAAATCCAACCACCTTAACAAAGGAACAACATCTGCCACTGTAAACACCCCCAACAAATTCATGAACTCCCTTATCGTTTCCAAACACCTGTTATTATTTTCCAAACCACCAAATCCAAAGCATCGCTTCCCAACAAGCATCCTAAAAACCATGTTGAAGATCAATTCAGCAAACCACTGCTTCATCTCCACCAACACATACTCTTCGTCATTATTTCTTTTTCTGTATACATCTTTCACTGAAGCTTGAACTTCAGAGACACGAATATGGCTTAGTTGCTCGATTCGGCGATTCGAGAGGAGCTCTAACGTCACAATCTTGCGGATTTGGCGCCAGTATGGACCGTACGGCGCGAAACCAAACATGGCTCCGTTGTATGAAAGGTTTTCATTGGCGACAAGCTTTGTGGGGCGAGTGGAAACCGCCATGTCGTTGGTGGTGAAGCATTCTTTCGCCATTTCCCAGTTGCTGAGTACTATGGTCTTTTTGGAGCCACTCTTGATGGTGAAAAGGGGTCCGTACTTGTCGGCCATGGAAGCTAGAGTTATGTGGAGCTGCTTTGAACCGCGTAACAATGGAAGGTGACCGATGATTGGCCATGCTCCGGACACTGTTGGGGGTTCTCTACTATGATGACCGAATTTGATGATGAAACGAAACAGAAAGAAACAGAGTAAGATGACTATTGCAGATGCAATTCCAGATGCTACAGTGGCATTTTGGTAATTTAGGGTTGAAGAATCCATTTTACTTCTTTTTTCTTTTCTTTTTCTTAAGGTTAGGTGTCTCAAGTCTGAACTCGAGTTGCTGAGGAATCAATATTGGATTTGGAAGTACAAATATTTTGGGAGTTGGGATCATTATAAGAGAGATTATTTTTAGCTGAATGCTATGGTGTCTATCACATTATATTTAAGTTACTGAAAAAGATAAATAAATAATATTTAATAAATTTTATATGGTTTATTTTTTATTTTAAATATTTTATTTTTTACTTTAAGAAGTAAGTTAGACAATTTAAACATCATAATAAATGTACCATAGAATTCACTTTATTTTTAATATAAGGATCCCGCTAGGAAGACAATAGACTATTTGTACAATGTGTACAATGGACTATTGAATTACAAAATACATCCCGTATAGGATCGAATTCTTGATTTTTTAGATCTAGCACTTTAATTCCATGTCATGATACCACTCATTCCAAAAGCTTCAACTGATCGAAAAAGATAACACTAATGATTATATCTCTAATACTCCATAAATCTCCATTGTACATATTATACAAGTATTCTATTGGCTATTGGCTCCTCATACTTTTCCTTAATATAAAGATGAAGATGATGTTTTAATTGAATATTGATATTTGAAATATATTATAGAATTATCGAAGAGTAAAAAAGGTGTCTAATATGTATTTTGTGTGTTACCATAATAATGACACGTGTCTAATACGCACTTTGTGTGTTGACAGAATGATGACACATATCTAATACGTACCTTATATATTGCCAATATGTGTATGTACGTATTATGCGTGTTAACTTTCTATCTGTAAAATTTACTCACATATAATTATACCAAATAATTCTATTTTTATTTTTTAACAAAAAGACTAATATTTTTTCATATAAAAAAATTAGTCTCATTATGAAAGATAAATGAAAAAATTTTTAAATTGTGGTTTCGTGTCACGTTGTTACTAAATTTTATTTATTTATTTAAATAAATTTAATTTTTAACTTTGTATCTTTACGCTAGTTAACCGACTAATTATTACTTAAAAGCTTTTTTCTGAATCATAAGCAACTAAACTTCCTCTATTAAGGTTATGAATTCTGTTTATTTTGATAGATTAATATTATTGTCATTCTACTTTTAATTAATGCACTGATTTAAATTCAAGGATTACTTTCGTCTTCACTCTATGAATTAGAATATATTGAAAGATAGCTCTCTTTTTACTTGAATTCTTGTTGAATCTTGAAAAAGTTAACTCACTTGAATAACAACTTGAAAGTAATTTCTCATAATTCTCTAATTACCCGGACTTAACGTGATACGTGACATATAATCATCTTATTTTTGGGTACTTAGGGTTTATGTGGCTAATAAACTATAATTGGACTTAGCCCGTTTAATCTAATTTAAGTTATCAAGAAATTGGCGATTGATTAGGTTAGAGGAGATTAAATTACTAAAGAATTGGGATTTAATCAATTAGAGTTTGCCATAAATTAAATCTTGCATGATTAAAGTATTTGGTAAGAATTGTTAATTCGAAAAAGTAAATATTTCCAAAATCTTAACTGTTCTTCTATATAATTCTCACTACTAGAAATAGGGTTTTTTCGGACAAAAATTTCAAACGAAATTTATTCCGTCTGAATGACTTTTTCATTTCGGACAAATTTAAGACAAATGTTGAACAATTTTTAGTGGAGATATTGAAATAATATATTCTGTCCTAAATTTGTCTAAATTTTGTCCCAAATTTTGGCGCCAAATTTTTTTTAGATGGCGCCAAAATTTTCATACAGATTAGCAACACATTTTGGACAAAAACTATAATTCGTCCGTATTCCATCTGAATATGCGCAATAACTTCAGACAGATTTGGGACGCATTTTGAAAAATGTTAATTTTATCCCAAATTTGTCTATAATTAGTTTTAAATGCTTTTACTATAACTAACCCTTTGAAATAGACAAAATTTTTTTCCACAAATTCGAGGCAAAATAGCATCATTTGTAAATTTCGTTATTTATAAAAAAAATTTAAAATTTAGTATAAAAATATTATTTATATTTTAAATTAGTCTATGATTTGTCCCAAATATTTTTACTATTCTAAAATAAAGTTTTTTTCCCTAAAATAACCTTAATTATATATAACTTATAAAAAGGTACCGTTTTTGTTTGCACCTTTCAACTCCAAAACTTCTTGATCAAAATATAAAATAATCATCATACCAATTAACATCTTATTCATTATTATACATATTTTTTAAAATTGGATTAATAGGTACGTTAGCGCTTATTTATGCAGGCTTTTTTATATAAATAAGTAAATAAAAAATTAATTCTCATAATACGCATGAAGAGAAAGCTTTACAAAAATGCGCAGGGCCATTGTTCACAAAGCACCCGCGAAATGGATTTAGTGTCATCATCTCAGGAGAGGCGCACACGAATTGGAACTTCTGGTGGGGGAAGCCATTTTGTGCCTGGCGCCAACGAAATAGATACTTTTGGTGGGGTTACCATGAAATTTAGTTGGTTTATTTTTAAAATATATTTTTAAATATTTTAAAAATAAAAAAATCATTTAATTTTTTATTAAGTTAATAATTTATTTTTATATAATATCAAATATAAAATAAATTACAATCTTAAAATAATTAATTGAATCATTATAGATCAACCATCAAAATATAAGACTAGTAAATTAATCTATTATTCACCATAACTCTTTTAATTCAGGTAGTACGTACTCAGTATTAAATAAAAAAATTTAACAAATATACTTATTTAATCCTAAATTTTAGAACTAAATTGACTATATTAGTTTTTTTCTATCATTGTATATTATGTTTGACTTTTTTTTAGTTAAACTTAGGAGACTCTATCTTTTTATTTTTTTTATATATTCTATCTTCTTTTTTTTATTCTTTTATTTTTATTATATTTAATATTAAATTTCTCATACAAATTTTTATATATCATCTTATATTTAATTTTGATTTTTTTTAGTTACCTCATATTATTTTTTAATTTATTCTTTTAATTATTTACGTTATAATAATTCAAATTTTAATTTTTTAACAAATTTAAGATAAAGTGTATCAAAGAATTACATATGTAAAAATCTTAAAAATAAATTAGAAGAGTGCTAGGGGTCAGCAGATTTTGTGATTTGTAGTCATCAATTAGTCATCAGTAGTGTTTTTAATGGTGTGAGATTACATCTAATGGTGGACAATTACTCATTTTTCCTTTAATGATTAAATGCTGGCCAAATTTTAATAAAAGTGCTGACTCCTAGACTTTCTCAATAAATTATATCCAATCTTCTAAAAAAATAGTAAAAATAAAATATAATAAAAAAATCACGTAAAATAAAAAAGTCATATACTTTTTCATAAGATTGTAGTATATTAAAAATTTAAAAAAATACAAATAAATACATTTCTTAGTGGACTTTTTCATACTATTCATTTTGATTTTCATCTTCATTGTTCTCGTCGTCGTCCTCGTCTTCATTCTCATCCTCATCCATATCTTCGTCTTCATCCCCAAGTGGCTCATCATCATCATCATCATCATCATCTTCTTCTTCTTCTTCTTCTTCTTCTTCTTCATATCTTGTACTATTGGTATCCAGTAAATCAACAACAATATCAATATCATTTGAGATATGATTGTTAGATTGATTTGTGCCATCTTCTTGATATGCAAAATCCTCCGTTGTTTCAATCTCAATCTCACCTCTTGCTTTAGTCTTGAATACAAACCACCATTCTGCTTTTTCCTTGGTGTTGCTCATTGGATGAGGTGAAAAATATACTTGAATTGCTTTATGTGCAATGATAAATGGATCATATTTACCATATCGTCGATTCTTTCGAATCTGTATGATTCCATACTCTTTGTTTACCTTTGTTCCTTTGCCAATCGTGGGATCAAACCATTCGCATTTAAATAGTACAACTCTTTTTAGTGGTAGCCTAGTATACTCAACTTGGATAATTTCATTAAGCAGGCCATAGAAATTATTTTCATATTCACCATAACCCGTGCCTTTGACACATATTCCATAATTTTGAGTTGACTTTCCACTTGAGTGAGATCTTGTGTGAAACTTGAAGCCATTGACTTTGTAAATAGGCCAACATTTAACAATTCTCAAAGGACCCCATGCCAAGGAATGAATATTCGAATCTGTCACATCATTTAAAGGATCATGAACCTATATTAAATAAGAACCAATAAGTTAGAATATAATATGTCATCTACCAAAAATTGTGTGTGCAATAAGACTATCATATCATGTTGACTTACATAATTTTTAAACCATTCTGCAAAATCCGCTTCAATAAATTGATCAACTTGTTCATCACTTAAAGTAATATGATCTTGGCGTATGAAATCCACAAAGATCCTATAGTACATGAATTTCAAATAAATTAAAATTATTAATATAAGAAAATATTATTAATAGTAAGAATATATATAGGAAGATAAATACTCACTCAATATATGGCTTAATTTCATCACAGTTTATTAGTATATGATTCATGGCTGCACTGAATTCTTTGTCATCTAAATAATGAGTTTTGCATTCACCAGTCAAACAACCAGGCAAATTAAAAATAGACAAATTTTGCTCAATTGAATCATCACCTTCATCATTTTGCTTTGCATCGATGCTAGTTTGGTTAAAATAGTACTCACAAAAGTAAGAAATCTCCTCAATTAGGTATGATTCAACGATAGATCCTTCAACATGTGCTTTGTTCTTGACCTTTTTTTAAGATGATGGAGAAACCTATCATGAAAAAATTTATAACAAAAATCAAATAACAAATAGTTGACTTAATAAAACAGTAAAAAGAAATTTGAGAGTAAATATAGAGGTGTGAATAAGGTACCTCTCAAAAGGATACATCCATCTATATTGCACAGGACCACCAAGCAATGCTTCAAATGGCAAATGAATAGGTAGATGTTCCATTGAGTCAAAAAATCCAGGAGGAAAAATACGTTCTAGCTTGCATAGCACAATTGGAATATTTTCTTCTAGCTTATTTAGAACATCTTCTCGTAACGATGTTGAGCACAAATCTCGAAAGAATTGACTTAACTCTGTTATTGGCTTCCAGATCTGCTCTGGCAATGAACTAAAAGCAATTGGCAGTAAACGTTCCATAAATATATGACAATCATGACTTTTCATTCCATATAACTTGCCCTCTTTCATGTCAACACATCTCCCTAAATTTGAAACATACCCATCAGGCATCCTTAACTCTTTCACCCATTCACATATTGCCCTCTTTTGCTGGAGGGTAAATGTGTAGTTTGCTTTGGGTTTTATAATTTTACCTCCACTTTGTTTTAGCAGTTCTAAATTTTTTCGCTTGCAGTATAATGACAGATCCATTCTAGCCTTTGCATTATCTTTAGTCTTCTCTTTGATGTCCATGACAGTATTGAATATATTATCAAATACATTCTTCTCAATATGCATTACATCAAGGTTATGACGGATTAAATTATGACGCCAATAAGGCAAATCCCAAAATATGCTTCTTTTGGTCCAATTATGCGTACTTCCATATCCTTCTATCTCAAGTTGCTCAACATCACTTATCTTATCATAATTCTGAACTATATACCATATTTGCTCTCCAGTCAATCTTGGCAGAGGTTCTGATCTCTCAATTCTATTCTTATAGAATGCATCCTTGTTTCTTCTAAACATGTGATTATTTGGCAAGAATTGTCTGTGGCAGTCAAACCATGATGGCTTTCTCCCATTTTTTAATTGGAATGCCTTGGTTCGTTCCATACAGTATGGACATGCTAGCCTGCCTGCTGTCATCCATCCAGACAACATTCCATATGCAGGAAAATCATTAATAGTCCACAACAATGCAGCTCGCATTACAAAATTTGACTTGGAATGAATATCATAAGTTAAAACGCCGTCTTCCCATAGTAGTTTTAGCTCATCAATCAAGGGCTGCAGGTATACATCAATCCTGGTTTTAGGATTACGAGGACCAGGAATAATCATGGATAAAAACATGTAAGGAGTTTTCATGCACATAGAAGGAGGCAGGTTATACGGTGTGACAATTATTAGCCAACATGAATATTGTTTACCAGATTGACCAAAAGGGGTGAATCCATCAGCACATAATCCTAGTCTGACATTGCGTGGTTCTTGAGAAAATTGTGGATGTTTTCTATCAAAATACTTCCATGCTTTTGAATCCGATGGATGCTCAAGAACTCCTTTAAACTCGTGATCAAAATGCCATCGCATGTGAGATGCTGTGTTCATTGAAGCATAAAGTCTTCTTAAACGAGGTATAAGCGGTAAATAGTGCATTCGTTTCAAAGGCACTTGTTTACCCTTTTTACCTATCTTGTACCTTGGAGAATGACAAAATTTACATTCCTTTCTTGGTATATCATCCTCCTTGTAATACAGCATACAACCATTAATACAACAATCAATTTTATTGCTTTCCATGCCAAGTTTCGATACTAGCTTCTTTGCTTCATAAAAATTAGAGACAAGTAAGTTATCCTTAGGAATCACTTCTTTCACAGCTTTCACGAAATCATCAAAGATTTGTTGAGATACATTCCCTTTAGCTTTTATACTCAACATTTTAACTGCCATTGATAATTCTGAATGACTAACACATCCCTCAAATAATGGGCGCTGAGCAGACTGTAATAAATCATAAAATTTTTTAGCTTCTGCATTCGGAGGCTCTTCCATGTATTCTTCAAATTGACTCATTAATTCTGGTCCAGCAGCATCAACCACCATAGATTCATATGAATTTCTTATTGGCACACTAACATGCGGAGAAGAACATGTGCCTTCTTGGTTATCATGATCTACATTCAAATGCAATGGACTCTCTCCATGTGAATCCCAACACCAGTATCTGGGCATGAAACCATATTTATATAAATCTAGTAAAACTTCATCCGGAGTTGAGAAAATTTTATTTTTATGTTTGTTGCAAGGACATCTAAGTAGACTGCCTTCAAGTACAAATTGAGGTTGTTTTGTAACTGTATCAATAAATTGTCGAACACCATTGATAAATTCCTGTCGTAATCCTTCTCGGTTAGGCAAATTTCTATTGTACATCCACTTTCGATGATCTGGAATTTCCATATCTACATATAAAGTATATAATAATTTTCATAATCAATAATTGAGTATAAAACTAAAATTCTATAAATTATAAAGAATTAAAAAAAATTGAGTATAAAACTAAAATTAAATTAAATAAATATAAAATAATTCAGTTGTGTTTGTAAATAATATATAGAATAATTAGCACATAAATTTTCAAGTGAATACACTAGCATGGTGGCATTTCTTATCCTTGCCTGTTAAGAAGACATGGGTTCGAAGCCCATTGCATGTCTCATACATAATGACAAAAAATTAAATATTATTTTAAAATAATACTAGTTAGTTATTTTTTATTCCCTTTCTTCCTCTTTTTTTTTATTCTCTTTCTATCTTCTCTTCAATCGCAGTTAGTTACCATCATATATTAGTTCATAATTATTACACTCAAAAGTGAATATTAATACGTAAAAATAAAAATAAAAAATATTTTTTTAACTCAATAAAAAATAAAAATAATACTAGTATATATATACACAAAAAAAATTGAATTTTGATTTCTTATAGCATTTATAACCAAACCATATAATAATTTTGATCTATGAAAACTTTTATATATGTTTCCCTTTGTTTGCAAAATATATATCTTAGTAAAGTTTTTTGTATGACAATAATATAACTAGCATCACCGTAACATCGAGATGCATATAATTAAATCGTTTTAATAAGTAGAGATTTTTCATGAACCTTTAAATTTAATCTAAAAATTTATTGGTTAAATTAATCATGAAGCTTTTTGAGATAATATTTATCACATATAGATTTTCAAATACAAACATAAAGCACCTATAAAGTGATGCTGAGAAGAAGAAAATGATATAACTAATACGTTATGTATATATGAATCAATTCATCATCGGGATAAAGTTTTGTTTAGACACAAATTTATATTTGACATTAATTTAATGGAGAATATTAGAGAATTAAAATTTCTGTTTAATATAAAAAATACAAAAATTAGATAGTAAATAGTATTATTTTATAAATATAAGATTAAAACATTAAAAAAATGTTGACCATTTAAAAGTTTTTTTTAATTTTTTTATTAAAATTTAAAAAATGTTCTATCCGTTAACATTTTAAAAAATATGAAAAAATAAATTGTGTCACGCATACAAGAATTATATAAATACTATAAAGAAACTAGAGAAAAATTACTTATTTAAGAGTCTCTGGTACGCGTTGTAAGATGGATTAGGGACTTATGAGTGTTGGATTGTCTGACTGGAATGACGGGTGGGTACTTGACAAGGACACTCCGATGCTCAAGTAAGAATGGATTTATGAAATATATGTGTGTGGAATGAAGAACGTAACTGAAGAATCTCTAGCTTTCCTTTATATAATTCGAGACAGTTATCTTATCTTATTTATCTTATCTATTACTGTAAAAGGGATATTTAATTTCAAAATTTGATTTTGTTAAATATTTATCTTTAAATATTATTATATAACAAAAATTAAAAAAATATAATTTAATTTAAACATTTTAAAATTAATATTAAATATAATTTTTTTAAATATCTATCTTTTAGATAACAATATTTCATAACTTATTGAATATATTTTCGTCGTAATCTTATTCATGTTTAATTTGTTAGTGAAAATTAGATATAATTTTAATTTTAAAATTTGTTATATATAATTATTCAAAGTCATTAATTTATTTTGCGCCAAAAAATTAAAACTTTACTCAGAACCGCCTTTTAGTTTCAGGGGATTTTAGTTTTTGAGTGCCTTCTCCCATGTATCACATCTAGGTTACCTTGTCAAAAATCTAACTTTCTTTATCAGAACTCTTAATTTTTACTTCAAGGTCAGTTACGTTCTTGATCTCCTCCCTCCTACTCCGTGCTCCCCCGCTCGTGCTTCGCGCTCCTTCTGCGTGCTCTGCCTCCCGTCTGTGGTCGCCGCTGGTGCTTCGCGCTCGCCGCTACAACCCTCACACTCTCAGGCCTTCAAACCTCTGGTCTCAGACATCCACCATTCCAGACTCCAATCCCGCACCTCAGACCACCTCCACCATCGTGACTCGCGCTTCAGGTAACAGCTTTCAATCGCGAACAACTGCTCTGCCTCCTGCATGTGGGCGCCTCCGCCGGTCTCAGAACCCGAACCCCCACCAGCCTCATACACCACACCTGAGGCGACTTCCACCCTCTAGCTTCGCTGGATTGCCCTTGTTTTCTTCTTCTCTCTTTGCGTGCTCTGCCACTGCCAGGTTCTAATTTTTGTGAGTAGTGATTGTTACTCAGCTTTGTTTATCAAAAATTTCCTTTCTTCATTGTTAATTTCCTTTCTTCATTGTTTATTGTTAATTTCCTTTCTTCATTGCTAATTTTTGTGCATCCCACAGCTTGAGTTGGGTTTTTTTTCCTTTATTTATGCATATTTTTCCTGTTGTTAATGTCAATTTTTTCTTTAATTAGTACAATCCTTTTACCTTTCATCCTTAGAATAATTCTCCTTAATTTTCGACAGCAAGCATTGCAGTCAACATTGATTCTCAAAATCATGCAACAATACTGCAAATATAAAAACATGGACTAAAATTAAAATCTATAAAATTATGCTTGAGGAATATGATCAATCAGCTCTTGATATACATTTGTGTATGTGAATAGAATAGAAAAAAAACTTACCTTTCCAGTCATGGGGGTGGAATTGATAGTACCCAGGATGTGGTTTTATTTTGAGTAAGCCAAAAGGCATATAATAGAAAAGAATTTTTAACAGCTTTGAGAATATGCATGTTCATACCATTTATCTTGTTTCAAACAATAAGATATTATTATATGTTCTTTCATTTTGGAATCTGATTCTTTAATTTGTTGTTGTTTTATGATTTAGTGTGTTTTTTACTTGTAGAAGTGTTTATAGGCAAAACATAACAAATAATGAATAGAAATTGTAGAAGTGGTGCCTGTGGTCTGATTTTCAAACATAGTTTCCATGATGTTTTATGAGATTTACTATAGTTTTGATATATAAGGATATATTTTTTAGCCTACCTTATGTAGATTGTTTTGATACATAATGACAATGAAGTATTTGTGTGTGGTAATGGTAGTGTTTAAGTAAATGAAAGAGTGTGAATGATGATGAAGTGTTTGTGTGTGATCAGATTTCTCTAAAAATAGATATGATGATATGATAAATAATTTTAAATTGTTAGCATTCTAACTGTATATCATTTTCGTATTCCTAATTTGAGTTACAATAATCAATACTCAATACTTCATTGAATTTAGAATGTCAAGTAGGTTGGTGGCTGAACCAGAGGTCTAATTTCTTTTATTTTGAAAACAAGTTGTAATTACTAGTCTAGTATCCATAATGGTAGAAAACTAAAAAACTTATAAATAGGTCATAATTAATTTATATATAATTTAGTTTGATATTGTAACTTGAAGCCACCGAGGTTCAGATGTGCTATGAATGTGATTTGATGACATTTTGTACTATTAGCATAATATTCAAAATGCTACTAAATGAAGAAAAAAATTGAATTAAGAAAATGCTCCTATAAAAAGAAAGAAATTGAATAAGAAGAATTAATAGGATACGAAAAACTAAAAAAATTATTATAAGAGAAAATAAAAAGAGAGATAATTTGAATTATTAATTTCATACTTACCAATTATATCATTATATTATCTCTATTTATATTATCTCCCACTTCCATATGCTTCTTGGGGGAACCTTGCACGCAGTGAGTTGTAGAGTAAGCTTTTTCTTCATTAGTTAATTTGTTTTGCTTTCACTCTGTTGCACGCCAAACACAACTGATATTTGATTTTCTACTTTTTAATTGAATGGCACTATATGGAATTGCTGGTAACTTAGCTTGGTCTGCTCCCTTTTCTGCATATAATATATGTGTATATGTATGTGTATGCCGACATAAATTTTGTTTATTCTTATTGATTGCTATTATCTTAAAGGAAAAATGCATATTTTTCATATATGTGTATATCACTATTATGGCGCTTAGATTCCACTGATAATATGCAGATGCTACCAATTCTCTATATACTAATTAATTACTCTTATTTTATATATATAGGTTCCGTGCCTTCAGCTATTATTGATTAAGAAATACTTAGTATATAGTCCAATCAAAATGTTTATAATTATTATCAATTTATGACCCTTTTTTTAGCATTCTCAACGTTTTCTGTTAATCAAAAGCCATGCTATTTCTTCTTTTTTATTTTCTGGGGTGATGAGTTATATGAGTTGCACATGGTCCCAAGATTGTTAAAGAATTCAATTTACAGATATTACATGTGGTGATGGCTCATTATTATACAGTAGATAGTAGATATTATAAACAGATTATATAAGACTTCTCCATAAGTATAAATTTTCCTTCTTGTAGATTGAATAGAATCATCCACTGTAGCCATGGATAACAGTAGCGATGTTCCAGCACGTGTTCAGGTTTGTGTAGGATCTACTACTACCTATAATGTAATTACTAGTATTTTCTATTTTCACCTTTCACATAATCTGCCCCTTTCACACATATATTATCCTTGTTATGAATTTTTAAAATGCTCATGTGTACATATATATAGTAGTTTAGTACTAAAGCATAGTAGCACTTATCTTACCTCCTAGTTGATTATTTTGGCAGTTAAGTATTATTTTACGTTGTTATTTTTTTAATTCTTTTGATGATGTACATGTTACTAAAATTTAACTGCAATGTCTTACTAATCAAATAAATCTTTGTTGTTTTAGATGTCAGGTTCTAAAAAAAATAAAAAACACTTGTCAATTAAAGTACAAAAGACTGGTAATAAAAAGGTGATTAGTGAACACAAAACTAAGTTTTCACACTCTAAGCCTACAAAATCACGAGCTCCAGTTCCTTCACATGTATCTAAAAAGCCTTCAGCATTACCACCCTCTTCTTCCCAGCCACCACAAAAATTCAAGAGAAATTTACTATCTTCCCATGCCGATCATACACCATCACCATCACCATCACCAGCTGAATCACCATACTGTTCACCTATCCAACCTCAGTCATTTGATAATGCTCCTAATAATGAACGAAATTTACATCATGCTCACTCATCGGATGAAAATCATCACGATGAATCTCTTGCTCAAGAAGGTGAACTTGTCACTCAAGAAGGGCTCTTGAAAATAGAGCCTTTTGGCAATGAGTAAGTACAACAATCAGTTTTCTGTTTTAACATTCTCTCTATATTGTTTTTATTGTGAATACATGTGCAATTACTCATTATTTGAACTTCTTATAGGTTTAATCCATGTACTGCTGTTCGTCATGTAACAAATGCCATTAAAAGCAAATTTTCAGAATTCTGCCCTTCCTGGAGACATGCTAGTGAGCAAATGCGAGATTTGTGGTTTACTGAATTTAAAGTAAGTATTTATTATCATTTTTTTGTTATTTTGATATTATACATAGTGGGTAATTCAATGTATATGTTTGTTTTCTTTTATAGAAAAATTGTATGTGGGAACCTCAACACAATGCAAGAATTTGACAAATTTTTGAGATTAAAGGGAGTGATCGATTAAGATCATTGATGAATCAGGAGAGACGCAATTATTCAAAAGACCCTATGTACCAAATATATCCTGAACCTGTTTGGCGTCAACTATTACATTATTTTGCTACAGATTCGAAATTTAAGAACTGGTCAGCAGCAAATACTGTGAATCGAGCATCAAATGCTGGAAGTTTCATGCATACTGGTGGTTCCATATCTATGGGTGAACATGCACGCAGAATGGTAAGATAAAAAATAGTTTATTTATAGTCTTGTTTATATTATTTTTGCAATGTTTTCTTATTCTTTTTTCTTTCCTATCGATTAAAACTGTTATATTATAGGAGAAAGCTACGGGAGTAAAACCTTCTCTAGAGGAGGTTTATACTAAATGCCACACCAAAAAGACAAAAGTTGGATGATGAAAGATCTGAGAAAGTCATTGTATGTGATGCTATTTTTCTTCTTTTTGTTTTTTTAAACTGCTAATTTTCACTATATGTTAGTATTTGTTCATGACATATTTAGTTGCGATTAACATGAATTGATTTTGTAGGGTGAATTCAAAAAGCGAAAGACAGAACTTTCTCAAGTAGCTTTATCCTTGGATAATGAGGAAGATGTTGAGGCATCTAAGGAAAGCCTAGATATACCAGATGATTATACTATTTGGAATGAAGTTGTGACAAAGGGAAAAAAGAAAGCTGCTTTTGGCTTAGGTTCTTTTGGTTTAGATCTCTCTTCAAAGTTGGATTCCAGAAATTGTTCAGAGACATCTAAAGACAATCTAAATATTGAGTAAGAACTTCACATGTGGAAAGAAAAAGCAAAGGAGCAAGAAATAATCAATGAAGAGCAAAAGGTTAAGTTGAAAGATGCTGAGCACAAGTTAAAAGATCAAGGACGTCTGTAACACCCTACCACACTAAGCTTTACGCTTAAGTCGTAAAACGAAGGTGGTGAGGTATTACGACCTCTAAAATAAAAATGAGTACATATAATAGCAGAAGAATTATAGTATGCTAGGAGCCTTGAAGAAAAGGGGGAAATAAAAATCGCACAATAAAGGCGCAACGCTCAAGGAACGAGTTAGCTTACGTGCTAAGAAAACCATAACTATTTAACACAAGATAACAGAAGTGGGAATAGAGTGCCAAAAATACATAATATCAAGCTCCTAACCCAGCCTGCGAAGTCAAGACTGGCCGGAGAATATTTACACATATATACATATATATCCAAAACCCAAAAGTACATATATACAATCCTGCCTCTCCATAAACCTCTCTAAGAGGATCAAAAAGAATAAGTCATGCGGAGAGAAAGCTAAGTACATATATATACATCATATCATAACAAAATATCACAGTAACCACTCCGCCTCAAGAGTCCAGACGCCTAACGAGATGCCTCTCGACCTGCATCTGAAAAACAACAACATAGTATGGAATAAGAACCGGAGGTTCTCAGTATGGTAAAGATGCCCGCATAGTTAATATAAAAGGTCTCGGGAAAGCCAGAGACATTCCTAAAACTTCGACACTCAGAATCATTCTTAAGGAAAATAAACTAAACCAAAAGTTAGGTAAGCTATCTAAGGTATTCTAATTCTGAATCTAACTTTAACCTAATAATTCACGTTCTGTCTCCTCTAATCCTCCAAATCATTGGTGGAACAATCCTCTCTCCTCACACCTTCGTCAGGAGGAATTTCCCAAAAACATACACATACAATTCAAGCAAAGAAAACACAGATAGAGAAGCATTTATAGCAAGTAGAACAAGTAGCAGATAAGTAGAATTTAACAGTTAAACAAACTAAAGCAATGCACACTCAGACAAAGCAAACAAATGCATATGATGTATGCCTGTCCTATGGCTGATGAGTCTCATCTGTCGGTTATACAGCCAACCCGACAAGTCCTGGTAGTTAACCATTGGACAGTCCCTCTGTGCGCGCATCCCCAAGCTCAATAATATTCCATGGAGTCAAACTCCAAGCTCAAATATAATATTCCATGGAGTCACACTCCAAGCTCAATAGTATAGTATTCCATGGAGTCGAACTCCAAGCTCAATAATATAGTATTCCATGGAGTTAAACTCCAAGCTCAATAATATTCAATATTCATATTTATATGCATGCCCATGGGGGAATCTGGGGAGTTAAAGTGCCCGGTCACATCTTGCGACAGAGGGTCAATAAATAGTCTCAAATACACAAGCCGCATAATAATCTCTTTCTTTTTAAAATACCACCTCAAATCAAACTCCAATTCTTAAAGAAATTTTGGCATTATCTCCTCTAAGACTCAAATTTCTGCCACCCTTAAAGGGTCCCAACTATCAAACCAAACACCTCTCAGTCACTCAAATCATTTCCAGTAACAAATTATTTCATAATCAAACAAATACCAATATTAAATCTTTTTCCAAACCGACCAACTTCAACAGCAAATTATTGACAACAGCTAAACCTCACATTTTATACCATATACACAAACCATCAATTATTCACTTAGTTCATCCCTATCTTAAGGTCTTCTAGCCTAAGTTTTCACGTGACATTAAATATTAGCTACGAGAAACCAAAACCATACCTTCGTACGGAATCAAAATATTCAAAGCTTCGGAGAAGCTTTCTGACTGAGCTATCGAAGAAGAAAATGTCCAGAATCGTCTATACCTCCTAAAATTTCCGTTGGCCAAACCCAAAGAAAAGATGAGCTATGTCACTGTCAATTTCCACTAATCAAAAATGGTGCCAACGTGTAGAAGAAGAGGTTACGAATACTCTTACCGGATTAGATTTTTGATTGGAGTTACGGATTGTAAGAAATCGAAACCGAACGTTTAACGGGACTTACGTTCTTTCGCTCCTCTCCTCTTGGTTACTCTTCTCTCTCGCCTCTCATTCTTATATATGCATACATATATATATGGCGGCTCAGTATAATAATAATAATGTAAATTATTTAATTTCTTCAGTTGATACTATTATATAGCTAATGATATAATAAAACTATAATAATACTCATACCTAGATATTATATATGTGTATCCATATGAAATGGCTTTCCATTGAGTAAATGGTTGCCGCCTTACATATATATATATATGCGTCCATGCATAATAGTAATAATAATTAGAATAATATACATATATATACAATCGTAATGCATAATCAACACCGCCTTTTATTTTTTGTGCTTTATGATTAATAATAATAATAATAACAATAATAATAATAATAATAATAATACAGGAACGAACTTTAGTGAATAATAATAAGGTATATTATATATATATATAAACGAACGCATAGGTAATCAAATAATAATAATAATAATAATAATAATAATAACAATAATAATAATAATATGAATTTGATTAAATTAAAATTATTAGTTCGATTTCTGATAATTGAATTTTTTTTTTTAAATAAGGAGATTTTAATTTTATAAAATAAATTATAACTTATTTATATTTATATTTTTAAAACTGAGGGTTGCTACAACGTCAACTAAAAGTTCAACAGAAAAGAATTGGTTCTACTGAAAAGACAATTCATGCTTTGTATAAAAAGTTAAATCTCCCACTTCCTTCAACCTTGTCTGATCCTACAGAAGATGAGCTTGGGACAGGCTCTAGTGATGATAACATGAGTGATTGATATTTGGAGTATATGTTTCTTCTGATTTAGATTAAGGAATTTTTAGGTGAATTAGTTAGTACGTTTTATTTTATTCATGATATTTGACCTTTTTAAAGGCTTTCTTTGTTTTAGTTTAAGTATTTTTTTCTGATTTTAGTTTGATTACATTTATGGACAAAAGTATTTTAATAATAAATATTTTTTTAACTCTTTTATGGTAATTAACTTTTTCATGATTTTATTATGTGTTTATAATTTCGATGATGTAATATGAAAAAAATGATTATGATGGTCTTAATATAGAAAGCAAATCGAATATAATTTATTTTCTAAAATATTTATCTATTAAATAGCAAATTATTTTGTATGAAAATTATTTGAAATATTATATTAAATTTGTAGAAAATTTGTGCGAAAATAATTTTTGGTTTTGTATGAAATTTGTTTCAAATACGTAAATTCTTTTAAATTAAATTTGTCTGAAATTTAATTGAAGAAAAATATTTGATTTGTCTAAAATTTGTTCGAAAAAAATTTGTTATATTTGACTAAATTCGTTAGAAATTTGTCTGAAATAAAGTATATTTTTTGTTTGAAATTTGTTTGAAATACGTTGTTTTTATGTTAGCTAATCTGTCTGAAATTCGTCTAAAATACATCATAATAGTTAGAAATCTAACAGATAAATGCCTATTCGAAATCTGTCACAAAATCGTCTGAAAAAAATTTTGGACGAAATTTCAGACAAAATTTAAATTAGCAACAAGGCTTTTTGGGACAAAAAAAATTCGTTCCAAATTTGTTTGAAAGAAAAAATTTGTCCATAATTTGTTCGAAATTTATTTCAATTTCGTCTCAAAATTCGTCCGAAAAAGCCCTATTTCTAGTAGTGTCTTACAATCCTTAAATTCTCTAATTTCTGTTTGATGATAATTGGAACTCAAAACATTCCTTTTTTGCTTGCTGACTAGCTTAATCACTTAACTATTGTTGCTTAATCCATTAATCCTCGTGGGATCGATCCTTATTCACCTAAAGTATTACTTGGTACGACTCGGTGCACTTATCGATTAGTTTGTGGTTTTCAAAATTCGCACTAACTCCACTTTTTTCTTTTTATTTATGCCAGAATCTGTTTATGTTCCTCAACCTCGAATTAGAATAACACTTCTGAGATCATTTTCTTATTAATCATCCAACCCCAAAATTGATTTTTATAAAAGTTGGATCAGAACCTTCCCTCATCATATTTAGTGATAGCACGTTCCTTTCTCTTTCTTTTTTGGATGATGACACTACAAAAAACACGCTAATTTGCGGGATTTTTTTTTTATTTGCGGCGGTTTTTAAACCCCGCAAATTGCGTTACGACGGTTTAGTAAACTCCCGCAGTTAGGTGTGCTGCAATAAATTACGGGGGTTTAATCAGAACCGACGCAATTTTAAAATCTAAATTGCGGCAGTTTTTGCCCCCCCCCCCCCCCCGCTGTTTGCGGGAGTTTCAACTAAACTGCGTTAGTTTCCGAAGACTTCCAACAGTTTTGTGTTGCAGCAGTTTTTATTCATGTTGTGGGGGTTTTAAACCCCCGCAAATATGGTAAACTTAAAACATATTTTTTTTTATGTTGGAGTTGTAAATTCCCACAATTTGAAATGTAATGTCAAAATATTTATACTATGATATATATAGTTTTTTCTTATTTTATAAAATATTTATTAGAATGCAAAATTTAATAAGAATAAAATTCTTTAAAGTATAAATCTAAAATATAACCCATTAAAATAAATAATAACTTTTTTATATTATAATAAAATACATAATATCTGAATCATCACTGTCTGTATATATTTAATCCTAAAAAATTAAACAAGCTAAAATAATATAAACTCACAACTACCACTAATGAGTTCTCTACTCGATTAATCTCTCACAGAAACATAAGTCTTTTTCTCATAACTAAGAGGGGTAAGTATGGTTTTAGTCCCTAAGATTTTTTGCCAGAATCGAAACCGTCCCCGACGTAATTTTTTATTTAAAATCATCTTTAACGTTTTTTTTTCGTATTAAAAGTGTCCTTTTAAATAAAATTTTTAATTTAATTCCTAAACTACCCCTATTTTAATAAAAAATAAAATTTAAAAAATTAAAAAAAAAAGTGTTTTGGGGGAGGGGGCAAAGGAAATGCGTTGGGGGTGGGGGGAAAAGAAACGCGTTGGGGGTGGGGGGTGGGGGGAAAGGAAACGCGGGAGGGAGGGGAGGAGTCCATCGCCATAGCCGCCGCCACCATCCGACACCTGCATCGTCGCCGGTCCGCCCACGAGCCGCCGCTAGAACCACGATCAGAGAAAGACGTCGCCGCCTTCCCTTCATGTATTTTTCTGCCGCCACCGTGGAGTGCCTCGCCGGGAAGGGGAGCTCGAGCTGCCGATCTACCTAGCCGTGGAGTGTGTCGCCGCCGTTCATGCATGCTCCTGCCACCGCCGATCTACCCAGCTGCCGTCGCTCCGTCGCCCACGAGCTACCGGTGGTCCTGCTTCGCCTTCTACATCTGCTTCTTTGTGCTTTGGATTTTTGATTTGGCTTTGTGCTTGAATTTGTTGATTTAGTTTTGTGTTAATTTGTTGATTTGTTGCTTTCTGTTTCTGCTTGTGTTAAATTTGTGTTGATTTGTTGATTTTCTGCTTCTCTGTTGATGCTGTTATTCTTGGAAGTGGACGTGGAGGTGGGGGTGGGGGGAAGGGGAGACGGGGAGGGAGAGGGGGAAAGGGAAAGGACGCGGAGTAGGGGTGGGGGTGGGGGTGGGGGCAAGGGGAGACAGTGAGGGGGAAGGGACGTGAGGTGGGGTGGGGGGTGGGGGGAAGGGGAGGCGGGGAGGGGCATTGGTGGTGGTAGTAGTGTTGGTGGAGGTTGTGGCGGCGGTGTTGGTGTTGGTGGTGGTGGTGGTGGTGGTGAAGGAGGTAATTGTGTTGGTAGTGGTGAGGGTATTTTTGTTCAAATAAATAAAAAGGACGATTTTAATATGGAAAAAAAAAAGTTAAAGACGATTCTAAATCGAAAATTAGATGAGGGACGATTTCGATTCTAACAAAAAACCTTAGGGACCAAAACCATACTTATCTCTAACTAAGAAGACTCTAAAAAACTAAAATTGAATCATCGAAATACGATTCAATGAAAAAGAATAGTGACCCTCAAGTGCAAGCTGTCTCTCTTAATTTTCTTATTGCTTCTTCTTGATGATTGATCTGCGTTCTTATAAAAAATTAGCAGCTCATTATTCTTGTTAGTCGTTTCTGTCCAAATCAATTCTCATAATTGTTATAATTTTTTTTAATAGTAGCTCTAATCTTTTTCTAATTTACATAATATTATTCTTAATAATTGATTCTTTTCATAAATAATTGAATCAGTATTAATAACAATATCAAATTCTAAAATACTTAAATACACAATCAATTCTAAAATTAATTGGGTCGAACTTAATTAATTTAATTAAATATTTATCATTATAATAAAAAATAAAATATTTCTAAATTTAATAATTTATTTTTAATATATTATAAAAATCTACCCTATTTAACATTGTTTGATTTTGTACGTTCAAAGTAATCTTTGAAGGAACATCTATTTTAAGAAATACAAAGTTAATTGGTTTATCCGGTGGAAAGTGGAAACGATGGTGGGTCAGATATATTGCGTGTTATTGTCTGGACAGTGGGCACGTGGGGAGCAATATTTGGAGAGAAATAATGATCAACCATGTTATTCTTATTAAAATTGAGTTACTAAATTAATTATGAATATAAAATATATATTAAAAAATAAAATATATATTAATTTAAATATATAATAATTAATTTTTTATGTACATATAATTATTTTGAATAATGATACATCCAACAACGATATCTTTATAATATATTATATTTTCCTAGCGAGACCGTGAGGCGGCGATAGCCGATAGGATTTTTGTGACCCTAATTTTGCATTGCATGGACAACATGGAGGTCATGATGAGTTTTACTTTATGAGTGAGCATGCATTATTTCCAGCAAGAACTGATAGCAACAACACCACTTATTAGTAGTGTCCCTTCAATTCATATCTCGTCTTGTTTCCCTTGCTAGTTGCTTCATCTATCACCAACCTCCTTTACTTTTTGTGTTTTCTTATTCGGGCACTTGTATGTGTGAGAGGATAAAAGTATGTAGGACCTTTAGTTTATAAGAGATTAAGAGTAAAGAAATATGATATATGTATATATATTTGACTTCTAAAAGTCCACTCTAGGGTTCAAAATATACGTATATATAGTTAATAGAATTAAATTAGATTGGTTTCGTTCGATAAAAAGATATTGGTGAACTAAATTCTCAATCAATTCGGTTCAGTTTTAAGATTGTCTAAGATTAAGAATTGGCGAAAACGGGTCAAATTCGACAAAAATTGATAGGAACCGATAAAAACCTGTGAAAATCGACCCAATCGAACCATTCGAATGAAAATTTTAAAATTAATAAAAATATAGTTTGAATCCATATTCTCTTTATTACTGTAAGTTCTCTTTGTTACTAATCTATATTATTTTTTATTATTCTAAAAGCTAATTATTAATTATATAATAAAAACATACAATAATTTTATTAGATATTATTTTAATTTTATGTTCATTTATATTTAAATTAATTATATTTTTATTATTCATAATTATTAATATAAATATAAATATTATTAAACATGTATAAATAAAAAATATCAAACATCTTTATTAATTATAATATAATTAATTTTTTATGATTATATGATATTTATTATATTATTTTTATAATTATATGATATTTTTATGTTTTTTTTTTCACAGATTTCTTGTTAAATTATATTTTTTCAATCTATATATATATATATATACTTTATTTTTAGAGGTTGTAATAATGTTTTTAACTTATGACTGCCGTGTAAAATTTTGTATGTTAGGGAATTACATCTATACTACTCTAACATAAATAGAAAATACAAAAATAAATTGAAACATGAAAAGTTATAGAATTTAAACTTATGTGATTCTTCTCGGAGCGTGTGTCAATCCACTTGAGACTAGAGTAAATTAGATTGGATCAAATACTAATTTAAAAACTCTAGATATCCTTTCCTAAAGTCTTAATACTAAAGATACTAATGGATTAGTTTATAACAAAGTTTGTAAGAATGAGTTCCAAAACTATTTACAGCTTCTGAAGTCCTGGTTCTGGAACATAACAAGTATTAGAATTATTTCAGATGTAAAATAATGTACTATGAGCTAAAATATGAACTTAAAAATGCCTAAATTGAAAATTTTTTAATCTTTTATGAGATGAGAAGAGTTAAAGAAAGAAGGAAGAAATAATAACTTAAAAATATGATCACTTTTCATGTTTGCAACACTTTGTTCTATATCCTTTATATGGCTTCACAGTATTAAAGATCCTTGGAAACCCTTACCTTGTTCCTTGTTTTATGTATAAGAATGCTTGCTTTTTTAGTTCAAAATGCTTTTTCCATATACGGTAAGCTTCATATAGAGCACAACAGTGGAGAGAGAAACTTTTTAAATAGTTGATTTATATAGCATGTTTATCAATACTTAGAAGTTAGAGCCAAAATATACCATGCATTTTGTAAGGGAATACATCCTAAAGTCAGACTTTCACACCTTCAGCAAAGCTGGGGTGTATGGACGTGACTTGGATACATTTCTAAGGCATATTGGTTTGATGCATTTGCTTTTGAAGTTGACAGAGACTAAAATCATTTTCTAGTATATTTAGACACTTGAGCAAACACTAGATAAAGATTAGTGAAACTTTCAATTTATATAAACATCAAAACTCAATATGAGATGCACATGAAGTTAACACAAGCCTTTGTTTAGTAACCACGTCACCAACTCTTGTCTCCATGCTTTAGCCATTATAAGTTATAGCTAACATAGCATTATCATCTATTTCCTTAATATTACAAGTTGGTTTTAAAAATCACCCACATGGATAATTCAATTTTTATTATGTATCTCCAAACTCTTCTTCTCACCCTTACTTCTCACTTCTGCTACACCCTCCTTTATCCCTTCTTCCTTACTAAAAGGCTTACAAATTCCTTTAAAAGATTTAGTAGTCTTGGATATTGTGAAATCTCTCTTAGATTTGTTTCACATTTAGGCATGTTTGTGTTATATTATACTTCTTCCCCTCAATCCTTCTCCCATTTGCTCTTCCATCAACCATTCTCCCCATGTTTCCTTTTTAACTGCATGCTACTCTAGATCCTCTAGATGTACACTGTAGTTTCTCGCTTCAAACCCGATAATTCAGTAGTAGAAACACAAGCATCCAATATGCTCAAACCTCAAATAGATCTCAAGAATTTTCTTATTTGAGCCAACAATTCTGATCAATCGTCTTAACAGCTTTGCTGTGTATAGTTTGATATGAACCTTAATTATATGTGTTTCTCTTCCTTTAATTTCACTGCAAACATGACCACATCAATAACTTCGACCTCCTACCTAGTTCCTTTGATTTATAATGCCTTGCAATTTCCCAAAGCTATACGGAGCTGTTGAGAAATCTGCCTTCTTTCCCTCATCTCCTCGCATTCGTGTTCTTAAATTAACAATGTAGTTTCGAAAAAGCCAAAGAATCCCTACCCCTACTCCTTAGCAAAGAAGCACGAAAACATGTTCCTTTGCGAATCCATTATGTGGAACCTCTCCACATGAAACTACATTGATCTCATTGCACCTTTAATTGTCTAATTATGAAGATTTGTTTAGTTAATATTCTCGCAGTCAAACTTAGAAAACTCATCCACCATTTTCTCATCAAAGAATGCAATTCCTTGCTCATTATCGTCAAGATAATCAACATTTTTTTTTGTTTCCCACGTATCTCCCAACCCGGTAAGTCAAGAACTAATCCGCCGCGGTACTGAGCTCCATTTAAGGGTTTGCCATTGGCCAATGGGTTGCTACATGCACAAAGCGGGATTCGACACTTGCTTAAGCGGACTAGTGAGTTAACCACTAGACCAACACAATTTGGTTCAAGATAATCAACATTATTAGCATGCACACATACATCCATTGGATCTATCATCTGTGTGTACTCCAAGAGACATTAGAACAATAGCTTGGACAAACACCAATCTATATAGATCGACACAATTGAGCAACATAGCACAGACTTTTAAATCCTGGTAGGTCATAAGAAAAATCCTAGCAGAGCACAAATTAATAATTAGGAGTGTCAAAATAGGCTGAACCCATCAATAGACCTGCCAAACCCAACAAAAAGGCGAGCCAGAGTGCCAGACTGAGATTTCAGCCCATCGAACCCAAAAAAAAAGTTCACTAGTGGCGGAGATTGGTGGGCCGGCATGTCAGTCCAAAGTTTTTATTATATATATATATATAATTTAAAAACTGAGATTTTCCTTCTTAAAAAAAAAACCTAACATTTTCAAGAACAATTTTCTCATTTTTTTTCTTTTATTTTATTCTTCTTTTGTTATTTTCTTTATTTGTTTTATTTTTTCTTATATATTACTTTATATTCCCATATATATTTTACAGGGTACAGACTACATGATATAGCTGGTTTCCTTTAACAAATTTGGCTTTTTTATTTTTTTTTCACAATTTTATTTCTATTTTTACGTTGTAAATATTATTGATGTTTAAAAATTGTTCCTTATTTGAAAATTAATATTTTTTATTCTTTGCATAATTTGAACACGGATATTATGAGAGACAATTTTATCATTAAAATATTATCTTGTAATTTGACCTTTTTTTTAATGTTTGAATTATAGTTATATTTTCACATATAATTTTTCATTAGATTTATTTTAATTAATTTTACTTTCATAATAATAAAAAAAGATTTAAGCAGGCTAGTGTATCGATTTACCAACTCACTATAAAATAGGATGGACTAACACATTAAGTTTAATTTACTTTGATAAATTAGACTAATTTATCTCATTTTTAGTCGGATTTTAATAAAACGAAACAGATACTTCATTCTTTACAAATAAAAAATATAAAAAATAATTATTAGTAAGCCAACATTAACAAATTTTAAAGTTTAAGATTTATTATTTAAAGTATAAAGTTAAAGATTTATGATTTAGGGTTTAGAATTAAGATGATTTTTAAAAAAATTAATTAATGTTAACTATAAAAATTAGCTACTACCTAACATTACTAGTCAGTTATTATTATATTGAAGAATTATTTAAGTAATCAAATTATTATTTTCATATACTACTTTTTATATATCTATAGTTCTATACTTATTAATATATCAATGAACTATATGTAGATTTCAACATTATGATGACTGTTTTTTAAGGGGAAAAAAATGATTACCAAAATATTCTCATTTATGAGTTAATGTGTTATCTGTTTTGGATATTATGGATACACCACCCAGGGCTTTCATTTTTCCCAACCAATAATCCTTCCATTAATTAAGAGTTAGTAATTCGAACAGCTTTACCATATTAATACCCATCATTTTAGGTTAATCTGGAATATAATAATTAGGGGTGGTAAAATGGACTGGCCCACTTTAATCCGTTTCATCTCATTTAAGCCTGTACTATAAATGGAGCAAGCCAGTCTATTCTACCAACTAAAGTAGATTCAAAATGCTAGTCAGTTCTATTTTATGACAAATTGGCGAGTCGGCGAGATAATCCACTTAACTTTTTTCATTAAAAAATAAAATTTATTAAAATTAAAAAAATAATAATTAAAAAATCAAATACAAATAAAAATAGCCAAATTATAATATAAACCTTTTTGTTATTATTTTTTTAATTTCAATAAAATTGTTCAAAATAATATTTATTAATAAAATTATTTTTATTTTAAAAAATAAATCACATAATTTAAACATATATACGAAATTGTAAAATAAAATTAATAACTAAAAGAAGAATAAAAATAAAAAATGAAAAAATATTTAAAAATTATATAATAATTAATTTTATAATAATAATACACTTTTATTTAAAAAAAAATAAAAAAAATTTCGACAAGCCGACCCGCCTCGCCAAAATTCAAAAATTTAGCTGTGCGAATTTAGCAGATTTTTTTTAGTTTGTCAAACTCCAAAATTTAATCCGACCCATTTTTTTAGCGAATTCGACAAGTCGACCTAACAGATTCAACGGTTTTGCCACCCCCTAATAATAATAGTCCACCAATATGATTTTGACATGTCCTCAAAGTGCATAAGAAAGGTGATGCAGACAGAAATAAATAAGGGTAAGAAAAAGACAATGTTGGGCAGCTCAATTTCTATTATTCATTTATTCTACTAACAGGGTTTCAATTATAATCCCTTTTTGCTTTTGTTTGTCTAATAGAGACAAGCTGTCAGGGAAATCAATCAATATGCATGAGTGTTCAACGAATCCTTTTAAAATAACATAATTGAAACAATCATAATTAATAAGAAAATTAAAATTGCACAATGCGAAAAGCACATTGGTTTTTAATTTCTTATATATTACAAACAGTATACATATTATTATTTGTATGTGGGATTTTTTCTAAAATGAAAAAAATGTTCAATATTTGCGGATTTATATATTTTTACAAAATGTACATTTTTTTATTTGGTTTTGGGTCAGAGAACTGACCCGACCTAATACCCAGAACCCGAATTCGCCAAGCGACCCAACCCTTTAATATCCAATCCTAAACGAAACTCCTTTCTTCTTCTTCGAGGGCACTGTCTCATCGCTCCGCCTTTGTCATTGTCGCTTCTGTCAGAAGCTCGGGAACTTGATGCCTGGAGCCGATGACGAAGTCGTTCATCCTCATCGAAGACACCCGCTCGAATTCGTCGCATTTTCGCTCCGATACTGCCGTATTCCCCCAGCGTCGCAGACCTGCCTCGATGGCGTTCCTAGTTGTAACCTTGGTTCCGCTTTGAAATTCCTGGTCTCAGGGCCATGACATAGGCGATGCTGCTCCTCTGCTGCGCAACCTCCTCCGAAGTAGTAAGTCCGTGAGCCTCCCCTGTGTTGACCTTTCTCGTTATGTTGATGGTGCTGTTGCTGACATTATTAATCGGCCATTGTGGAATCATGGGTTGAAATCGCTCTTCCCCTTCAGCTGTGTGCCTGTCACAGGTTTCTGTTTCTACTCTCCCAGGTGATCCCTCTTCCTTTTGGCCTCCTTGAAAGCTGGTTGAAACTGAAACCTTATTATCTTGATTTCGAGTGTATTGATTATGCTGAAGAATTGCGAATCCTACTTCTGATCTGATTGTATTCCTAACCTGTACAGGTGGAATAATTGACCATTGCCTCTGTAACTGATTCTCCGCTACCATCGCTGCCAGTTGGTGAGCTAAATTGTTGCCTTCTCATGGAGTCCAAGTAGCTCCCACATCTGGAGCCTCTTCCAGCAGTAGGAGAATATCTCTGATGATTGCGTCTACTTCAGCTAAGGGCGTTCTTGCCCTAATCGCTTGAACCAAAAGTAAACAATCTGTTTCAATTATGCAATTTCTTATCTGTAGATTTTTAATGAGGATTAGAGCCTCTCTGTATGCTTCAGCTTCTGCTGCTAAAGCTGATGTTGTCTTGAATGTTGATGTTATCCCAGTGATATTTTTTCTTGCCAGTCTCTGACCACCGCTGCTGATGCTGCCATGCCGGTTTTCTTGTGAAAAGTCGCATTTGTGTTCACTTTCGTCCTATTATATGGCGGAGGCCTCCAGGTAATTCTCCTTCTCTCGCCATTCCTGCCTACTGTAGGTTTGTTATCTCTATTAAGTACCTTTGTTGCATTCTGGTATTGTACTGCAAGATGCTCTGAATAGATTATTGCCTTTTGTGGATTGATTTTTGTTTGTTGGAATATGTGCTGATTCCTCGCTTTCCAAATGCACCAACAAACACAATCCAAATTACATAAAATTTTGTCCTGTTCATTTCCTGCCTCCCTCTTGATTTTGTCAATTGTATTCATCATCCATTTTCCAAAAGATCCCATATTATGAGCCGTAGGCACAATTTGCAGGCTAGATCCAAACCACACCGCTCTAGTCCACGGGCACAAAAGTAAAGCATGTTCTATTGTCTCATCTCCTTCCTGGCATATGCTACACGTGGGTGTAACTGCACTCTTGCACTGATATAATTTTGTGTTCACTGGTAGAATTCTGTGCACTGCTTTCTATAAAAACATTCTAACCTTTTCTGGCACTAGTAGTCTCCAAAGGGTCTCCCATACCTCCCTCAAATTCTGACTTGTGGATGCTTTGCTTAGTTTTGTCTCTTCCTTTGTGTCTTTCTCTACCTTCGCAGCATGGTATCCGGTTCTTATTGAGTATTGTTCGTCACTTCTATACGGCCAAAAAACGTGATCCTTTTTATTAATTAAACTAATGGGCGTTCCGGTTATCAATTCAGCCACATTACCTTGAAAAATGTCATGAATCTTGTTTAAGTCCCAGCCCTCGCCCTCTCTTACCAACTCGCTCACTCTTCTGTATCGATTTTGTCCACCTCTCCCCAACTTGTGTATTCTTACCACCCAATTGTCTTCCCAAATATCTATTCCTGCTCCGCTTCCAACACTCCACCTTCCCTTCCTTCTAAGGAAATCTCTTCCCTCCAATATGCTCTTCCATATCCATGATGTGTTTCCTCCTCTCCCCGCTTTCCATAGGCGCAATTAGGGTAATAAATGGCCTTTAGAATCCAAGCCCATATAACATCTTCCTCATTTAAAAGTCTCCAAACTTGCTTAGCCAAGTGAGCTATATTTTGGCATTCTAAATCCTTGAACCACAAGCCTCCATTTGATTTACTCTTGGTCAATTTTGTCTAGTTCTTCCAATGAATGCTTCTTTCCTTTCCATTGTTCATCCATCAAAATCTCGCAATTGCTGATTCAATTTTCTTGCAAAAAGATTTGGGGAATTTGATCACGTTCATAGCATAGACTAGAATCGCCTGTATAACTGCCTTTATCAGAACCTCCTTTCCAGCTTGATTTAATAGCTTCTCTTTCCATCCTTGCCTTTTATCTAGAATCTTCTCTTGTATCCACTCCAGCGCCTTGTTCTTGGATCTTTCCTATCTTGCAGGTAGCCCTAGGTATCTTCCCAGATCTTCTCATGACGCCATTCCGGTGATCTCTTCAATGTTCACCCTCCTCTGGATAGATACATGACTTCCAAAAATTAGACCGAATTTCTCTGTATTAATTCTTTTTTCTTATGCCTCGGTGTATTTGTTTATGATCTGAATTAGTTGATAGATCTCTTCTTCTTGCGCACCTGCAAAAATAATACAATCATCAGCGAATAATTGGTGAGTTATAACCGGTGCAGTTGGAGCTAACTTTATTCCTGAAATAAGATTATCCCTCAACGCCTTTTCCATGAGAATAGTAAAACTTTTTGCTGCCAAGATAAATAGATAGGGCGATAGAGGATCTCCCTGTCTGAGCCCTCTTTGAGGATAGATCTTGGTTGACAATTTTCCATTAATTTTAAATCTACAAATAGCACTTTTCACGCAGCTCATCATCAACTTCACCCATTTTTCACTGAAACCGAACTTTTCCATGACCGTTTGCAGAAAATTCCATTCCAATCTATCGTATGCCTTATTCATATCCAATTTGATGGCTATGTCATTGCTTCCATAATTTTCTTTCCTATTTAATTTATGAAACACTTCCTGTACTACTAGTATATTGTCCTGTATGAGTCTTTCTTTTATAAAAGCACTTTGAACCGGAGATATGATGAGATCTAACACTTTTCTTAACCTTCCAACCAAGACTCTTGTTACAATTTTATATATGAAATTACAGCAGATGATGGGTCTGAGGTGGTTCAGACTTTCCAGTTGACTCACTTTGGGAATCAAAACAACAGTTGTCTCTCCTAAGTCCTCTGGTAAGCTACCGTCTTCAAAAATCTGTTTCACCACACCACACACTTCTTTACTCAGAATATCCCAATGTTGTTGAAAGAAAAGTCCGTTTAAACCATCTGGCCCCGAGCTTTTAAGCTTCCCGTACTAAAGACTGCTTCCTTAACTTCTTCATCTTTGATCTTTGCCATAAGCTCATCATTCATCTCTCTAATGACTCTCATTGGTATATCTCTTGTGCATTCTTCCAGGTTCCTATCCCCTTCAGAAGTAAACAGCTTAGTAAAATGTATTTCCACTAACCTCATTATATCTACTTCTCCTTGTATCCAATGTCCTGCCTCATCTTTCAATTTTTTAATTTTATTCCTCATTCTTCTCTGTATGGTTGTTGCATGAAAGAAAGCTGTATTTTTGTCGCCCCATTTTAACCATTTCAATCTTGATCTTTGTCCCCAATATTTTTCTTCTTGTTTCCAAATATCTGAAATCTGATTCTTCAGCTCTTTCCCCCTTCTTTGATCTCCATCCGTCATATCGCCCTTTTGTATTTGGTGTAGCTCACTTTTCTTTTTTTCTATTTCTTTATCTGCTCTTTTAAATTTTCTTCTGCTCCACTCTATCAACTCCCTTTTGCATCTGCTTCTCTTTCTAATAAACTAATTCCAATAGTTTCTGTTTCCATCATCTTGCTGCCAACTCCTTCTAATAACCTCTTCGTACTCTTCATGCTCTATCCAAAAAGTCTCAAATATGAATTCTCTTTTTATCCGATCTCGCGATTGTGTTTCCAAAATTAAGGCACAATGGTCCGAACTTATTGCTGGAGCAGCTTTAAGACTAACATTCTGATTTATATGCAGCCATTTCCAATTTACTAACACCCTATCTAGTCTTTCCCTAGTGATAAAGTTGTTTCTAGGCTTGCTGTACCATGTGTACTTATTTTCTTTAAGATCAATATCCATTAAACCATTATCATCTACAAACCTTCTAAAAGTATCTAAGTAAATTCTTGACCCAAATGTGCAAACGCACAAGGCACGCGTACGCGTGGGTAGAAGAACGTTGGTACTCCAACGTTGAGTCAAACGCCAATGACAGCAACCAGAACCCAAATTTTCAAAGAACGATTGGCCCAACGTTTATCCTCAAACGTGGACCCAAACATGAGCACCGGAACATTGCAATTCAAGCACTTCGATCCTCTCAACAGCAAGGGAAACCAATTGGTGCAACTTCAACCCAATTCACTTAAGGCCAAAAGCCCAATTCAGAGATTGAAGATTAGTGGAAGCAAGTGTATAAATAGCTTAGAATTCAAGTTAGTTAGAGAACTTAGGGGGACTAATACTGTAACTCTGCCAATTTTCCTTTTCGACAATTCTTTCAATTCTGCAATGTATATTTTAATTCCATTCTCCATTCTGAGAGCTATGAACAACTAAACCCCTTTCATTGGGTTAGGGAGCTCTATTGTAATTCAATGGATCAATAATAGTTTTCATCTTCTTCTTCTCTCTTTTCTCTTGATTTTTGTTAGAAAGCTTTCGATCTTAATTCAATTGGGTAGTTGTCTTGACAGATAAGCTATCCATAATTGGAATTCCTCTTATCCTTGAATGAGGGATGAGGAATTCATGCTAGAAATGCTTTCTCACATTGGATTAGATTGGGGGTTGGATGGATATTGTGACATTTAATCCTACCAATGCTTTGATCTATAAATTTGTGTGGTATAATCAGTGACCGAACTTCAACTCTTTCCATGAGCAATTAAATCAAGATATTGGACAATTGTTCATGCTTAGAGAGATTGGTGAGCCAAGACATTGGGATCCAATCATCTAAGATTGCCAAGCAAAGTCAATGAATGCATTGATTGAGAAAGAGATGAAAATGATTTGATCCGGAGAGTTCAATATATCCTGAAACCCAATGAATTTCCTATTCTGATCTTACCCATTATGTTTACATTTGGTTGTTTTATTTCATGCCTAATCCCCATTCCCATTTAATTTCTTGCAATTTAAGCTTCTGCACTTCAATTACTTGCAATTTCAGTTTCTGCTCTTATTATTCTGTAATTTAATTTCTGTTCATTTAATTTATTGCAATTTAAGTTTCCCGCCAATTTACTTTCTGCAATCCCAATTCCAATTCCGATTCAGTTCAACTAGAACAATCTTCCAATTAACGTTGCTCAACTAATCAATCCCTGTGGGATTCAACCTCACTCTATAGTGAATTTTTACTTGACGACAATCCGGTGCACTTGCCGTAGAAAATTGTTGAGAGACAATTTTCGCGATATCAGATAGCCAGACAGCTCTACACATTGCTGCAAATTTTGTCTTTCATGAAAGAACGGTAGATTGCCATATTGTGTGAGACAAATCAATGGAAAATGTGACAAATTTGTTACCTATTCAAACTACAAAGAAAAGTGCAGACATACTTACAAAATCTTTGAGTCCAAAGCTGTTTGTAGTGTGTCATGACCAGCTACAGCTCTTGAATATTCATGCGCCTAGTTTGAGGGAGGGTGTGACTTGACCCATGTGAACAAGTTGAGATGGCCAACCATTTTTTCTTTTATGTTATGCTTTGTAATTGATTGATTAGTAGTATAGCTAACTGAATTAGAATAGGCTAATTGTAATTTAATCTTCTAGAACCATAATTACAGCAAGTGTATATATACATGTAATGTGTGATTGGGAACAGTTTACTGATCAATCATTTTCTATCTATATTTTCTCTTTTTGGTAATGAGAATTGATTGCAAAAAAATTGTTTTCTTCTAATTCTCTCTGAGTTACTCTCTTGTTTCAATCATCTCAAGCACTTCTCACAAAATGTTCATCTCTAGGTCTTTAATTTTATACTCTTTCTGAGTTACAGTTTTATTTCAATAATAGGAATGATGGTAAAATCTTTCACATTCATCTATGTCACACTCATCTATCAAAATATTTCAAAAAGAGGTATTCACATTTTTATAAAGCATATTTTATTTTTCACTCTAATTGATTTGCAACTTGATTATAAAATTGACTTGGTTACCCAACAATTTTTTCTATATTAATTATTTAAACTAAATAAGATAGAAACTAAATATTAGTATTTTTTAATTTTGAATGGATGAGTACTACTACATATCCAAACATTATTATTATCCAAATAGGTTTAACATTAACAAAATTACTCTCATTAAAAGAGCGTGATTACGCCCACGAACGACTTCTTCGCGTTCCTCCTCCTTCTTCGTGTTCCTTCTTCTTCGTGTTCTTCTTCTTCACATGTTTTCTCCTTATCATTGCGTTCTTTTTTTTTTCTTGAATTTTTTTTTATTTTTCTTTGTTTTATTCCTCACAATAGAGTGAAAGAAGAAGAGTTTTGAATTGTGCAAAACAATGAGACCAAATGAACCTTAATTCACTCTAAAATGAACCAAAATTATATTCGGAATGAACCAAAAATTAAAATCAGAATATAAACTCATTTCAAAACAAACACAGACCAAGTGTACCTTATTTAAATTCAGAATGAATTGAAATTACTTAATGATTGTGACACACAAACTCAGTTTAAAAACAAACACACAAACAAATTTAAATCATGAACAAAAACACATCTAAATTCATCAAGTAATTTTGCAATATTATGCATTTCTTTTTCTTTGTTTGATTAGATGAACAAGACAAGAAAAAGAAGAACATGATGAGAAGTTTTGAGAAGTTTTTTCTTCTTGTTTCTTCCTTTTTTTATTCCTCTCAAGAGAGTGAAACAAGAAGAATTATGACAAAATAAAATAAGAAGAAGATGATGAAAAAGCAAAAAATGAAAAAGAAGAAGAAAAAGAAGAAGAAGCAGTAAAAGATGAGGAGGAAGAGTTTTGAATTATGCAGAACAATGAGACCAAATGAACCTTAATTCACTCAGAAATGAACCGAAATTATATTCAGAATGAACAAAAAATTATATTAAGAATGAACAAAAAATTGAATCATGAATAAAAATGCATCCAAATTCATCAAGTGATTTTGCAGTATTATGTGTTTCTTCTTCTTTGCTTGATTAGATGAATAAGACAAGAAGAAGAACATGACGAGGAATTTTGAGGAATTTTATTCTTATTTCTTTTTTTGTTTGATTTTTTTTCTTTTTTTTTTATTTTATTTCTCTCAATAGATTGAAACAAGAAGAATTATGACAAAATGAAATAAGAAGAAGAAAAAGAGGAAGAATTTTGAAATTTATAGAATAATAGGACCAAATAAACCTTAATTCACTCTGAAATGAACCGAAATTATATTTAAAATGAACCAAAAATTAAATTTAAAAATAACGATGATAACGATAACAACGATAACAATGATGATGGTGATGATGATGATAATGATGATGATAATGGAGGAGAATGATAAAAAAAGAGGAGGAGGAGAAGTATGAGAAGGTGACGATGATAACAAAAATAAAGAAGAAAAAAAAAAGTGCAAATCTAAAATACTTGGATGAACTTGTATACTAAAATTATTTAGATGTGGAGAATAATTGTGAACGAATGAATTAATCGTTAGCGAGTAGGATTCTATAAGTTATATATATTGCTATTTACAAGGAAGTATGCTACTTACAATTAAACGTTGTAATTAAATTGGAATCGATGTAACAAAATAAGATTCTCCATTTGTTATTAACTTATTATCATAACCTTTTTCTTGTCGCAGATAGCACCATATTTTTCCACAAAGCTCAAATACCAGTATATTTTTTATTCTCAGTTTCTAATATTTGGATTCGCTATCTTCTAATTTTGACTACGAGAAAACAAGTCACATGCATCTCCCAACTTTTGAAAATCCGAAAACGACCACTACCATTCCATCATGCTGCTGTCTAATTAAGGATATTTATTATCAAAATAAAGGAGGTTTATTACAAAACGACATCAACTCTAATTTAAGGTGTATTGTTTTATGCACACTTGTTGCCTTCTTGGTAATTATAAAAAGTTACGATAAGCTACTTTCTTGTATCATAATCCAAAAATTACCTTTTTTTTTTACTTTTAAATTATGAAAAATTACGATAAGCGTGTTTGGCATCATTTTAAAGAAGAGCGTTTGACTTCTCGAAAAGTTAATTTACAACTTTTGGAAGAAGTAAAAATAGATGACTTATCTCTTTCTTCATAAGTCATTTTATTACTTCCGTGAAAAAAAATTGATTTCAAAACAAAAAAATTTACTTTCATTCTTGAATCTGTGAAAAAATGTTTCCTGTTTCTGCTGGAAATATTGGCCCTCCACCACCATTTTCACGCAAGGTTCCATCTTCTAGAAGCACTGGCCTTCCACCGTCATCTTCACGCAATGTTCCATCTACTGGAAGTGTTGGCCCTCCACCACCATTTTCACGTAATGATTCATTTGTTGAAAGTATTGACCCTTCACCACCATCTTCTGTTCCATCTGAACGAGCATATATTCCTTCCAGGTATTTTTTTTTTATCATTTTATCATTCTATTTTTATTATTAAATTTGTATTGAACATTGTGTATGCTATGAAATCTCACTTTTAATTTTATTTTTCTGCATGCGATTTTAATTTTATTTTTTTATATGTGATTTTATTTTTATACAGCTTGCTATTATTTTTATAATTAGTTTTATAGTTTTTTTTATGTTCTTCTCCAACAAATTTATGAAAGTGGCAAGTTCGGAAGAAAATTTAAAGCTGATTGGAATGTATTTTTTGAGTTATTTATCCAAACGCTACAACTTTAAAATAAGTACTTCTATAGTTAAAAATCCAAACACAAAATAATTTGTTTATAAGCTACTATTAATAAAAGTCCTTATACTTTAAGTTCTTTTTCCAAAAAAACTTATTTAAGTTATTTATCTAAATTGAGCCTTAGAGTGTCTTTAGAATAACTTTTAAAATATAGTTTTTTTTAACATTTTTAATAGAATATTTTTATTATAAATAACTATTTTATGTTTGAATACACAATATTAAAAAATTTATGATAAAATGCTTAGTTTTTATCTTTTGATCTAAAGAATTTTTTCAAAACCTATATTTATACACTTTAAAATATTATAAACACATCTAGAGCAATAAATAAATATTATAAAAGATCTAAGATCGAAAAATAAATATAATAAGTAGCTCTCGGGTTGAACCATTAACTCTGCATTGAAGGGGAAAAATGTTAAAAGTTGTACCGATAAACTTTCATAATAACTAATAAAGGCTCGCTTTTTGCAAAATAATTTAATATTTTGCTAATGTTTATTCAATAGAGGCAGCAATAATGTGCCATAGAATTACTTTTAGAAGAATATTAAGGAGTCAAATAGGAAATCTTAAAATTAAGGTTTAATTATTTTGTAAATTTTTATAATTTTATCGAATTTTTATTAGGTTTTTATATTTTTTAATTAAATTTTTATGTTATATAATTTTTTTAATTTAATTTTTATAAATGTTAAACGTTCAAAAAATATTAATAAATTATAAATTAATTTATTTATTCATGTCTTTCACATATAATGAATTTATATGAACTAAAACATCTTTTTTTTTCATTTTTTTTCTTCTACTTTTTTTTTACTCTTCTAACAAAAAAAATTTGTACTTCTTTTTTACTAATTAAAAAGTAAAATTTAAGAATTAGATAATTTCATAGTGGTGTATAAACTCCATTTCACTTTCAAAAACCAAGACCCTCGCAATAGATTTTATCATTGTCTTTCTCTACCTGCTTAGAAAAAGAACAAATATTTTATAAAATTTTCAACACAAATCAAACTATAGCCATCTTTACACCAGCATAAAAAGGCAAATGATATTTTTCTTGACCTATCAAAATTACATTACAAATAATAATATACAAAACCATTCACTTTTATTTTCTTGGTAATTGGTAATTAAATATTTAAATACTAGACATCACGTCATGAACATAATTTTCATTGTTTTAATTAATTAATTTATTTTTCTTTTTCAATATCAGTTCTATCATTTATCTTTTCAAAATCTCTAACAGCAAGGTTATATACTATATATATTGTCAATGAAATATGAGTTACCACTTATCATCATACAAAACTTCAACCCGATATACAAATCTTAATATTTATAAGAAGAGTAAAGTATCGTTTTTATCCCCAACGTTTGAGGTAAGTTCTATTTGTGTTCCTAACATTTAAATCGTCCTATTTGTATTCCTAATATTTATAAAAGTGATTTAATATTATCCTACTATCAATTATACAAATAAATCAGATTATATTTTTTAATTATTTTCACTTGGATGTATTCATTCTCAATTATGTCTCACTTGAATGTGTTCGATTTTAATATTATACCCACTATTTGTGTTTAGATTCAATTATGTCTCTAGAAAAGTGAATTATGTAAATGTTGTAGGAATTAGTTTCAATTTTTGATAAGCTATTTTCGGAGTGGATCATCGATTCTATCCTAAATATTTGTATTCTAACTTCAATAAGAGATTTTTAAAACTCAAACTAAAGTGTTCATGATGTGTAATTGATGGCAGAATAACATTAAATCACTTTTACAAACGTTACGAATACAAATAAGACGATTTAAACATTGGGAACACAAATAGAATTTACCCCGAACATTAAGAATAAAAACGATATTTTATTCTTATAAAAAATACCACACTTTTCAGTAGAGAACACGACTATTCAACTATGCAGCAGCATTCAAAAAAAAAGCATAGAGCACTAGATCGGACTACTATCAAAACACAAATTACTAAACTCTATCAAAATCAAATTACAGTAATAATAATATACAAAATACAAGTCACTCACAAATTACTAAATCTTGACAAGTAAATCATTTTACTCAAAGAAGAAGTTAGGACTAGAACTATATGGGTATGAAACAAAATGACAAGAGCTTCTTTAGAATTTTTAAAATATGATAAAGATTAAATTAAAATATTAAAATTTAATTAAAAATATTCTGTTATTTTAAATATTTTTATCATGATAAAGATTAAATTAAAAAAATATATGGTATAAAAATTCAACTGAAAAAAAATATAAAAATTTAATTAAAAATTCGATAAAATTATAAAAATTTATAAAATAATTAAATCTAAAATTAAATTAAATAAGTTAAAAGTAAATATGTTTAGACGATATTATATTAATATTAATACTTGTTTATTAGCCAGAAACAATAGATTCTTAGACATAATTCTTTAACAGAATAATGGATAATAATTATCTCTTAATTATGAACTCCATCAAAATATCTTTCACATATATTATTATGAAGATTACATACATCATTACCCAATGAATGCACACTATTATAGTTACGAAGTTCCTTCATCAAGTATTTTTTTTCTTATAAGATATAAATTTTAGTTTCTTTACAATTATAAAACAAAAATGTTTGAAAACAATAAAAATCAATTCAAATTAATTAAAGTTATTTTATTTTATATTCATTAATTATTACAAAAATAAATATATATAACATTAAATATAATAAATATATAATTATAAACGTTACTATTAAATTAAATAAAATAATTTTGAACCGTATAAAAAACATAAAAATTTACGTAATATCATATAATTTTTATTGTTTATAAATAAATCAATTTATGAACTTTTTGACAATTTCTTTTAAATAGAATTGGACCATTTTTTTCTTATGGAGTTATATCATTGCTCACAGATGACGTGTATGAGAAAAAGAATGACTACCTAAAACATATGTTCATGAACATCATGTTTGATTTTCACATCCAAACATGGCGCCGTACATAGCAGAACAATCAATGTGAACAATGTTTGTTGGAAAGTAAGTTAGGTCAAGAGAGATGAGGTTCATTTCATTCACAAATTAGTAATAGATATTAATTGGTAATAGAATAATTTATTTTTTATATATTGATTTGTACAGAAATTATTTTTAATATAGGGATAACAATTGTGTTTTGATTAAATATTAATATTTAAAATGTATTATAAAATTATAAAAGTAACAAAAAGATGTCTAACATATATCTATATATTACTAGAATGATGATATGTAATTAACATGCATTTTGTGTGTTGCTAAAATAATAACGCACATTTTATATTAATTTTTACCTGTAAAATTCACCCACATATAATTACATTAAATAATTTTATTTTCAACAATAATACTAATAATTTTTTATATAAAAAAATAGCCTGATTTGTAATTCGCGCTTTATAATCATAGAATAGTATATATCACTCTCTTGAGAGTAATACGCCATCTTATATTTGTAGCATTTAAGGTGATGATTTTACATAAGTGTATAATTTGCTTTCTTTTATCATTTCTTTGATAAAAGGGTTAGCGCAGAAGATTTTAAGTTGTAACGACAGAGGAGAAATGTTTACAAAAATAATATATATAAAAATTAACCATCAAATTAAGTATTATATATTAATATATATATATATTATTTTATATATTTTAATATGTATTTTATATTTTATACTTTTAATGTGTATTAATATTTTTTTCTATATCTTAATATTTACGTGGGACGATTAATCCCTTACTAGTTCAGTAGTTCTTAAGCAGCTTAATCAATGGGGATGACTGCGACTTGAGCGAGACTTTTAAAAGATTTTTTATGTTCCAAAAAGAAAAGATATTGAAAGTTTGAAACCCTACTTATTAGTTAACTAGAAAGAATAAGCTCATTCAATTAAGCTACACGCCTACACCTCCAAATTGTATAATTATTATACATCAAATGACTTCAATTATTTCTATTTCATAAATAAAAAATATTATTTATACATCAAAAGTAATCACTATATATTTTTATACTAATAATTAATTTTAATTTACCTAATATAGTTTAACATAAATAATATAACATTAGAAGCATAGAGAGAGAAAGATAAAGAAGTATAAAAACTTGATGCTACACTCCTTTTATGGTTTGTGTTTGTGCTACCATTTTAGAGTCTCCTTTACTCCACCACACGCTCCACAATAACAACACCACCTCTCTCTTTCTCTTCTCCTTTTGAGGGTGGTGGGTGGCTTAGTGGGGGCAACTTAATATATTGCATTTTGACTTTATAGCCCCTCAACTTAATCATCTTCCTCCTCTAACTTTTATTTATTTACAAATAAAGGTACCTTTTTTTAATCTCCCTTAACATCGATGTTAAATACCTATGCTATGATTATCAACATCACAAACCATCGCATTATATTCAACAAAAATAAAAGCTAAAACTACACTCTCTAGTTACACTATCATTTTCTCTTCACTTTGTGGTGTCTCTTTTCATAAAGGATCTTGTCGCTCTCTCAGATTTGGCCATTTTGAAGAGTAATGGCAGGAGGAGGAGGAGGAAAATCAGATGAGCCACAACCACATCCACCCAAGGATCAGTTACCAAATATCTCTTACTGCATTACTAGTCCACCTCCATGGCGTGAGTCTTTTTATTTTTTATTTAGATTCAAAAGAATAAAAAGCTCTTTCTTTCTCACTTCCCAGAATATCCCATATTAATTCTTTTTTGACCGAGTAAAAAATCAGCTCACTTTAAAGCTGTTTCATGTTAAAGAAAAAGAGAAAGAAAGGACAAACTTCAAACTTCTGGGTTGTTTAATTCATGAGTCCCTGATTTTTCACCAACTCTTTTATTATTATTTCTTAAAAGCAAAAAATGTTTATTATTTTTGGTTTTGCATTTGGGGAACTTGGATACTTCATATTTTTATGCGACTCGAAGCATGTTTAAAGTTGTGTATGTCTGTGTGACTGTGTGCTCTTTTTTTTTTTTAATTTTAAAAATTTATTTTCACATTATTTTTTATCTTAATACTACATTCATGTTTGAGGTTCTTCGCAGTTGTTTCCAGATCCAGATTTGGTAACAAAAATTTTGATTCGCTGCTTTCAAATTTAGGCCCTTTATCTAAATTTTCATTTTTTAAGGACATATTGCTATAATTGTTGCTTCTATATTTTCTTCAAATAAAAGGAATAATGATTTTTTTTTTTAAGAGAAACAAAATCTATATTATTCATATTGTTGGATTTAGGTACATTTAAGAACAGCAGTACAGCACCGACACTATACAGTGAACTATTGAACAAAGTAGTCAAGTTAATCATTTATAAATTTTAGTGTGTTTTAAACATAAAGTAATTTAATTGCTGTAATTAAATTTCTTTTAATTTTAAATTGTGTTTGCTTGACATAGTTAGAATATTTTTAAAAGGTTGTTACTTTTATGAAGACATCTTCATATGAAAATAATCTTGCAAGCAGTTAGATGGTTCAGTCAAATATGTCAATCTATCTAACGGTTCATAATATTATCTTCACACAGAGATATCGAAGTAGCCACCAAAAATGCTTTGTTTGAAAAATATTTTTGGATTACTTTTATTCATAAAATATGTAGTTACTTACTGTGCAGTTACAATTTTAAGAATCTCTTTGCCATGGGATTTCAATTTGTTTTTGTGTTCTTTTTATTCTTAAACTAATTTGATGAGAAATTTTGGTGACATTATGATGCAGCTGAGGCCATACTTCTTGGTTTTCAACATTTTCTTGTGATGCTTGGAACAACTGTGCTTATTCCCACTGCTCTTGTCCCTCAAATGGGAGGTGGCAATGTAAGTGATAATTGATGATACAGCAATTTTTATTTAATGTGGAATATTATTGACTATACTGTACAGTCATAAGGTTTGATACTACATTCTCATTGTAGCCAAAAGTTATGTGAAAAAAAAAGATTCATTGTTCTACTTTGTGCAGGAGGAGAAGGCAAAAGTGATCCAAACATTACTATTTGTAGCTGGTATTAACACATTGTTGCAAACACTGTTTGGAACTCGACTACCTGCAGTCATAGGAGGATCTTATACCTTTGTTCCAACCACAATCTCGATTATTCTTGCCGGTCGATTCAGTGGTGAACCAGATCCCATAGAGGTCTTGTGTGATCAAAACTAAAATGTTTCACTCTTTTTTATTTTTTTTCCCTTTTTTCTAAGCTCTCATGAAGATTTTAATTACTAACTCTGGTCCAAAATAAGTGTCCATTGAGAAAGAAATTAGGCAGCACTAATTAAAATTTTCCACTAGTAAAACTATTAAGAGCATATGATTATAAGGAAAAGATTTTTTTTTTGTTTGAATTGTAATAATTTTGCCAATTTAACCTCAACTATCAAATGTTAAATAATAATATAATCAATCATTTTATATCCGTATTTGTAATTATACCACTTAAAATAGCTTTTTCTCACATTCCAAATATAATAAATTGTCTTAAAACTACTTTTCAGCTAAAGTATCAAACATACATAAATGGATTATTACATAATTAATAATCATTTTAAAAAGGCATTATACAAATAAAAATTTTTGACATAAGTTTAAATTTTTAGCCTATGAGAGGATAAGTGGGAAAATAATATCAATAGAGAAGAGTTAATGAGAATGACTTTTTACAGTCAATCTAATTTATCTATAATCAAGATATTGTTAAACTCAACAACCATGTTGGACGTGCACTAAAATTAGCTACCATCATGGAATACACATTAAAAAAGTAGTTAAACTACATATATATTTATACACAAATATATGATGGCTGATTTTTTGTGTGTACAAAGTATTTTTGTAAACCTAATTATTGTAGGTAATTAATTTTGGACACATATCTGTAGTACTTTGTCATGAAATGAGACTTAAACTGGATGGAGACTACTGTGTTGCTACTTGCTTGTTAATTGTTATTCTATTATGCATATTTTGTTTCTATGTTATGCTTTTTGCTAACAAGTGTCCTAAGCGCTCTAGCTGGGTTACCTGTTTTGAATAGTTTTCCTAACTTATATACATGTTTTGTTTGTTTGTTTGTTTGTTTTTTTATTACAATAATTGGAAAGTTAGAAGCTTGCTATGCTTAATTTGATTGTAAACAGATGAATATCAATTCAATTCAAGCACTAAAGAAAGACATGGGATTTTATGCTGATTTGATTGGAACTGTTTGATCACATTTTTCTGTTTGGTTTGCTTATTTATGTAATCAGAAATTCAAGAGAATAATGCGGGCAATCCAGGGTGCTCTTATTGTTGCTTCAACACTTCAAATAGTACTAGGCTTTAGTGGCCTCTGGCGTAACGTTGCGAGGTTGGTCTCTGTTCTTTGTAAACAGCTGCAATGTATTTTCTTTATCTTTATGTTTATGGCTTTAACATCTCTGAGCTAAAATGCAACCCAGATTTTAAGAATTCCCTTTTCATTTTCCATTGTTTCATGAAATGATGTTTCTAGTACTATTGAAAAGATTAAAGGACGTATTATTCTTGTGAATTGGAACAATGTTACCATGTGATGTAACTTATTTTGACTAGGTTCTTAAGTCCTCTTTCGGCTGTTCCTTTGGTATCTCTGGTTGGTTTCGGCTTGTACGAGTTAGGATTTCCTGGGGTAAGTCTTTTGATTCAGATTTAAAATGATCATGTTCACGACGAGTTCTAGAAAGTCTCAACGTTGATGTGTCTTTGGATTTAGGTTGCTAAATGTGTTGAGATTGGACTGCCAGAACTTGTATTGCTAGTATTTGTCTCACAGGTATAGTTCCTCGAATTTTCATACACTCATTATCGAGCATTATGATCTTAGTTACTTCAGTTCTCTTGAATTTATATTTTCCTAGCATGATGGTTTCTACAAGTCCAAATTTGTTGTTAACTAGTGGCTATTGTGCAGTATGTGCCCCATGTGTTAGGTTCCGGGAAGCATATCTTCGACCGTTTCGCAGTCATTTTTACAGTTGTAATTGTGTGGGTATATGCTCATATACTCACCGTCGGAGGGGCCTATAACAATGCCGCACCCAAAACACAGTTGTCCTGCCGCACCGACCGTGCTGGACTTATTAATGCAGCTCCTTGGTTAGTTGTTTGATTTCCTTTAATTTTATACCTTAATTGTATTTTTTATATGTGGAAACTATGTCATTATTAAACGGTTTTTATATTAATCTCATAGTATATAAGTCTAAATTATCAGCATTTGGATGAGACAAATCCGATTGAAAATATATGCAGGGGGACTAACTTTAAAACTTAGTTATTTAATGCCAATAGAGCCTTAATTTTATTCATTCAACAGTTTTCTCCTTTTCCAGATTCATATTCTTATATTCTAGAAAGGTTTATGAAAGTGGATATATGTGATGTGTAATTCTTAAATCTTTTAGGGGTACTTACTAAACTTTGAAGCAAGGACAGAAATATATATTTGATATCCTCAACATAGATTTCTGATGGATTTTGAGTTTGCAGGATAAGAGTTCCATATCCCTTCCAATGGGGAGCACCTTCGTTTGATGCAGGAGAAGCCTTTGCCATGATGATGGCCGCTTTCGTTGCTCTTGTAGAGGTAATTATGTTCTTTAATCTAGCATTCCGAAATGGTGTTTATAAGAAAAGAAAATAGGACAAACATTTTGCTGGTGACAAAGGGCAGCCTAGTCTCTCCCTCCATAATTTCCCTACTTTCCTTTTCTTAGTTCATCATCTTGTACACAATATATGTGCCACAGGACCATAAGACATAGTACACATAATGCAATACATTCAGGTACGGGTATGCAGTACGCGGTACTCGACATGTAAAATATATTAGGTGGAAAGTATATTTATAACATACCAATTAGTTGAATTGGTGAATTCATGTAACTATGCCATAAGACTCTGCCTTATTCGTTTTTCCCCTTCGGTGTCTATGGTTGTGTGGAATTTCCTTCTAATGTATGCATGTCACCCTTGGGAGGCATTAGGTAACTGTCTCAACACATAAAGTAAGAAGTGCAGAGACATTGGGGTCAGAAACCTGTTGTCAATATTGCTGCTAGCTTGTTACTATCATTTGTACCAATTCAATTTAGTAGCCAGTCCTTCCCCAAAAGTGACAAATATAGTAGCTTCCTGTGACCAAAGAGTTTTTTATTTTATTTATTTTGAGTCTAATTTTGATGCACTGACAGTGTAAAACAGTCGTTCAATCACATTAGATGCAAAATTGTTTTACACTGACAATGCATCAAAACTTAAATTCTTTTTTTTTTTTATAGGTAACTAATAATTTTTTCTTATATTTGTCTTGCATCTCAGCGAACACTAGCCAATTCTCTATTTTATTTTTTTTTTAAATAAAAGTGTTAGCTCCTAATATATTTTGTTTTCTTTTAAAAACTAATGGAAACAATTATAACCAATTCTCAAATTTATAATTCTGTAAAATGACAAAGTGCACACACACTGCACGAAAATTAATATCAGTATTGTCGTGTTGTGTGTAAGCTTTAGAATGAATGCAGTTGGTGATGTGCATTTTCAAATTAAATTTGCTACTGACATGTTTTTTGTTCCTTACAAGTAGTCCAGTGGAGCTTTTATTGCTGTATATAGGTATGCCAGTGCAACTCCTTTACCTCCCTCTATTCTCAGTAGGGGTATCGGTTGGCAGGTATAAACATTTAAATATTTGGAAAACAAATTAAATTTCTTGAATTTATAAAATAATAATACTAATTTGCATCTTCTATCTGCTTACAGGGAGTTGGCATTCTGTTATCGGGATTGTTCGGAACTGTGAACGGATCCTCAGTATCTGTGTAAGACTTAATTGTTCTACTTGTATTGTATACTCTACCTAACGGTCATTGTCGATGAAAGGAATTCATATGTTTTCTCTCCACAGAGAAAATGCAGGCCTTTTGGCTTTGACCAAAGTTGGAAGCAGAAGAGTTGTGCAAATATCTGCCGGATTTATGATTTTCTTTTCAATACTTGGTGAGTTGATGAACCATGAAAATGTGAATGCATTTTCTTCTGTTGTTAACACTGCTGACTTTTCCTTTCCCTTTTAGGGAAATTTGGAGCGGTTTTCGCATCCATCCCGCCTCCCATTGTTGCTGCTCTTTACTGCTTGTTCTTTGCTTATGTCGGTAAGTTCGTATTTTGATTATTTCAACAAACAGCATAATAATGTAATTTTTTAAAAGTTTGTGTTAATATATATATTTTTTTTATAAATTTTAGGTGCTGGGGGTATAAGTTTCCTTCAGTTCTGCAATCTCAACAGTTTTAGGACAAAGTTCATACTAGGCTTCTCTGTGTTCCTTGGCTTGTCAGTGCCTCAGTACTTCAATGAGTACACAGCAATTAATGGTTTTGGACCAGTCCACACTGGTGCCAGATGGGTATGCATAACATTCATATATAGTAATATTGGGAAAATGCAATTAACTCACCCAAACTTCTAACCCCCTAAACAATTTAAAATGTGCAATTCGATGCGGTCAAGACTTGACAATACCGTTTGTTAAGAGAGTCACTCCGGTAAAAATGTCTAAAATGTCTTTTTTTTAAAGATATTTTTTAATAATTAAAATTTAACGCATATAATCAATTAAATTATATTATTTTTGTCAAAATTAAGCCAAACAAATTAATTTGACCAAAAAATGGTAAATTAAATTTTGAATTGGTCTAAATTAATATTATTTCTTTTATAAAAAAATGACTACAATACTCAAATTATAAAAAATGACTAAAATACTCTTATTATATATATTAATTTTGAGAATCCTAAATTCTAATCATTTTTTTCTTTGTCGTCGTAGAGTTAGGATTTAGAGTTTTCAATATATATATATATAAAATAAGAGTATTTTAGTAATTTTTCATAATAGGGATATTGTAGTCATTTTTTATAAAAGATAATATTAATTTAGACCGATTCAAAATTTAATTCACCATTTTTCGGTCAAATTAATTTGTCTGACCTAATTTTAACAAAAATAACAAGATTTAATCGATTATATATGTTAAATTTTAATTATTAAAAAATATCTTTAAAAAAAGATGTTTTTGATGTCTTTATCAAAGTGGTTCCTTTTTGTTAATTGTCCTTTTTAAAGGTACTTTTGGAAGAAAAGTTAACAAGATATTTAAAGAAGGTTAATTGCATTTTTCCCAAATAATAATATTTACTCCATCCGTTCGAAAATATCCATTACTTTGAAATTTTTGATACATTAGAAATTAAATTCAATGTGTTTACATCAAAATTCCAAAGTGACCAATATTTTGTTTAATGTTATTTGAACATCAAAATTAGTTATTATAATCAACCGCCAATGTATATGTATAAATACATGCGGTTTAATTTATTTTTAATATGTATTTGTTTTCTAACATATATTTTATATTTGTGCAATTTGAAGAGTCAAATTGCACATTTCGAAAGTTCAAAGAGTAGAATATTTGTTTTTTAACCTAGCTTGTAACAAAAGAATCTTTGTTTTTTAAGTGATCTTTTCTTTTTAAAGATCTTTTGAAATAGTAAAACTAATTTGATTAGATATTTCATATAAAAATATTTTTTTACGTATCAATTATGTTTGAATATAATAAAATAAAAATATTTTTTTTGTTTATTTACTATGTTAAAATATCTTTTTTTTCTAAAGCAAAAAAGATTTATGCAAATTGTAGCTTTTGAGAAAAAAAAAATTGAGATTTTTTTAACAACCTAATGGTAGCAAAGATGCTAAGATGAAGGAGTTGTTAATAATTATGCTATGTTGAGTTGCAGTAATAACATTTTATGTACCTTTTGGCAGTTCAATGATATAATAAATGTGCCATTCCAATCAAAGCCATTTGTTGCGGGTGTTGTGGCATATTTCCTAGACAACACACTACACAAGAGAGACGGTGCTATAAGAAAAGACAGAGGAAAACATTGGTGGGACAAGTATAGGTCTTTCAAGGGTGACTCCAGAAGTGAGGAGTTTTATTCACTTCCTTTCAATCTAAACAAGTACTTCCCATCTGTTTAATTTGTTTGATTCAAGCTTATTATAACTTGCTCTCTCTCTCACATTCACCAAAACTCTGCTTGTTTCTCAGATTTCATTGGATCTGATTACAAGCTATAGTCTATATTATTTAATTGTCCCACTTTGTTATAGATTTTTTTTTGTAAAACGTTCTATTTTTGTTGCTGGTGTTTTTATGTATATTCTAGTCAAGAAAATGGATTCATGTAGTAATGTTCATCCTTAATTTTATCTCCAATTTCTGTCATCATACTGTTATGAATAATCTGATGTCAGAGTAATTTTGTATTAGATTAATTAGTTCTTAAAAAAGTAAAATCGGTAAATTAGTTCCTAATATTTTAAGGTGAGAAATTAGTCCTTTGTTTAGTGTGCGCGTGTTCTTTTTTATATATATTTTGGTAATGGTAGGGAGTCTAAACTCTAAACTGTCTAAATAATGTGTAATTTGTTTAGGATTATACAAAATAAATAGATTATTTTAGATATTTTTTGGACAGGAAATTATTAGGAGTTTAGGACAAGCTATGGGTGTGGTATTTTTTTGGTGTCTTGCTGTGGGCTTTGTATAAATAGTTTCTTACTTTATTTTTTGTAAATTTGTAAATTTTAGAGTAAAGTGATATATTGATAATTAAGTCACGAGAATTTCAACTTCGGATTATTTGATTATTTTAAAGTCCTAATTTATAAAAGTGAAGCCAATTAATTAATTTTAGACACTCACTTGATCATACTGAAATTTTAATTATATCACTTTATTATTGAGGATGCTACATCGACACTGCAATGTTCCACATGAATACGGTGTTAATGACAATTAAATTAAGAACAATGGAGATTTATAATTCGTAGATTCATGGATCAATTTGCTTATTTCCAAAGTCAGAAATGATTTAAATGAGTAAGAAATTTCAGGTATCAACTTAGACATCACTCCTACATACTCAAAAAAGCAGAATTATGTATGGTTATATCCTAATTAGAAAAATATTCTGCGTATATTTAGCTGCATTTGTTTACGGATACGAAATACTGAGACAGAGGCACAGAAATATAAAATTATGTTTGACAGATGAGATATAGATAAAAATATTGTGTTCTGAGATATTAAATTAATATATTTTATATTTGTCGTGACAAAAAATATTTTTATTATATATTTTTAAAATTTTTTGAATAAAAAATAAAAATAAATTAAATTTTTATAATTTATTCTAATTTATTATTAAATAAAATATAAAAATACTAATTTTTATGTTTTAATCTTTTGTATCAGTATGTTATGTTATTCTATTATAATGAAACGAGGCTTTCTAGAATGTATAATTGTATGGTGGTCCATGCACAGTCGTGCCTTCCCCCATTTAATTTCACATTGAATGTGAAAGCGAGACTCACCACCTTCTTTTATCATCTATATCATATTTTCATGCTTGTTGCTGGCATGCCATAGTAATTATAAATACTAGCATGCATACTGGATTAACTTTCAAGCAATCTATGTTATTGCAAGTAGCAATAGGCAGAATATACACAGCTCATATAGAATAAATGTTTAACAACCCTGTATTTTAATTTATATTATTTAGTTGAAATTTCTCCCACTAGCTATACCTTTACAATCTTTGATCTTATACATATATTTTTTCATTTTTCGGTGTTTTCTTTTTTTTTTTTTTGAATTTTTTACAAAAGTCTAAAAGCATTAAACACTAGAAAACCATCAAACCTAAACAAATAACTTCAAATAATGAAAAAATAGAACTTATTGTTCCCAAATATAAATTTATTTCGGTTGTTCAAAATTTACTTCCACAATTATATTGATCAAATATAAGTTTTAATTTAGTTTTTAAAATTTTAATTATTACATTTATTTTAACTGCTAATGTGAATTACCTTTGTAAAATTTAAAAATTAAATAGAGGCGCTTGAAACTTTATGAACTAATATATATTTAAGATTATATATTTCATATATTATCATGTATTTGTATATATTTATGTATACTTCATATATTATCTCATTTATATATATATATTCATATATTGTTTAGCAATGATGAACTATATACTAAAATAATAAAAATTTTATAGCAAAATAATCAAACTATTCATACTAAGATAATCAAACATTTTATAAAGGCAAAAAAATAATATTCTATTCACATTTTAAATATTGATATATTTAATTAATGATTTTAATTAAATATGTTTATATTCTATTGACATTTTAAATTTATTTTTTAATTTAAATAGCTCATCCATAATTTAATATTTAAGCAGTACTCCAACTTTTTAAAATAAATTTAAACTATACTTCAAATTTTTTATCAATAACAAAATACAATATTCAAAATTTTTAAAATATAGTATATAATTCTATTCACATGAAGGGAACTATTATAAAGTATGTAAAACAATGTAGAATATGTCAGTTGACCAAGATGTATGAATGAGAAGATGCAACCATATATTTTAATTTATTGGTGGGCTTTGGAAGACAACAAGTAAGGATATTTATTTATGGTATAATTATATATAGTCATTTCTTTGCTCTATCTCATCCCTATCAAAGATAGCAAAAAAAATAGACTCAATAACACAATTAGGATAACTTTACTAATAATTAATCATAGTTATAAATAAATATAGTAAGAATATAATTACAATAAAAATTTTAGTGATTGATTCCTTTCTTTTCTAGTCTTAATTAGAATTTTTTCTGCTCTCTTTTTGTTCTATTGGCACTTATTAATTGAAATTTTTTTGTTATTTTTTTATCTCTTAAATTCTTCTTCTTTATATTGGTGGAAGTACTCCTATAACTTATATTATATATTTATATTCAAAAAATTTTAGAATTATACTATATTTTATTATTGAATAAAATATTTTAAGTACTATTTAAATATATTAATTATTCTTTCTAAATAATCACAAAAAAAAGTATTCTTAACCAATATGGATTAATATGCTCTTTGTTGCTACTTTATCCCCACCAGCAGTTTCAATTATGGCCATTTTCCCGTTTTTGTTTGGCCAAAATCTCCCAACCATTGGATACAAACCTGCGACTAAAACTGCATGGAGTACACCAGAATCATGCGCATTCATGCTGTAACTTGTAGCATCTTCAGGAATAAAACCACTAACAAAATACTAAGAACAAAAACGGGCTTCTAGACCTGTATTCTTTGCATTACTCCAGCATTCAAATGCAGCTAAAAAAAATGGTACGAAGGAAAATCGCAACGTAAGAATAAATCGTATTAATTTATTGCGATTCATGATATATACTTCTCTTTGTAAATCGTATTAGCCTCGTTCGATTTATTTTTATCTCTCACTTGTGTATAAATCGAATTTACCTCATTCGATTTACTCTTATCAAAATTTTAGCTCAAAACTAAGTATTCTCTTTCCTAAACTACTAAATGGAAGTGACTTCAATTTATACGTTTTTTTAGCATAAATCGAATTTGACTTATTCGATTTATGTGTAAATTGGCAAATCGAATTTGATTGATTCGATTTAAATAAATTCAAGTAAAACATACTTATAATCAAATTAGAATCTTAGACATTTGTGTAATTTTTGTTTGCCAATTATTTTATTAAAGTAAATTACTCTAGCTTTATACTTTAATTTTATTCATAATTTAACTATAAATATAAATTTAATTTGAATATATTTTTATAAAATTTAATTTTTTTTCAAAATTAAAATTTTATTCCATCAAAAAAAGGGATACAAAGGTCCAATTTTGGGACAAAGAGAGAGAGAAATGGGACTTCTTAATCCCCATTTGGGGTAAACGAACAAAATCTAAAGAAAGATTACATTTCAAAAAAGAAGCCTGTGGCTTGCTGTTTCGAGTTCATGGAGGAGTTGAAGTGAGACTGATGCTATATTGTCTGGCAAGTGTCGTCATGTTCAAAAATCTACTTATTTGTACTTTTCCATATGTTCCATGCTACAATTGCAAGGAGGCACAACGGTTGTTGCTAATTTATATTGCCGCCTTTTGAGTTCATATCTTGCTGCTAGCCAAGTTTTGAAGAAGGTATCGTGGTTATTTTTGAGTTCTAAAATTTTCAATTGCTCTTTCTCCCAAACTAATTTTGCTTTTGGACATGAGAATAAATAATTAGAGACTAATTCTTCTTGGCCACAATTCTTGGGGTAGAGCGGTGAGAAAGTAGGGAATCGGCGATGGATTACCCCATGGCCGGCAGTTTTTCGTGCAAGGCTCATTAGAGGAAGAATTTGATCTTGGATGAGATTTTGAGTTTCCACATCTCCTTCTACATACTCTATCTATTCGGATTTGTTTAAGTTTACCTTTTAGCCGCTAAACCCCTCATACTCTTCCAACACATTTAGGATTTGGCAACAACATTCATCAAGGCCTTGCAGAATAGAATAGAATTATCCGCAAAGAAGAGGTGATTGATTATAGGGCTTCTTCGATTGATCTGAATTTCTTCAATAGCTCTATTTTGCTTTGCCTTATGTAGCAAAGAGAGTCCTTCTACGCATGAAAGAAAAAGCTATGGGAATAGAGAGTCACCCTGGCAGATAACTCTACTTGGTCTAAAAAAACCAAAAGGTTAATAGAATAAAAAACAGTCATAGTCACTTCTTGAATCCAACCAATCCATTTAGAATCAAATCCCAATTTTTTAGTATAAACCATAAAAAATTTCATTCCACCCTATCATAGGCCTTGTTCCTATCCAATTTCACCGCCATCTCATTTACCAGCCCCATCTTCTTGTATTTCAGATAGTGCATACACTCATGTGCAATGAGAATATTATTTGAAATTAATCTACCCTTCAAAAAGATACTTTGGTTTTGACTTACCAATTTATTCATGATTTCTTGTGATGGAACTACTAGAACTTGAGAAGTGGGTTGGATCAAGTTGAATTCAAAAGTGAACTTCTTTTGCTCTATTTTTTGCAGAAGCTGATTATGCAGGAGATTTTTTTTTGTCTCTAAACCAGAAGTAAACAGAGAAGGAAGAAGAGAATGAGACCAGCATGTATCCTGATTCGGTTTTCTAGTGCCATGAAAACTATATCCAGTCTCCACCACAACCATGGTAAAACTTTCACTGTAATCAACTAGATTACATATACCAATATCAAAAATTACAACGTAATGCATCTAATAACAACCACTAAGCTTCTATCTAAGCCTAGTCACCACCAAGTACTGTCCCAACTTAGCAAAGGAGAACCCACTGGTTCAATCAGCCACCAAGTGCTATCCCAATTTGGTAAGGAAAACAAAACTTTAGTTCAACTAATACAATTACACAGAAAATTTATTGGCCTTTTTAGGAATCTTTCTTGCGTCTTCTCCCATAGCTTTTTCATTTTTTACTCACAATAACAAGCTTTTTTTTCAATTACAGAAAGATATCATTAGATAGCCATAACACTAAAATTTTAAATGAAGTACAAATTGAAGGAAAATATTTCTGCTCAACTGTATGAGATGATGCTCAAGTTTCACTCCTTTTTTCTTGTCTTCAGTTGATGTTGTGAAGACAGCTTTATAGTATAAAGCTTGTAGTGCAAATTTCATCACTGTCTTTTCAATTTTTTTGTTAATTTTTTCTGTTGCAGCTGTCATCCTTGGCATGCAATGCTTTTTTATTTTGCTCCACTACCTCTGTTTGTTCGAGGAGCTGCTTGACGCGAGCCAAATGTTGGTCTAGAATTTTTATTCTCAATAAAAGAATTACTTCGTTGTGAGTATAGTTCCAAACTGACAGTTAACTCGAATCCAAGTTTAATTTGTTTGTCACGAGTGTAAACCAATAAAAACTGAGAGTATTTAAACCTCAGATCGTCTCTCAAAGAAATTACAGTGGGGTATGCATGTTATCGATTATGAGTATACGGGGGTGGTTTGCAGATAAAGAGGGGAGAAAGTAAAACTAACAACTAAAGAAGGTATGCTAAGAGACACTCCTAGAAAGGATTGGTAATTAAGGATTCCCTTTCAAATTATTGACCACGAACATGGTAATTATCCAAAATTAATCCCATTTAATCATCTTCCAACATCGGTAGAAAGTCAATTGGGCATAGTCAGTCTTAATCCGTAGGTCTTACTCATTAATGGAAACAAGAATAACTAACAACTCTAAATCCCCAATCAATATCGGACATCAAAAATATCGAGGTCACCTAAACTACTCAATTCCAAGCCAAGAGGGTAGAAACCTACTCTAAAACTAAAAGAAACATTTCTACAAACACTTGGAAAACATAAAATAAAGGCACGATAAAATTACAATGATAATAAAATCTAAAACTACCAAATACAAAATAATAATAGCAACTCAATTAAACATCAATAAATATAAAAACATCAAATTGCATTAATAAAAATCAAAATAAACAAGAAGTCATAAACATAAAAGTGATCAAATAAAAGAAACAACATGTAAAATTGAGAGAATAAAGATGTAATAACAAGAAATTGTCAAGAAAACTAAATCAAAGAAATATCAAAACCTAAATCTAAGATGAAATTAAGTTAAATCTACCCTAATTCTAGAGAGAAAAGAGAGCTTCTCTCTCTAGAATATAACCTAAAATATGCTCTAAAACTAAACTTAATTGCTCTCCCTTTGTTCCTTCTTGAATTTGGCCTCAAATACTTCAGAAATGAGTTGGATTTGGGCTTGAAGGAGTCCAGAAATCTCCAGCCACGTTTTCTTTAAATGAGTCACGTGCTTTGTGTCACACGTATGAGCTAGGCATGCGTACACGTGACCTGACGAAATCTCCAAAGCACGCGTATGCACAAGGCATACGTGCGCGTGACCGTGAATCACTCCAAATCCTCATTTCTTCATGAATTTTTCACTTTACATGATTTTTTGTCACTTCTTCAATCCAATCTTTGCCTTCTAAACCTGAAATTACTAAACAAACATATCAAGACTTCGAATGGAATTAAAGTGAATTAAATTTAATAAATTAAGAGCCGAAAAAGTATATTTTCACTCTTAAGCACAAATTAGGAGAGATTCACAAAATTATGTTATTTTAGTGAATAAATGAAGAAAAAGTTAATAAAATTCACTAAATTCGATACAAGATAAATCATAAAATTGTAGTTTATGTGGTTTATCACTGCTCTACCACCTCTGTAGTCTTCAAAGTTTCTCCACTACCTCTATAGTTCTTGCATGTTGCATTTCTCTACCAACTTCTGAATTTTGATCCTCTATTATCCTTAGTGTAGTATTGTTGTCCTTGTTCTTGTTGTTTTCCTAGTTCTCCAACTGTGCTATAATAATGCCAGATGTCCCACTTCCTTTTTTTTTCTTTTATTCCAACCATGAATTGGCTTCTATTATCTTAATATTGCTCATCTAGGGCATTGGGTTGAGACCTTACTTTTGTGCATTTGAAGCATGATGAAGCAACGTGAACTTGGACTGAGAAGTGAAATAATGGGCCTGCATCACTAACACACATAATAAACCAATTTTAGATTTTTAACTCAGTGAATATTTGTCATCATATTTATACTCCAAAATTAATCTTATCTCAATACCTTATAATCGATGCACCAGAACTTTTGATATAATCTTATAAACAATGAAAAAAAAGTTAATGGGTCTCACCTATCTCATATTTGTAGCATTAGAAACTTTAAAAATAAGACAGACATGTATATGATTGAATATCTTCAGTAATCTCCCACTTTCAAAGAAATTATTAATAGTCTAAAAGATGCCTATCCCAACAACATCCCAATAAAACTGAAAGAACTTGACAGTAAATCCATCTTCACCAAGAGCACTCAAAGGATGGATGGAGAAGGCATCCCATTTTACCTCTTTTAATAACACCGGTCTGGTCTAATCTATTAGCTTCCATATTTTATTTCTGCGATTTTGAGACTAAAAACTCTTATGAAAGAATTTAGTGTTCTGATCACCAGCCTTTAATCACTTAATAAGTGACGTTTTTTATCAATAGCTTTCCTCTTTACAATATGTGTCCTCTAGTTGACAGTTGACTCTCCAAAATGGTGATTTCCATTCCCTCGTTAATACATGGTGACCTGAGTTCCTCGAGTTTCTTGAGGAGGTCATCAATTTTCTTACGGAAATTAGTTTTGTTCTATTATTGCCATTTAACCAGTTTAGCTTCTAAGCGAGGCAATACACAGGAGAACCTTCACACCACCATTCTTGGAACTTGAAGCGGCGCTTAGATCGCTCAATTTGGGGGATGGAATCTAGCATTAAAGGCGAATATAATGGTCTGAGCCATTTTTTGTACTGAGGCAGACGGGTAGAAATCAGACCATCCCTGGTTAGTCAGCACTCTATCCAACCTCTCTGTTATTAGCGCAGCTCCTCTCCTTCGGTTTGTCCAAGTGAAAGAGTTGCCAACCATTCCCAAATCAATAAGGTTGTTTCGGTTTATGAAATTTGAGAAAGTGGTTATGGATGCTATTGATTTTAGGCTCCTCCTTCCTTTTCTTCTTGGCTGAATATGACATTAAAATCCCCTGCAAACACAAACGTTTGACTATATTATTTGTAAAATTTGATTATACATTTAACTATTTAGTCATTCTATATTTCAATATGCATTTTTAATACGAAGAGTTGATTAATGACTAAATTTGTTATTCTTAAATTGCGTAACGTGCAATGATGTTCTTGTAGCATGCATATTCGGATTCGAGGCATTATTATGAAAGAAGTTGGAAAATATTCTGACAAGTAGGAACAGGAGTGATGGATGAGATTCTCATGCAATTCAAGATTTGGTGATAATCATTGGGGCAGTGCATGGTGCTCGTGGTTGTCAAACATGGTGATGATGAAACTCACTACTAGTACCACCCATTATGCCTCTTTTGACCACTCTGTTGCACCCTCCTTCAGACCAAAAGCAACAAGCAATAATTGATGACAAACCATATGATTTAATTCAAAAATTAACATGTCATAAAAAGGACCACTTAAGTCAAAATTTGCATGCCCAATACTGCGAGAGTCGCTATATTATAATTTATAAAGAAATGGAAAATAATTAGCTATCTTCTTTCTTTCATTTGGTTTTGCAACCTTTCTTTAAAATAACCATCATTGGTGCTGCTGCCATGACTGCCACAATATCGACAAATAGCAGCCGTGTCAAAAAAATCGCCGCTATCTATCAATTTTTTTGTAGTAATTAATGAAAGGGGATAATTCATGATACCGGGATGGACATAAGAAAATAAAAACTAAAAGTCATAAGGTAAATATGATTAATATACTTAAATTGGTTTCTCACAATTTTTGTTTTGAATAAATTAGTTTCTAAGAAAAAATTGACAAATTATTCCTTAATCTTTTAAAATATGATTTGACAAATTAATCTCTAAAAAAATAAAATAAAAGTTTAATATCTTATTTTAAAATTTCAAAAAATTTAATGATTCTACCATATAACTTTTTAGAAAAAAAGATTATTTTGTTACGCTTAAAAGAATATTAAGGATTAATTAATCTTTTTATTTTATTACAATAATCATACTAGATGTACACTAAAAATTAACTACTAAATCAGTCATTTATATAAAATATATATTGAAATATAAATACACATTAAAAATAATTTAAATAATACATATATTCATATATAAATATATAATATCTACTTTGGTAGTTAATTTTTAGTATGTACATAGTATTTTTTTTATTTTATAATAAACAAAGTTGACTAATATTTTAAAAAATTAAAGATCAAGTTGTAATATTACCCAATAAATATTCATTGAAATATTTTGAAGTAGGGGAGAGCAAAAGAACTTCACATAGGAGATTATCTTTTCAGAACCTTAAAAAAAAAAAAAAAAAAAAAAAAAAAAAAAAAAAAAAAACTGAAATTCGAGTAAATTTTATATTAAAGTTTTCTTTGAATTTTGTTCTTTCAATTTTAAGTTTTAAACTTAAAACACCAGTTAATTAAGACATTAAGTTACTAACTAACCTATTTGACCAATCTTACAATTTATCTAGTCTTTGTCATAGAAAAATGATATGTTGGTCATCTTAAATTTTTTGTCCATAGAGAGGTGTGAGGTAGTTGGGGTGATCAAATCCATGTAGTAGCACGTGAATATGAGGTATGAATGCCATTTACCCAATGCTTGAGGGAATTGTATTGAGTAATTGAGTTAGTGAGGGACAGAAAGTGTAATTCAACTATGTTGCCACACACTTGAGAACATCATTTAAAAAAACGAATTGAAATTATTAATTTCTCCATCCAATCACTTACTGCCACGTCAATCCTTGTTAGCTGTGGGAAAAATTAAGAACAACAAATTCAATAGTGTTTTTGAAATTTTAAATATGACGTATATATAAAATAAAACAGTAACAATTTTTACATAAAAATTATTATAAAATGATATGGATTTCACTAGTTTATTGTGTTAGCAATAGGAAATTTTAAGAACGATTCTAATAAAATATTTTTGGAGTTTTAAATTTGATATATATATAAAGTGAAATTATTTTAATTTTTATTTTACGTTAAAGATTATTGATAAAATTTTTACAGATAATTTCATTTTGATGAAGAACTAATTAAATTTTATCTCTTTGTATAAAGTTTAAAATAAATTGAAACTAAATATTAAAATGATAAATTTTACATTTAGTCTTAAATCAATATTTACGATACACGATTTGACAAATGCTGATGTGATTTTTGTATGATCTAAAATGAAATTAAACTTAAAGTGAGCACTAGAGATGTTCTAAATTTTGGACAATTCTATGATAAAAAAAAAAAAATTGTGTAGAGAGAATGAAAATGAGTGTATAATCTATTTTTTAAAATTAATAAAAATAAAATGATACATTTTTTAAAATAAGTATCTAATTATTTATGAAAGAGAATCTTCATCTCTTCACCATTTTTTCTTTTCATCTTAACATGCACCCTAGAATTTTATTTAACAATTCACTTAGTAGATTCTCTTATTGAAAATACATTAAATACATAAAAGTTTTTTAGAATTTTTGCTATTCGTATCTCTTTAACAAGTGTACTTTGATATTTTTAACTAATAAATCTTACATTTAATCATATATCAAAGATTAAAAAAATTTAATGCTAAATTAATTAAAAACTTTAAATATAATTTGAAGTTAATATTGTTCTCAAATGCATATTCCTTTCCGAAAGTGACTCATATTAAATAAAAATAATAATAATAAAACTAAGAATACTAAATAATATTTGAAAAAAGAAGATGTATATGAAACATATTTCATTAACTATTGCCTTAACTTGCAGATGCAAATATAAATAGTCCTTCCAATAAGTGTCTTGTATTCAACAATCCAGTTGAGTTGAACCTAATAGGCCTAGTGCATTTTCCTCTTCTTGGTATAACTTCTTTTTCATTAATGGGGAATTGCCAAGCCATTGATAAAGCAACACTAGTGATACAACACCAAAGTGGGAAAATAGAAAGGTTTTATTCTTCTGTTAGTGCCACTCATGTTATGAAAACAAACCCTGGTCATTATGTTGCCCTTGTTGTCTCCACCACCTTGTGTGCAACAACAACAACAACCAAGGTCACTGACAAGAGTAGCAACAACAACAACAAAAATGTTCACAATAATAATAACAACCAAATTCGTGTAACTTGCATCAAGCTTCTCAAGCCCACAGATATGCTCCTTCTTGGCAATGTTTATAGGCTTGTTACTACTCAAGGTTAGATGCTATTCCTCTTCTCAATTTTTTCATTATTGAATTTTGCAACTTGTTAGAATATATTAAGATTAATTAGCATTGATTAGAATTATTTAGCATGAATATTTGTTATAAGATATTACTTTTTTATTATTTCGATTCTCTTAGCACCTATAAATATCGTTCTATATTGTATTATTATATACAATTCGAATATAGACAAATCTTTTTTTTACTGTTCTCTCCTACCCTTTCTAACACAACTAATCCCATTTGAACCGCTTATAAAATTTTTTTATGATAAATATTAAGTCTTCCTCAGAGAAATTATTTATTCTTTAATGTCCATTCTAAGTTTAGGATCATATTATTTTTTGTTTCATTTGGTATTTGGGAGAATTTGTATGAAAATGTCTAAGATATCCATGATAAATATTAGTTATTTTAGTTGTTTAATGCTAGTGATTTTAATTTCAGAATTTCTTTTTAAAGTCCTTACTATGCTTATTCCAAATTTGATGCACTAAGTGCTTGTTGGATGCAGAGGTTATGAAGGGGCTAAGAGAAAGGAAGCACACAAAGAAGAAAAACAAGTCTGAATCAGCCCAGAAATTAGGTTGTGTTAGGAAAAAGAATAGGTTGGAAATGGAGAAAGCAGCAAGAATGTTTGACCCGGAAGACATTCAGGTAAGTCTCAAACTCTCAACCAAAAATTATATATTTTTTTTTCTTCCTTTTATCATTGTTCTTTTAATTCTTAACTTTCAAGTAATATTAGTTTGGTGCTTGATGTAATTTTTTTCTGCATATTCATGCCAATCAACCTTTCAAGTATGAAGAAGAATCACTTTTTATAAACAGTGATTCAAATTTATTCAAAAGGAATATCGTCGCACCCTAAAAAAAAAGTATAATGTCCAATAAAATTGTCCTAAATGAAAGAAGGGAAATGACGGTTTTATTCTCATTTTTTAATCACTCTTTATATGATTTTTTTTTATTGTATCTTTGTATGAATTCGTAGAAAAAAAGAGTGACTATCAAAATAGGAATGGCATTATCATGTTCTACAAAAGAATTACATTCATTATTTTGGAGTGTTATTGGAACTAAAATTTTTTTAGTGTTAAATTTTGATTTTATTCAAATGTTATGAATGCTATGTACGGATATATACTATTAAGGCTTGATTTATTAGTTTCTTCAGGGTAATTGATATGTTCTTAGTAATAATCTTCCCTTCACATTGGAATGAGACATCTACATAAAAAATCGTAGATGACAAAAATCAAACAAATATTGGTAGTGAAAAATTATTGCAAGAAATTAGACATGATATATAAACTAATAAACTTCAGTTATATTTATTGTTTTCAGGGTACAGAACCTAAAATACATGGACCCAGGACAACAATCTCAAGTAATAATAATAATGGTGGTGGTGCCAGTGCCACAGCTAAGACAAGATTTTGGCAACCCTCTTTACAAAGTATTTCAGAAGTTGCCAGCTGATATGTGCCTTTCATTTTGCCCCACATAATAAGGTGTGAGGACAGTTGAGCAATTTTTTTTGAAAGAAAGAGTTCAACGCAATAAAGTAAAGTTTATTTACAAGAGCTAAAAATAACAACAGCCAGTTGAGCAATTAGTATAAGGGAAAAAAAAGAACTACATGATATATATTATATATATGGTAAAATTCTGCTTCAGGGATGCTAGAAATAATTTAGTACAAAGGAAAAGAGATACAAATAAAGAAATAGAAATAGACATTCTGTCTTTGTTGTAAAACAGAAAGAAATTTGTATCTCTATTTACAAATACCACTGTTTATTACTTTTGTGTCGGTAACAGAATCTAAACTCTGCCTACGAAATCATACAAGTGTTTGCTTCGGCCATGATTGTGTATAGTAAAGTTTGACGGGTATCCAATATCCATGAATGTTACTATTCTCTAATTAAATCAAGTTCTACCGTTACAAATTCTTAGAGATGTCTACTTTATCTTAGGATCCATTTTAAGAGAATATGATCGAAAAAGTCCTACTGAAAAAGAGGAAAACTATTCCACTACACCAAATGTGCATTTATATTATGTCTAAATAATTCTAAGATGGTCTAAAATATGACCCAAAAAAAAAAAAGTAAAGTTTTTCTTACCGAACCAAATGGATGAAATAAAAAAAATATCCTAACGAGTTGAATTTCTCTTTAAGTAGGAACTAAATTAGTAGAAATAGATTGGTTGAATTTGAAGTATAGAAAATGTCATCTAATTAGAAATAAACTAAACTAGATATGTTTTCACTAATATCACATGTCATAAACCCAAAAGAATTATCATCTTCACCTCCCAGTGTCTTCTACCCTAGACTCATCTTTCCCAAATGGCATTGCAGTTTGCAGAAAATACATCCTCTATACCTCCATTTACCTCCAAGCGCGGAAAGATTAAATTCAAAAAGTAGAAAATAAAAAATATTAAAAATAAAAATAAAAAATAAAAACACAAACCAAACAAACCCTTAAATACTCTTTAAAACTAATCTCTCTTAATTACTCCATCAAAACACATTCTAAGAACAATTTTGTGCTTGCCACTATTCAACATTCTTAACTATCCCTATGTCGAGACTCTCGACTTTAGATACATTAAATTCAAGTTCATCAGAAAGTTTTAAATCTTGAACGATGAAGAAACTACTATTGATGCACAAGCATTTTGGGTTCAAATACATTTCTGCTTATTTCAACACGGCCAGGAATATAACCCAAGTTGTTATTACCATAGAAAAACATTAAAATGGAACAGAAGCTAGCGTCCAACAATATTCACTTCATTCTGCAATTCTGGAATGTTACTGTTTCCGAGCTGCTTCTCTCATAGCTGCCTTGACATATATTTCATAGCAGCATCCTGAAACATCATAAAAAGAATGCAAGACATCGAAAATATGTCGGTATGAGGGGAAGAAATTCAACGGAATTTGGATTGTCACTAACGATATTATCTGATATCTACTTGAGAAAATATTTCAAAGACATCACAAAAGGTATTCATGAATTTGAAACTAAACAATTTAAGAGATTCAACTATATGAGGGGAAAAAATTCAACGGAATTTGGATTGTCATTAATGATATTATCTGATATCTACTTGAGAAATTATTTCAAAGACATCATAAAAGGTATTCATGAATTTGAAACTAAACAATTTAAGAGATTCAACTACAAGCTAAATATTTTCAAAATCTTTGGCTTTCGAAGCATCTTAACAACCAGAAAAATGCTGCTGGAGGTTTTGTCTCAAGTAACTATAAGAATAGGTCTTAAAGGCCAGAGAGATGCAACTTCACAAGTTCAAATAAAGTTAACTAGACTTCAAAGACTAGATAAGAGATGCTAAGATAGCTGAACATTTCTAGTATGAAAAAGCTAAGTGACTGTTGTTATTATCAAAGATTATAAGAATCGAAGAATGTAGAAACACACACATATTGCATAGTGAGTAAGACCTACCATCTTAATAACAAACAGACCTCAGAGAAATGACTATATGGAAATGCCCCAGACCACAAGGAAAAATAGAATAACATCTAAATTTTAGTGGCATTATTTATTGGACATTCCTTGATAGTATATGATAGAGAGGCGCCTACTACTAACAGATTTGGACTGTGTTACAAAAGGAGAGATAAATAGAGGTCATGTAGAAGTGTTTTAGGAGTTGTTAGGATATCTAGCTGGCTGATAGGTTGTTATAAATAGCTAGGATATAGTAGTTTAGGGAGGATAGTTTTTCTGTTGTGAATTCTGTTAGAAATTGGAGAGGATCTCTCTCTCTCTCTGAGCTGGTAGTTCCAGCTGTGTAGAACCTTCTAGGGAGAGCTAATTGGCCATCCCGGTATATCAATAAAGCTTGATCATTCTGCTACAACTGGTCCTATCAACTGGTATCAAGAGCTTGAGGATCCGGACGCTGAATGGTGCAATCGAGATCGAGGAAAATGGAGTCACGATTTGACACGATTGAATCGCACATGGAAGAGATGTTCCGATCGATGCAGGAGACGCTACAGCGCTTCGATTCTTGAATAGATGCGTTCGAAAATCGCGTGCCTAATCGGAATGAGCGTGGTTCACCGGGATCGCACCTGGCCGCAGGCTCATCGGCCGGAAGCCGCGGCGCGCCGGAGCCGGAGCAATGGCGAAAGCTAGAACTTCCGATCTTCCGCGGAGACGACGCGGTGGTTTGGGTTGAACGCATGGAGCAATTCTTCTTGCTACGCACAGTGCCAGAGGAGGAATGGCTCACGGTCGCCACCTTTGCAATGGAAGGAAGGGCATTCACGTGGTTCAGGTGGTGGGAGGCGACGGCGCCGGTGCTGCAGTGGCGGTTTTTCAGTGCGGCGCTGCTGCGGCATTTTCAACTGGAACGGCTACAGAGCCCGTATCAAGTGCTGCTGAAGCTGAAACAGACGAACTCAGTGCGGGACTATGTTGACCAGTTCGTGCTTCACGCGCGGCCCCTCCGTGGAATTGCACCAGAATTGCTGATGGATCTCTTCTTGAATGGGCTGAAACCAGAAGTAGGAGAAGAATGTAAATTGTTCCCATACCAGTCAGTGGACGAGTTAATGGAACTGGCACAGAAGGTCGAAAACCGCAATGCTGCATTGCGAGGGGCATCGGGACGCGGTAAATCACTGGCTCCCAACTTCGCCGTTGCCAATTCAACCGCCACCAAAGCGGTGCATCCCGCTACAGCGTCCACCTCTGCAGCAAGCAACAGCGTGGAGTCGACGATAGACCCCCTTGCGACGGCGCGGATTGAGACATCTCAGCAACGAGGAATATAGAGCTAAGCGGGCCAAGGGGGAATGCTTCCTCTGTGACGAACCATACACTGCAGATCACAATTGCAAGAATAGAGAGTTCAAGCTTTTAATCATGGAGCCAGACTTTGAAGCGGATTGGTTACAGCATGAGGCAGTTCCGGAAACAGGGGAACAGGGACAATTGGAGCTCAAGTTCATGAGCTTGAGTGGACATCACAAGTCAATCAAAGCCTGGGCAGAGGTAAATGGCCGCCGTGTACGCGTTCTCATAGATTGTGGAGCTTCGGACAACTTCGCGACACCAGAGATTATCACCGAGTTGGACCTGAGAATTGACAACACCCCTAAGTTCCAGGTCAGGGTAGCGGACAGTACCAATACAGAGGGACAGGGAAAGTGTTTGGGTGTCACACTCCAATTCAAGGAAGTGGCAATCAAGGAAGACTTCTTCATCTTCCGCTTGCGTGGCTAGATAAGTTGGGAGACGTTCTCGCAAACTGCAAAAAATCACGCCTTCGATTTTGGAATGGGGACAACATGGTTACATTGCAGGGGGACCCGGAGCTGTGCTATGGAGGTATGCACCTTCAATTTGCAGTTTTGTCCATTCAACAAGGGGGAGAAGGATTTATGGTCCAGCTGTGGCCCATGACTTTGCAAGCGGCTATGGTATCACAGGTGCCGCAGGCAATCGAATCAGTGTTAGCGTCTCATGCTAAGGTGTTTCAGGCATTACCGGGGCTGCCACCACATCGTTACCATGATCATGCCATTCCACTAATAGAAGGAGCTTCAGTTCCGAATATAAGACCTTATCGTTACCCGCACCATCAGAAAGCAGTAATTGAACTAATGGTACGTGAAGTGCTGGCCTCAGGGATAATTCGGCCAAGCTCCAGTCCCTATGCGAGTCTGATATTGTTGGTGAAGAAAAAGGACGGCAGCTGGAGATTCTGTGTCGATTATAGGGCGTTAAATGGTATTACGGTGCCGGATAAATTTCCTATTCCCGTCATTGATGAGCTACTCGATGAATTGGCGGGAGCTGCAGTTTTCTCTAAGCTGGATTTAAAATTGGGGTACCACCAAATTCGGATGAGGGACCAAGACATCCACAAGACCGCCTTCCGCACTCATGAGGGCCATTATGAGTTTCTAGTCATGCCCTTTGGCTTGACCAACGCCCCTAGCTCCTTCCAAGCCTTGATGAATGGCATTCTTAAGCCTCTTTTGCGGAAATTTGTCCTAGTTTTTTTTTATGATATCCTCATCTACAGTTAGGATATGGCTAGCCATGCCCTTCATCTCCAACAAGTTTTCCAGATTTTAGTGGAGAACCAGCTGGTGTTGAATGAGAAGAAATGCACATTCGCAATAAGCTCGGTGGAGTACTTGGGCCACATTATCTCGGCACAAGGGGTCTCGGCGGATCCTAACAAAACCACAGCGATGCTAGAGTGGCCGGTGCCTACGGACCAGCGAGCTTTACGGGGATTCTTGGGCCTTACCGGCTACTATAGGCGGTTTGTGCAAGGATATGGGGTAATCGCCAAGCAGTTAACGGAGCTGACAAAGCGAAATGCGTTTGAATGGAATGACAAGGCACAGGAAGCTTTCGAGAGATTGAAGAGGCTGATGGCAGACCTACCGACTCTAGCAGTTCCGGATTTCAATCAAGACTTTGTTTTGGAAACAGATGCATCGAGTGAGGGGTTGGGTGCGGTGCTGTCCTAGCAAGGCAGACCAATAGCATTCCTAAGCCAAGCACTATATCCAAGGGCCCGACAAAAATCTGCATATGAGAGGGAGTTGATGGCCATTGTCTTCGCTGTCCAAAAGTGGCGGCATTACTTGTTGGGTCGCCATTTTATTGTTCTCACAGATCAGCGAAGTCTGAAGTTCCTCACGGACCAGCGACTTATAGACCCAACTTACTTGAAGTGGACCACTAAATTGTTAGGCTTGGATTTTGAGATCCGATACCGGCCAGGCCTTGAGAATAAGGCAGCAGATGCGTTGTCACGGCAAATGATGGCAAGGGCGATTTCAGTAGTACATATGAACCTCTAGGAAACGGTGGAAGAGGAGGTGGCTCATGACCAAGAGCTACAAAAGATTGTGGTCGCCTTGCAGCAGGGGCGGAATGACTATCTGGGGTATTCCCTACACAAGGGTCAGCTGTTTTATCAAGGGAGAGCAGTGTTGCCTGCAAATTCTTCTCAGATCCCACTTTTGCTGGCTGAGTCCCATGACAGCAGAGCGGGTGGACATTCAGGCTTCTTTCGAACCTATAAGCAGCTGGCAGCAGCGGTTCATTGGCGCGGCATGAGGCAACGGATCAGGGATTATGTTGCGGGCTGCCACACTTGCCAGCAAAACAAGCATGCAGCGATGAAACCAGCGGGGCTGTTGCAGCCACTACCAGTCCCGGAGCGAGTTTGGGAGCACGTTACAATGGATTTTGTGGCGGCATTGCCAAAATCCAAAGGCATGGACACTATCCTAGTAGTGGTCGATCAGTTAACTAAATATGCTCACTTTATCCCCCTTAGCTCATCCATTTTCAGCCAAGGAGGTGGCACTAGCCTTTATTAAAGAGGTAGTTAAACTGCATGGGTTCCCCAAGTCAATCATATCGGATAGGGATAGGGTGTTCATGAGTAAGTTTTGGTCCGAACTGTTCCAAGTAGCAGGGACAAAATTGAAGTACAGCACGACATTTCATCTGCAAACCGATGGCCAAACCGAGGTGGTGAATCGCTGGTTGGAGACTTATTTGCGGTGCTTTGCGGGGGGCTACCCAAAGAAATGGTTGGAGTGGCTACCATGGGCTGAGTTTTGGTTTAATACCTCCTACAATGCCTTAGCCCAAACAACTCCATTTCAAGCACTTTATGGGGTGTCGGCACCTATTCTTTTCCGGGGAGAGACATTTCCATCACATGTCGAGGAGGTGGCAGCATTGACTGCAGCTAGGGATGCGGTGTTGGCAGAGTTGAAGATGCACTTGGTGCAGGCTCAGCAGCGGATGAAACAAGCAGCGGATAGACATCGAAGGGATATCGAGTTCAAGCCAGGTGGGTGGGTTTATTTGAAAATGCAACCTTATCGGATGCGGACACTGGCGCGGAGGGTCAATGAAAAGCTAAGCCCTCGGTACTATGGACCGTTTGAAGTGGTTGAGAGGATAGGGGCAGTGGCATACAGGTTAGCCATGCCTCAAGGGTGCAGACTTCACCCGATCTTCCATGTTAGCAAGTTGAAAAAAGGCTGTCCCGCCGCAGCAGCAGGTACAGACGCTTCCACCAGGGCTGGCTGAGGACGGTGAGCTGGTGATGCAGCCATCCCAGATTGTGGCATCGCGAACCGCAGAGGATGGGGCCTTGGAGTATTTGGTGCGATGCGCAGGCCTATCTCCTTGTGAGGACAGCTGGGAGCGAGCAGCGACACTGCGGGCCACCTTTCCGGAGCTCCACCTTGAGGACAAGGTGGTTGTCCGAGAGGGGAGTATTGATAGAGAGGCGCCTACTACTAACAGGTTTGGACTGTGTTACAAAAGGAGAGGTAAGTAGAGGTCATGGAGAAGTGTTTTAGGAGTTGTTAGGATATCCAGCTGGCTGATAGGTTGTTATAAATAGCTAGGATATAGTAGTTTAGGGAGGATAGTTTTTCTGGTGTGAATTCTGTTAGAAATTGGAGAGGATCTCTCTCTCTCTCTGAGCTGGTAGTTCCAGCTGTGTAGAACCTTCTAGGGAGAGCTAATTGGCCATCCCAGTATATCAATAAAGCTTGATCATTCTGCTACAACTGGTCCTATCAGTATATTTTTCTCTTCTAACTTCGAAATGTGAATGCAAATTTGAGGATTCTCAGAAAGGTGCTAAAGAACCCTGGAAATTAAGATTTTGTGTCTGATGAATCAAATACAATGAGGAGAGTTAGATCCCTCAACTCTATAAAACAATAAAACTACAAAAATGATTCTCTAGCTAACTAATCCTATGTTCTGCTATGTATCCCAACCACCCAGCAACAGACTTTCCCTCCCAAATTCTGCCCTTCCCTTTATTCTTATTCTGCCTATTAACTATTTCATAACGTGGGACTCCGATAACAATGATATATGGAGTTGGCAGAGCTCGTAAAAATGACAACAACAAAGCCTTTTCTCACTATACAGGGTGAAAGCTAGGCTCATAAGCAACCATAAAATTTTCAACATATCGACAATGCATTTTAAGCCTTAAGAGAGAACAAAGCATCCATGATGGTTCAATTAGTCAAAATCAAGGACATCAGGAAAAAAATGTGTTATTTTACTTCCACTCACAAATCAAAACAAAAACAGGAAAAAGAAAAAAGAAAAAATAAAATACGACATACCTGCAACGACAACAATTGTTAGAATATCGCCAACCTTTTTGAGCTTCTTCACACTCTGCTTATATGACTTAAATGGCTTCAAAGCTGCATCTTCAGCCAAGAGCTGCAACAATTGAGTGCCATAACTATAAGCAAACATTAAAAAACAAAATTAAAAAAAAAATCATAAAAAACGACGACTACCAAACCAAGGAAAATAAAGTTATCAGAAAGATCAGTGCATTCTCTAATATAGTCATAAAACTTTTATGGGGATTCCATCAGTACTCCTATCAAATTGGGGGTTCATACCCTTATATTGTGTGTCCAAGAAGTTGCCACTGGTTTTATTAACTAAAATGATTAAATTTTTAAATTTGTGATAAAATCTCAACCATTGATTAGATAAGAGGTACCGAAACCCTAGTTTTATACATGAGCATTGCGCAGCAATACAAGTACCCTAAGTCCCTAACCCTAACCTTATTCATTGAACCATTGGATTCAGGAGAACATTCCACACTTGGCTTTAATTCAGCCCAATAGCTTACTATATATTCAATTAATGAAACATTCGAGGGTAAATAGAAAACATTTCATTGATCAACATCGTTCAGTAATGAGGGAAAAGAAAGAAGAAACAATTAATGAGTAAATCGAAGTAACTATAGATAAGTGAAATACATTACCTCAATTATTTGAAACCAGTACAATTTTCAAACATAAATAGAATAAGCAGAAAAACAGAGGGTCAAAAGCTTACCGCTTTTTCACGAGGTCCAGGTTCGATATGGTATTGACGGCGCGAGAGTGAAAGCAGATCTTGGGCTTTCTGCCCTCTCAAAAATGAAAACGAAAAATCATAATCAGAAAGAAAATGATATTTTATATTAAATATTAATGAAAAAGAAAAGAAAAGAAAGAAAGAGGGGATTTGAGAAACCTGGGAGTGAGATCGGAAGTGGGAAGCAATGGTGGTTTTGTTAAGGAGGAAGCCCATTTGGTTGTGTTGGTCAAAGTTCAGAGTTCTGAGAAGATAGAACCGAGAGAGCTGAGTGAAAGTCGAAAGGAATCTTATATATTTTGTTAAGGGAGCAAGAACGCCGGCGGCGACGTACGTCGGACAACCACGGAAGATGGGCGACGAACTGGAGCTGGCGATGCGACAGGAAGAAGTTGGCGAATGAGCAGAGGCTTCAAATTCCTGTTTTTTGTTCTTTTTTTTTATTTTTAACCCCAAAACGACACTGTTTGAGGCAGTGAGTGAAAACCGGACAATTTCGGTTCGGTCCAATTAGCCGGTTTATTTCAATTTCTTTTCATATTTTAAATATGTTTATGACATATAGACACATAAAATATGAATTCACTAATTTAAAATATTTGTTAAACACAAAGATATGATATATATAAAAAAATATAAAGAATGTTGTCGATAAATTATACTCATATCTTGATAATTTTTTATCAATATACAAGTAAATATCTTAATGTATTTTTTATTTATATAAAATATTTTAGATATTTTTGTATTAATAATTAATAATACATATTATTTTTAAATTTATTTAAAAATAGGGTCCAATAATAAAATTAAATGCGTAAACACATAATGATTAAAAAAACATTAACTAAAAATTTAAATGAAGTCAGAATATTATAATTATTACCAGATTAATACTTGAGAAAAAAAATATATCTACCTCCATGTAAAAGAAATCTTTCATTAGTTATTGACTTATTGGTCTGTGCTGCAAGCAGACCCACAATAACGTCACAATTCAACAAATTGAAACGTATTTATTTATTAAAAAAAATTTTAAATATACGGTAAAATTTAATCACTAAAATTAATCACTATTATATAATATATATTTAAATATAAAATACGCATCAATAAAAATGAGTTAAACAATATATATATTTATATACGTATATATAATAATTAATTTTAATATATAAATAATATTTTTAATATAAAAAATGAATTCAAATCTTAACTTTGTCTTTTTTTATAGATAATTTGTATTAGTCCCGTCTCAAATAGAAGAGTAAAGTTTTTTTATTCATGATTAATTCCTTTTGACATTATCATCTAGAACTAACTATAAATTACAAGTTTTGTGAAACACAACTAACACATTACAAAGTCTCAAACACCAAAATATACAATAAAAAATCTATATACAAATTAAATCAATCATCTCACACATTATTCTTAGGATAATGCTCAAAGCGTTTTAACTTTTAACAATAATTTCCACATGAAAATAAAAGAATAAGTAATTAATTCACATGATTAATAATGCTCTAAAATTGAGTAATCTCGACAATAAGGTATTTTCAACTTCAATTTTTTAATAATTCGATCCAATTAAATAGGAAAATAAATTAAGAGTTATATTCTATTTAAAATAGTGTTAAAACTACTTAAGTGTTGTGATAAGAATCATTGTAAATGTCTATTTATTATGGGCGGGTTCATACTTTCTCAAAACTGATTACATTAAAAAAAGTTTGAAAGTGTAGAAACTTCACTTCTATAAATAGTGAAATGTAATTGTACATTCGTACACAAAAACAGCTTAAAATAAGCATTTTTCTCTCTTTTCTTTTCATATTCTACTAACACAATATTAATATATTATAATAACATTGGTGAATATTAATATTAGTGTCTTCTATTTATACTTTGTTATTTTTATTTTATTATATCTTCCTCATTTATTTATTTTACAATACGTTATTAGCACGAGACTCTGATCAAATTTTAGGAAGATTCAGGTAACAAATTTTCATTATGTCGAAACTCTCTCATCTTGAATTTAATGTTTTTGATATATCTGAAAACAACTATTTATCATAGATACTAGATGCTGAAATCCATCTTAATTCAATGGATCTTGGAGATATCATTAAGGTTGAAAATAATGTATCGCAGAAGGATAAAGCCAAGGCCATGATTTTCCTTCGTCGTCATCTTGACGAAGGATTGAAAAATGAATATCTCACATTAAAAGATCCTGCAGATTTGTTGAAAGACCTTGAAGAAAGGTATAATCATCAAAAGACAGTGATACTTCCTCAAACCCGATATGAATAGACGTACTTGCGTCTGTAGGATTTTAAATATGTAAATGAATATAATTCTGCAATGTTTCGAATCACCTCACGAATGAAATTATGTGGAAAAAAGATAACTGATAATTATATGTTGGAGAAGACTTTCTCAACCTTCCATACCTCGAATGTGTTCCTGCAGCAGCAGTATCAAGAAAAAGGATTTAAAAAATTTTCTGAGCTAATTTCTTACCTTCTTGTTGCTGAACGTAACAATGAGTTACTCTTAAAAAATCATAAAGCGTGTCCAGTTGGCACCCCCAGTTGGCACCGTCCTATTTCCTGAAACAAATACGGTAAATCATTACCCCAAAAGAGGTAAATGGCAAGGTTTTAGTGACAAGAACAATTATGGAAGAAAAAGGAATTATGTTCACAAGAAAGGATCTCACCAGAAGTGGGATAAAGAAAGAAACTCTGGGCAAAATAAACCAGCAGAGGATAAGTGTTTCTGTTGTGGTGGAAAGGGCCATTGGTCGCGTACCTGTCATACCCCAAGGCACCTAGTCGATCTTTATCAAGCATCTTTGAAACAGGATGACAAAGAAAAGGAAACAAATTTTGTTTCAAATGATGTTGAAAATTTCACCACTCATTATGATGTATTTGATTTCTTTGACGATTCTGAAAGAAATATTGGTCATTTGATCAATGATAGAATAGTTTAATATGTGAGATTGTTAAGTATTCATGTAAATAAATAATGTAAGAAACTTATTGTTAAGTTTTACTTTCTATGTATTTAAGTTTCAAATATGATGTATATAAATAATAAAATATTAATTTTTATGTTTAAGAATTTTGAAATAATTAAATGTGTTAAGTTTTAAAAAAAAAAAAAAAAATAATAATAATAATAATAATAATAAAATTTTAGTATATGATATTATGTACAATATTTCTTAGAAAAATAATTCTAATAAAGAATTTAATTTGATTGTGCATATATTACTACTCATTTTATTATTATTTATCTTTGAAGAAAATAGCAAGGATATATAATGAAGATGTATGCCTTGCGGATAGTGCAAGTTCGCACACTATTTTTAAAAGCGATATATATTTTACCCATCTTGTGCCAAAAGAAGAATATGTTAATACTATTATTGGCTCAAGCAATGTGATAGAAGGCTCCAGAAGAGCTATAACTTTGTTTTCCGAAGGAACAAAATTCATAATAAATAATGCACTATTGTCTACGAAGTCTATAAGAAACTTGTTGAGTTTCAAAGATATTCGCCGAAATAGATATCATATTGAGACAATGAATGAGGAAAATCATGAGTACTTATGTATCACAACTCATGATTTAAATAAAAAGGTTATATTAGAAAAGCTACCCTTACTTTCATCTGGGTTATACTATACCAAGATTAGTGCAATTGAATCACATGCCACTAGAAACTAAAAGTTTACTAGCCCAAATGACTTCATAACTTGGCATGATAGATTGGGTCATCCAAGAATAACCATGATGCAGAGAATTATTGAAAACTCGCATGAACATTCACTAAAGAACCAGAAGATTCTTAAAACTAGTGAATTTTGTTGTGCTGCATGTTCTCAGAAAAAGTTAATTTTAAGGCCATCACCAATAAAAATTAGATTTGAGTCTCCTGAATTCTTAGAAAGGATTCGAGAAGATATATGTGGACCTATTCATCTACCATGCGGATCTTTTAGATATTTTATGGTCCTAATAGACACATTTTTGAGATGGTCACATGTGTGCTTATTATCTTCTCGCAACCTGGCGTTTGCGATATTACTTACTCAAATTATTCGATTAAAAATACAATTTTCAGAAAATCCAATCAAAGTAATTCGTCTTGATAATGCTCGTAAATTTACTTTCCAAGCTTTTGATGCTTATTGTATAGCTAATGGAATAAGTGTTGAACATCTAGTAGCTCATGTTCACACACAAAATAGGTTAGCAGAATCACTTATTAAACGCCTCTAGTTAATTGCTAGACCCTTACTTATGAGAACAAATCTCCCAACTTCGGTTCGGAGACATGCTATTTTACATGCTGCAGCACTTATTCGTTTGAGGCCAACGAGTTACCATCAATTCTCTCCTATGCAATTAGCTTTTGGCCAGCAGCCAAATGTTTTTCATTTAATAATATTCGGGTGTGCGATATATGTTCCCATTGCACCACCTTCTCGCACCAAAATGGGACCTCAAAGAAAATTGGAGATATATGTTGGATATGATTCTCCCTCTATAGTAAGGTATCTTGAGATACAAAGTGGGAATGTATTTAAAGCCTGATTTGCGGATTGTCAATTTGATGAATCAAAATTTCCTACATTAGGGGGAGAGAATAAGCTTCCTGAAAAGGAACTTAATTGGAATGCATCATCCTTGATGCATTTGGATCCTCAATCAAGGTAATGTGAACTAGAAGTTCAAAAGATTATACATTTGTAAAGAATATCAAATAAATTGCCTGATGTATTTTTCGATACAAATAGGATAACCAAATCTTATATACCAGCGGAAAATGTCCCAATTCGAATTGATGTCCCAGTCGGATAAATTGCCACTGAAACAAATTCACGCCAGAAGCGTGGCAGGCTTGTCAGTTCTAAAGATAAAAATCCTCGGAAAAGAAAAGAGGTAAATATTATTTCCATTGAGAAAGACATAAAGACACCTGCAGTTGTCCAAAATTATGATATAGTGTTAATGCCAGAAGACGTTCAGGTACCTAAAAATTCTTAAAATGATGAGATCTCGATAAATTATGTCTTTATAGGAGAGAAATGGGACCGAAATAAGACAATTATCAATGAAATATTTGCATATAATGTGGCATTAAATATCATGCACGAAAGTAAGGATCTTGAGCCAAGATCAGTCAAAGAATGTCGACAAAGAAATGATTGAACAAAATGGGAAGAAGCCATGAAGGTTGAGTTAGACTCTCTTGTAAAACGTGAAGTCTTTGAACTTGTAGTTCGTACACCAGAAGATGTAAAACTTGTTGGATACTGATGGGTATTTGTGAGAAAATGAAATGAGAAAAATAAAGTTGTGTGCTACAAAGCCCATTTTTTGGCACAAGGTTTTTTTACAAAGGCCCTGTATAAATTATGAAGAAGCGTATTTCCCTATAGTGAATGCGATAACATTGCGTTATTTGGTCAGTTTATCTGCATGTCATAAACTGCATATGCATTTGATGGATGTAGTAACAGCCTACTTATACGGCTCATTAGATCGGGATATCTATATGAAAGTGCCTGAAAAACTAAAGATATATAAACCATCCAATGAATATTCACAGAGATTATACTCAGTTAAATTGCAAAGATCTTTATATGGTTTAAAGCAATCTGGACGAATGTGGTATAATCGTCTTGCTGAGTATCTGACCAAAAATGAATTCAAGAATGATGATATATGTCCATGTTTTCATAAAGAAATCTGCATCTGGGTTCATTATAATTGCTGTGTACGTTGATGATTTGAATATCATTGGGACTCCTAAAGAGATTCCAACAATTATAAAAACTCTAAAAGAAGAGTTTGAGATGAAAGATCTTGAAAAGACTAAATTTTGTCTCGACATACAAATCGAGCATATAAAAAATGGGATCTTTATTCACCAAATAACATACACAGAAAATATCTTGAAAAGATTTTATATGGATAAGTTACATCCCTTGAGTACCCCAATGATTGTAAGATCTTTGGATGTGGAAAAGGATCAATTCCGTCCTAAGAAAGAAAATGAAGATATCATTGGTCCTTAAGTACCATATCTTAGTGCCATTGGAGCACTAATATATCTTGCTAATAATACACGACCCGATATATCATTTGTTGTAAATTTACTATCAAGATATAGTTCCTCTCCAACCAGAAGACATTGGAGTGGAATCAAACAAATCTTTCGATATCTTCATAGAACAGTTGACATGGGATTGTTTTATCCATATGGATCCAAGTCACAATTAGTTGGCTATGCAGATGCTGGATACTTGTCTGATCCACACAAAGGGAGATCTCAAACAGGATATCTGTTCATATATGGTGGTACAGCTATATCATGGAGGTCCACAAAACAGACGATTGCAGCAATATCCTCTAATCATGCTGAAATACTAGCAATTCATGAAGCAATTTGCGAGTGTTTTTGGCTCAGGAGTTTGATCCAATATATTTTGTCATCATGTGGACTGATTGATCATAAGATAGCTCTGATTGTCCTGTTTGAGGATAATACAACATGTATTATACAACTTTAGGGTGGATACATCAAATGTGATAAAACAAAACATATTTCTCCCAAATTCTTCTTCACTCATGATCTTCAAAATCAAGGGACAATTGATATCAAACAGATCCGCTCAAGTGACAATCTGGCATATTTATTTACAAAGTCACTCCCAAAATCCTCTTTTGAAAGATTGGTACATCAATTTGGGATGCGCTGATTTCGAGATATTAAATGATGTGGACAAGAAGGGGAGACTGTACTCTTTTTTCCTTGGTCAGGTTTTTTTCCCATTGAATTTTTCTTGACAAAGTTTTTAACGAGGCAATTCCCATCACAAAGGATATTGTACTCTTTTTCCTTTACTAAAATTTTTTTCCATTGGTTTTTTTTAGTAAGATTTTAACGAAGCATAATCTTAAATAGTCATCCAAAAGAGAGTGTTGTGATAAGGATTATGATGTGGATGCTCATTCGTTATAGGCAGCTCACACATTCTCAAAACTGATTACATTAAAGAGGTTTAAAAGTGTAAACATTTCACCTCTATAAATAGTGAAATGTAATTGTACATTCGTACACAACAACAAGCATAAAATAAAAGCACTTCTCTCTTTTCTTTCCATATTATACTAATACAAAATCAATATATTATAATAGCATTGGTGAATATTAATATTAGTATCTTCTATTTATACTTTGTTATTTTTATTTTATTATATCTTTTTTATTTATTTATTTTACAACATCAAATATTTTTTTTTAAGAATTGTTGATTCTGATCAAATTATTTTTGGAAATTTATAAAATTCATACTTCCCATCTTATTAACGGTCGCTAAATCTAACTTTTTAGTATAATTTATTCATTTGGAAGTATCAGAACCTCATTCAAAATTGTTATACTTTTTATATCTGTCAATAAATTAGTTATCCTGTAATTTATGTATAAATATATGTATTATTTATTTTTGTTGATATCAACTTTTTTCATAATAAATTTAAGCCAATTTTTTTTAGTAATGATGTCACATCAACAATTCTAATAACTTGGCAAAAAATAAAAATCAATCAATCATTTTTTAATAAAAAATTTTAAAAATTTTTAAAAATCTTATATTTATATATTACTATTATTCAATTAACATATAAAATACTAATTAAATGCAATAAACATACATTACAAATACCATAATAATAATCATTAATATAAAAATATTTTAATTATAAATATTTAAATTCTATAGCTTATACATATTAAACTCTTAAAGTGACAAATACTTCTTTTTTTTAAGTTAAAAAATTATGGTTAAAACACAAATTTATTATTAATTTTTGAAATTATTAAGTCTATATTTTAGTTTGCTTTGTTGTCAAGGTTTATTAGAAGATTTAATATAGTTTTGATTTGCTTAGTAGTATTTTTAAGAATTTTAAATTTAAATCAAATATGATCTAATCTAATGAGATTAAATCTGATTTTAAATTAGTTATCATATCTTTAGGATTTTAATATTTAAATAAAATCTAATCTAATCCAATAAGATCAAATCTGATTTAAATTAGTTATTTTATCTTTAAAAGATTTAAATTAAGTTATCTTATCTTTTAGTTAGTTTCTTAGGAACCTATTTAAACATCTTTGGTGAGATAATTTAGACAACTTTGATGAATAAAATTTTCAGTTGCTTTATACACGTTTTTTTAGTGTGAAAAAGTGAGGTGGGTGATTTGCTTCGCTTGCTGCATAAAGAAGACGGAAGGATCCAACACTAGGGTAATTTTGTGTGTTAGTCTCTTTCAATTTTCATCCTTCTTGTCTAGGTTATTAAGGACAGGTTTTTTGAAAGTCTAGTTTTTGTGTGTCGTTCTTTTTCTTATCCCTTTCCAACCCTTCTGTTGAGACTTTAATACTTCGAATTTATTAAATTCCCTAAATCTCCAATAACTTCTTATCACGCCTCCTATAAAATCTCATACACTCGGAATAACATTGTTTCTGATGCGAAAAGCTTACATATTAAATTGAAAAATAAAAAGTTTCCTCCAAAATCCACATAAAAAAAAGTTGTGTCCATAAATACACAATCACTTCATTCCTTGCCAAATATATTGTTGTCATCTCTTCCTCTTGCGTGTAGTGTCACTTTTTCTTCTTCTTTATCTACCAATACAAAAAACTTCAATTTGATCCCAACTATTAACACAAGTGTTGAATTAATTGATGATATTATTATTTCTTGTTCGTTGCTGGAGTTGTGTGTTTGTGTTGGTAAATTCAGGAGTTGTTAATGCTCAGTATTATCAAAGATTGGAAACAAAATCCTTCCATTCAACAAAATTATTGTCGATTCTTTTGGACATAACAACCTCTCTACAATTCAATCTGCAATTGATTCTATCCCTCCCAACAATGAGTATTGGGTTTCAATCTTGGTCAAGTTTAGTATTTACAGGTAATAAATTTAATATTCTTTTGTTTTGCATAAAAATATTAACTCTTCTTAGATAATTATTCACTTGGAATATTTTATATAAAAATAATAATTAAAAATAAAAATTCAGATATAATTATTTTATGTTAAATTAACTACACATGAATTTTCACTTTTGAATTGTATTGAAATTGTGGCATGTACTTCGTTTATTTGACTTAAGAAATTTGGTGGTACAGGGAGAAAGTGAGAATTTCAAATGATAAATCATACATAATATTGAAGGGAATTGGAAAGAAGAAAATGTGGGTTCAATGGGGTGACCATAATTCAACCGCTCAGAGCCCCCACGTTCCAGTCCATGGCCAATAATATCATCGTCAAATTCATCTCTTTTAGGGTAACTAACTATAATTAATTAATTATATCATTCTTTGTCTATTTTTATTTCATCTCTTAAATATTATTTAATGTTTGAATATCTTCCATCTTTAATATATATGACATAACATAAGTGACCTTCTTATTACGTTATGATAATAGATCTTAGTGGATAACCAATCTCTTATTGAATTATAAAAAAATATATATTTTAATTCTTTTTATGTATTTAATTATATCTAATGTGATTTTCATTGTAAAATCCGATTAATTAATAACTAATTAATTCATAAATTAAAATTTATTTTAGAAAATTAGAAATTGTGATTTTTATGATTTAATATGATAGAGAAAATTAAAACGAAAATTTTGACACTAATTTTAAAAAAATCGGTCCAAAATTAGACCGAACGAACTAAACTGGACCAATCGGACCCATATTGGGCCTAAGGCCTAGCCAAGCCAAATTAGACAAAAGGGCTCAGCACCCTCTTCTTCCCCACATAAACAAAACACGCTGAAAAGGGGAAGGGGGAGCATGAAACCCTTGCCTTCATTCACTTCAATCTTCATTTGATCATAACTTTTAATTCGGAGTTCTGATTGGCGCATTGTTTGCGGTCACGCGACCACCTCGCTGAGCTCTACAAAGTCCATAACTTTATTTCTAAGGTAAACTACATTTTCATCTCAGTTCTTCCAGTCTTGATTTTTAAAATTTATGAGTAAATTAAAAATATTGAGATTTGTGAGCTTTTGATATTATAGGATCCAACTAGCTTGAAGGAGAGGCTTAATCTTGTCTCTTTGATCCTTGGGTGTGGTAAGATTCTCAACCCTAGTGGAATTTATTGGGTTATGATATTTGGGTATTGAGTGGGTATGTTTGGATGTGATAATTGTGGTTTAGGTAATGTGTATGTGAATATTGAAGCTTGATTGAAGTCTTGGAGAGCTTGGAATAAGCTTTTGGTGTTGAAAATCTGTTCTTAGAGGTGTCAAAATCTTGAGAGCTTGTGAAAAAGTGAAATTGGAGGTGTTCCGGGTTGAGCAGGGAATCGGCCAAGATATGATTTCGGTTTCCTGTATCTAAAATATAATGTGGTGTGAAAACTTAGGCTAGAGACCCTAAGATAGGATTTGGGCTATTAATGTTATTGATTGGTTGAGATGAATTGTGTTGTTATGTATGTGATTAGTGAATTTTGGATGTTTTGATGGTATGATGTATGAGAGGCATGCATGTTTTAATATATGCTTAATGATTATTAGTTGAGATTGAATTGTGGGTGAAACCACGTTGATAGTGAAAATGATATTGATTGTATGTATTGATGGTTGATGGAATTGGTATTGTTGGAACTTGGGATGAGGAAAGATATATGATATGATATTTTATTTGAAATTGAATTATTTGATTGAGATTAGTTAAAATGGTGGATTGGTGGATTGTGAATTCAATAAAAATGTTAACATATGAGTTGAGGAGGCTTGAGGTTGATTTTTGGTAAGTTTAGTTGATTTTGAAAGGGGTTGAAATTTGTTTGTTTTGAAAATAGAATTTTGTGGGCTTGTATGAAATTGTGATTTTTGGTCTACTTTGACAGAGCATAAGGTCTTCGAATCCTCAATTTGTGTCAAACTTGAATAAAATTGGAGCCGAGATATTTATGCCGTTTGAAGAACGGATGGAAAATGATTTGAAATGAAAAAGTTATGCTCATCGAAAGTTTGGGGTTTGAAAATGTAATCCTGCAGCTTTTTAAACTTAGTAAAATTTTTGATAAAACGTACTCCCACGTGTAAACGTAGCCGACGCGCGCGCGTCACTAACAATTTTACTCCTCCACGCGTGCGCCTGACTGATGCGTACGCGTCGCTGTATTGATGCAGGTGCATAGTAGAAAATCCAAAGAGTTGTGATGGTACCGTGCCGGTTTTGTGCGAGGAGCACAAAACGCACCAGCGCGTAATGATGCAATAGCATATTTACTATATTAGCTAGTTAATTTAGTCGGTTTTAGCTTTGTTTCATTCATTTTCTCTAAATAAACAAGTCTTTTTATGAGTTTAGTCTTCATGCATGAGAATACCAAGGAACATGTGATTTTAGCCAAATTCATGCAAATAATTTAAGGAATACATACATGAATGAGTATGAATGAATCTCATGAAATTTATTGCATGAATTGGTAAGACTTTGAAGCTATTTCCCCTGTTGATGATAGGTGATGAAACAAGAAAGTAGGGAAGCAAGAATGAAGCAAACTGGGCAAGAAGAAGAAAAGTTGTTGGCGTTGCCAACTTGGAGAAAGGGTGAGTGTTTGAGAGCAACGCCCAACAATGTAAGGCAGCCCTGGAGAGCAAAGGTTGCACGTTGCCAACTTGGAAAAGGGTGAGTTGTTGAAGGCAACGCCAAGACAGCCCTGGAGAGCACACTGGCACGTTGCCAACTTGGAGAAAGGAGTGAGTTTTTATGGGCAACGCAGGCAAGCAAAGAGTTGAGCCAAGGAGAGTGTCGAGGGCGTTGCCAACGCCAGGACCCATAGGCGTGTTCCTAGGCAACGCACACAAGCAAGCTTGGCCCAAGAGGAGGAGAAGCTGGCGTTGCCAACGCCAAGAACCATAGGCGTTATTCAAGGCAACGCCAAGCAATCTTGGGGAGCTATTTTAGAGCCTCGAGCACGTTGCCGGCCTAGAGATGAGGGGCGTGTTTGAGGACAACACAGGCAAACAACGCTGAATGGAAAACTTGGCCCAGGAAAAGGAGATGCACGTTGCCAACGCCAAGTTATGAAGGCGTGTTCCTTGGCAACGTAGCAAGCAACTTTGGCACCAAAGGGGAGTTCGAGCACGTTGTTGAGCTAGGAACCATGGGCGTGTTCCTTGGCAACGCATGCAAGCTAGGAGTATGGGCACACGAGAGCGTTGCTAACTTGGAAATGAACTGGCGTGTTCTTCAATAACGCCAGGGACAAGATCTTGGGCCAGCAAATAGAAGCACGTTGCCAACGCCACTTGCATTGGCGTGTTCTAAGGCAACGCCAGGAAGGAATGCTTGGCTAGGCACCAAGTTTTGGAGCTCTACCACGTTGCCAACGCCAGGAAGCATAGGCGTGTTCAAGGACAACACCAAGCAACAAGCATAGAGCCTTGAGGAAGGCTCGAGCACGTTGCCAACGCCAGCTTCCAAAGGCGTGTTTGGGGGCAACGCAGCAAGCAAAGTTAGGCAAGGAAGTTCACATGAAGAAGCACTCGAGCACGTTGCCAACGCTAGTTTCTAAAGGCGTTATCTAAGGCAACGTGACAAGCAAAATTGAAGGCTAGAGACTAGCCCTGGAGGAAGCAGAGCAAGTTGCCATCGGTTCTGGCCCATTGAGGGGCGTTATTGGCAATAACTCTAGGCTTAATGCACGTTGACAACGTGCATGGTATTTTCCTGGCAGTGAGCTTTGAGACTTGGGCGTTGTTGGCCCAAGTTATTGCCAACAACTTGCTTTTCTTCTTCTTGACTCTTCTCTCATGCCTAATGTTGCCCAGAATTTGAATGTCAATCCTCTGCTTCAATATGGACTATCATACATCATTGGAAAGCTCAGAGTGTCTTCTTTCTAATGCACTTGGAATCATCTCAATTGGATTTTTCTAGCTCAAGTTATGCTTCCTCAAAGAAGGTAAGGTCAAGCTGCCAAGTTGTTGCTGATAACGCCCCTTTTCTCCCAAGTTGGCAACGTGCCAAGCCTCCCAAGGCTGAGAAATGAGGCTGGCGTTGTCACCAAACACGCCCCTTGTTAGCACGTTGGCAACGTGCTCGTGCTTCCTCCAGGGCTAGTCTCTAGCCTTCAATTTTGCTTGTCACGTTGCCTTAGATAACGCCTTTAGAAACTAGCGTTGGCAACGTGCCGCGTGACTGACGCACACGTGTCACTCTACCTCTCTGCTTCCCATGCGTGCGCATGGGTGACGCTCATGTGTCACTCTACTTTTTCTGCTTTCCACGCGTGCGCATGGGCGACGCGCACGCGTGATCCCATTTTCACCAAAAACTGATTTTTGAGTTTTTAAAGCCGAATTTCAGACTTCTAAGCCTCCATTCTCACCCTTTATGTCCTATATCCTTATAGTATGCCTAGTGATAAGAAGAGGCTAGGAAATGTGATAGCTTGTGGATGAAGCAAGGGGAGAATTAATGATGAGTGATGATTAAAGATAATTGTATGAGATCCGAAGGATAATGGTGGAAGTGCTGTATATGCCATGAGTCGAAGGGATGTAATTGTTAATAAATTGTGCTGGTTATGGATTGTTAATATATGCTTATTGAATGAAATGAATGTTGCACTTCCACTATCTGAGATACAAGTTTCCCTGGGTGAAAGCAGTGGCTAGCCACCACGTGCTCCAGGTGGAGACTCGATACTCTCCTGACCCTATGTCGTAAGTGTGGCCAGACACTATGAAAGTTTCGGATGAGCTCATCCTCGTGGATAAACACTAGTGTGGGCATTGTGTACATGTATTGATGATTATGGTTGAGAATAACTCGAGTTGGGGATGCACGACAGAGGGACAGTCCAATGGTTAGCTATCAGGACTTGTCGGATTGGCTTTATAACCGACAGATGAGACTCATCAGCCACTAGGATAGGCATACATCAGATGCTTTATATGTGATTTGTTTGGAATGCCTAATTTACTGCATATTTACTTGCTAATAGTCTAACTGCCGTATCTGCATCCTATTTATGCATTTCCTTGTTTGATATAATTGTGTTTGCGATATCAAATTACCGATGGCGGTTGGCAGGTTCGAAGGATTTGGAAAGGGGAGTTTTAGTTAGATTGAAGATCCTTAGTTAATTGCCTATTTTCGTTTCTCATTGTTTAGTTATGCTTATATGCTTTAATTATGAATTTGGGAGTTCTAGGATTGCCTTCGGCTTTCCTAGGACATTATATGTTAGATATTTGGGCACTGTTACTATGCTAAGAACCTCCACTTCTCACCCATGTGAATTTTGTGGTTTTTAGATGCAGGACGTGAGGCTCCTCATTGAGGCATGCTAGAGACTTCTGTTTTAGTGAAGATCCTTAGCTCTCGAGACTTTATTTTGGTTTTATGTACTTACTTAGATACTTATTATCTCCATTATATATATATACTGTATTGACTCTTCTTAGAGGTTATTTTGGAAAACATGTTCTATAACTTGTCTTTTGGGTTTCTTTTGGGTTCTTGGCTTTATATATATATATATGTATACTTCTATGCTCGGACCGGTTATCTTCGCAAACCAAGTCTTGAATTTTGATATCCGTATTTTTGACACTCTCTTGTATATATACTCGCATTAGCTTATCCTTTATCTGTTTCGTTACCTTATCGATCGGAGTGTTGCGCTTTTCAATTTAATGATTTTGTTTTATCCCTTTTTCTTCAAAGGCTTCTAGTTATAAATATTTTTCACACTACTATATATACTAAATTTTATTTTTAGAGGTCGTAATGTCTCGCCACCTCTGTTTTATGACTTAAGCATAAGACTCTGTGTGGTAGGGTGTTACATTATAGTATCAGAGCAGTTCGCTCCTGTAGGGCCTGAGGGACGGACTGACTATATTTCTGTGCATTCTCTGTATGTATGTTTATGTGCTATTAGGATATCTAACTGATATAACTAGCATAAATGTTCATGAGCATGCATTTGGGACTTTGAAGCACTAGACTTTTGGTATTGAGACTAATCAACTTGATATCGATTGTTTGGTGTATATAGGAATCAGATGGCACCTCGTGGATGCAGTTGAGGCCATGAGAGAGGTCGTACTAGTATTCGGGGACCGGTAACCAACCCGAATAATCCGGTAAACTTTATGGCGGCGTTGGAGAACATGGTTGCTGCTATGCAGGCCACTGCGGAGGTTCTTGGGCAACAGATAAATAATAATGGAAATGGCGGAAGTGGAGCTCAGTGCCCGATGACACTGGCAACATTCTTAAAGGTTAATCCATCTAAGTTCAAGGGAACCACCAATCCGACTAAAGCAGATACCTGGTTTCAGGCTATGGAGCGAGCACTGCAAGTGCAGTTAGTACCTGAAGAGCAGTGTGTTGAATTTGCTACCTATCTGCTCACTAGGAAAGCATCACATTGGTGGCAGGGAGCCCGACGTCTCTTGCAGCAGGGTGATGACCCTATCACCTGGGATGCCTTTCAGGTGGAATTTTATAAAAAGCACTTTTCGAATTCTGCCAAGACGGCCAAGGAACTTGAGTTACTGCAGCTGAAGTAGGGTGTTATGTCCGTATCTGAGTATACCGACAAATTTGAGGAACTATTCAGATTTTTCCGCATTTGTCAGGGAATTCTGGGAGACTTCGAGGAATGGAAGTGCATTAAGTATGAAGGAGGACTCCAGAGTGATATCTTAAGTTCAGTGGGACCAATGGAAATCAGAACTTTCTCAGAGTTGGTGAATAAGAGCTGGGTTGCTAAAGAGTGTGTGAAAAAGGCGGTTGCAGAGAAAGAAAGTCATAGGAGACCTTTTTAACAGAACCGAGGGGGGAATTTTGCTCCTAGAGGTCAGACTTTCAAGTGTGGAGGCTTTGCACCAGGGTAGACTTAGGGTCAGAATAATTTCAGAAGGCCCAACAACAACAACTTCCAGGGGAGAAGATTTGGGAAGCAGCCTCAGAACGAGCAAGCTTGTGCTAGGTGTGGGAGTTACCATCCGGGAGTCTCGTACAAGGTTGGATGGGGCTTGTGCTATTCTTGTGGTAAGGCAGGGCATAAAGCCTCAAACTATCCGGAGAAGCGGAAGCAAAGTGCCAGGAGAGCACAGCAGCCTGGTCGGGTGTTCACCACCTCAACTGTAGGTGCCGAGGGGTCCGATACACTTATCCGAAGTAAATATGAAATGGCTGGTCAAATTTTAAATGCTTTATTTGATTCGGGAGCAACACATTCATTCATTACATTCGAAAAAGCTAGTGAGTTAGGATTGAAGATTGTGGTTTTGGGCTACGATCTTAAGGTGTATAATGCCACCCATGAAGCCATGGTGACTAGGTTAGGATGTCTGTAAGTTTCATTTAGGGTTAAACAACGTGATTTTGTTCATAATTTGATTTGCTTGCCAATGACCGGTCTTGATCTTATCTTGGGGTTGGACTGGTTGTCTAAGAATCATGTCTTGTTGAACTATTTTGAGAAATCATTGTATTTCATGCCTGAAGGGTCGGAAGGATCGGTTATAGTGAATGGTTGTTATTTAAACTACGTGGTAGTAAACTGTTTGGGGCAGGAATGTCAGGGTGTTATGTTGTTAGCTGCGAGAATATCGGGTGAAGAACAGAGTTTAGAGCAAATTCCAGTTGTTCGCAAATTTCCTGAGGTGTTTCCAGATGACATTGAGGAATTTCCTCCTAACCGAGAGGTTGAATTTGCAATTGAGTTGGTGTCGGGGGCGGGACCAATCTCGATTATCCCTTATGGGATGTCGCCTTTAGAAATGACCGAGCTCAAGGCTCAACTAGAAGATTTAATGAGTAAATGCTTCATTCGACCAAGTGTGTCTCCGTGGGGAGCACTGGTATTACTGGTAAAGAAGAAGGATAGGAGTATGCATCTTTATGTAGATTACAGGCAACTGAATAAAGTCACAATAAAGAATAAGTACTCACTGCCGCGGATTGACGATCTCGTGGATCAGTTATAAGGAGCCGGGGTTTTCTCCAAGATTGATTTGCGACCCGGTTATCACCAGATAAAGGTGAGAGATGAAGACATCCCTAAGACCGCTTTCAGGACTCGTTATGGTCATTACGAGTACACTGTAATGTCTTTTGGGTTGACAAATGCTCCTGCAATGTTTATGAATTATATGAACATAATATTCCGCCCGTTTTTGGATAAGTTCGTTGTCGTCTTTATTGATAATATACTAATTTATTCTAAGACTAAAGAAAAACATGCGAAACACCTGAGGATCGTGTTGCAAATACTAAAGGAAAGGAAACTCTATGCGAAACTGTCCAAATGTGAATTCTGGAAAGACGAAGTGAAGTTTCTTCGCCATGTAGTGAGTAAACAAGGGATAGCCGTAGATCCTACTAAGGTAGAAGCGGTAATGGAATGGGGGCGACCGGCCTCAGTAACTGAGATAAGGAGTTTTTTAGGTTTAGCTGGCTACTACCGGAGATTCATCAAAGGCTTTTACAAATAGCTTTGCCACTGACAAGGTTAACCCGCAAGGATGCGCCATTTGTTTGGACTTCTGAGTGTGAGGAGAGCTTTCAAGCGTTGAAGCAAAAGTTGATCACTGCGCCTGTGTTGGTGTTACCTAAGCCGAATGAACCATTTGAGGTGTACTATGATGCGGTCTAGAGTGCGTGCTGATGCAGCATCGTAATGTGGTGGCATATGCCTCACGGTAGTTAAGACCTCATGAAGTTAATTACCCGACGCACGACCTGGAACTTGCTGCGGTTGTGTTTGCCTTGAAGGTATGGAAACATTACCTCTATAGGGTTAAGTTCTGAGTTTTCTCTTATCATAAGAGTTTGAAATACCTCTTTGATCAGAAAAAGCTTAATATGCGACAGAGAAAGTGGATGAAATTACTGAAGGACTACGACTTTGTGTAGAATTACCATCCAGGGAAAGTGCATGTTGTGGTGGATGCGCTAAGTCAGAAGTTGTTGTATGCTACTTGGATGGTGTTTCGAGAAGAGGGTTAATGTAATTCAAATGTATTTTGGAACAAAAAATACATCAATTTTGTTACAAATGACACAAGAATGACTATACCTCTTATATATGAGTTCAATACGACTGAATTAGTTCAATGATATGAAAAATTGGTTAAGAAATTTTCTGTGTTATAATTAATAAATTTTGGTGTCAAAATTAAAAAAACTTCCTGTGTCACAGTTAAAAATTTTTGGTGCTATTTTTTTAATAAGTTCTACAGAATTCAAAACTCATCATCATCATCATCCTTATCCTTTTTCTTCTTCTTATTTCACATTTTTATAATTCTTTTTATTTCACCCTCTTAATAAAAAAATATATCACAATAAGAAAATTTTGGTGTAAAAATTAAAAAACTTCTCACGTCAAGATTAAAATGTTTTGGTTCTATTTATCATAAATTCTACACATTTTAAAACACTCTTTCTCCTCCTTTTCTTCCTTCTCCTCCTTCTCTTAACAAAAAATTGTATCATGGTTAACAATTTTTGGTGTCAAAATTAAAAAAAAATTCGTATCAAGATTAAAACATTTTGACTCTATTTCTAAATTCTAATAAATGCAGCACATTTCAAAACACTCCACCACTAGTACCACCACCACTACCATTTTTCTTCTTCTTCTACCCCTCTTAATAAAAATGTCACGATTAAGAAATTTTAATACCAATATTAAGAAAATTTTTGTGTTAGAGTTAAAATATTTTAGTATTATTTTTTTAAAAAATTCTATATAATTTTAAATTTTTTTCTCTTATTCTTTATCATCATCATCTTCTTTTTTTTTCATCTTCTCATAATTCTTCTTATTTTACCATCTTAATAAAAATAAAAAAAATAAAAAAATAAACAAAAAGTACACAATTTGCATATACATTGTGTGAGTTGTTTTGTTAAATTTGGGTTAAGTTGATTAGATTTAATTGACAAAAATATTTAGATGTATAACGAAATTTTCAAGAATTGCTGGCTCTAAAATTTTTCTATTTAGCATATTTTATAAATTAGTTTGTAATGATAAATGTTTTTTATATTTTAAAGAGAAATATTAGAATTTATTTATTTGGTCAATAACAATATTTTAAAATATTAGCTAAAAATATATTATTGAATCGCTAAATTAAAAAATTAAGTTGATAAATGATAAGTAAAATTACTAATAAAAAACAATAAATTCTGCTGACGCATCACTTATTTTTAAATTTTCAGATAATTAATTTCTTCATTGTATTACTTTTAAAAGGTAAGACTTCATTTATTACCCTTTTTTTTAATTTTAAGGGCTAGATAATTTAAAATATTAATAAGTAATTTGTTAAATTTGTTTAAATGAGATTTGGTATGGAAGTTGGAAGAAGCTAGATCGAAGGCGAAGCAGAATCTCAACCTCAAAATCCGTGTCATTCTCATGAGTTTGGGTGATCCCCAAGCTTCCACGTTTCTGGAAAGAAAAATGTTTGGTTTTTCCTTTCAACACAAACCTTCTCAATTCTCATTCTCCAACTTGAGTGCTCTAACGAAATCACAATATGGCAATGAGAGTCGCTGCAGCGTATGCTGCTTCTGCTTTTGGGAGCATTGCAACGGTTAAAAAACCGTCACTTCTCTTTTCACTTTCACACCATAATCTTTCTCCCAAGTTCCATAACATTATCAATCTTCCTTCGCACTCAAATCCTATTACTAAACCTGGTACGCCCCTTTTTTTCTCTTACCTTTCGAATTTCATCATTATTATTATTATTATTATTATTATTATTATTATTATTATTATTATTATTCTTTACTACACATAATTTGAAATTGATGTATTTCTATAAAATTATAATGTTTTACTACCGCTGATTGACAATCTCGGTTACTTTCGTCATTTGCGTACTTATTAAGAAACCTAAAATCAAGAATTTGATTATAAGATTGTAGAGAGATTAAAAATGGAAAATGCTCAAGGTGAGAATGACAAATATATTGTTCCGAGCAAACTAGCTGAATCTCGATTTTCTCTACTCTTCCGGGAATGTAACAATGAGTGCACATGAATTGATGACAAACTTACTTGCAGGATTTCAATGGCACATTCGAGCTATTAGTGAGGCAGCTATGGAGGCTGCAAGTTCCAAGAAAGAAGGGGAAGGTCAATCACCCAATAACAAGGATTGGAAGATTAAAATGCTCTATGATGGAGACTGCCCTCTCTGTATGCGCGAGGTTTCAACTTAATCTAAAACATTAGACAAGTGTTGTTGGTCGTAGTTCTTTTCGGCATTTTAGATTATTGATGAGTATTTTGCATGTTGTGCTGCCTATGTCTTTTCAGGTGGATATGCTAAGGGAGAGGAATAAGAGCTATGGAACAATCAAATTTGTTGATATAAGCTCAGTTGATTACTCTCCAGAGGAAAATCAAAACCTTGACTATGAAACTGTTAGTTTATTCTACTGCCTACTCTCTCGCAATTGTTAAGTTATGCTCTTTTCCGTAACCCGTTTTAGTAGATTATGAACTCCACTGGCTCCTTTGTTTTTTTTTCCTTTTTTGTTATTAGTATAATGACTTTTTTCTTTTATGGTTTATTTTGATTGATGATAGATCTTTCCAAACATTTGAACTTATTGAATATTTTATTTTATTTTTTATATTTTGTTTAGTCTTTTGTTTGCCACTTCAATGACAAGACCCTTGTTTTTTTATTAATTTCTAGCAAAGGTGGTGTTGTTATTTTGTTTGAGGATTCTTGATGAATATTGAACATGCTTTTCACAGGTAGTATGTGCCAAAATAATTCAATGATTTTTGTTTTTTGTTTTTTGTTGTTTTTTTTTTCACTTGTAGGTTATGGGAAGAATTCATGCTATTCTCTCTGATGGAACTGTGGTTAAGGATGTTGAAGTATTGCTTCTTACCTCATCTTCGTTACCAACATAATTATTATTGCCATTACTCAGACTCTTGTGTTAGTTCTATACTGTGAATATGAGTATATGAAAGGCTTTAAAATATCTGCACATAGGTTCTAAGCTCAGAATCTTTATTAAATTGTTGAAAATTTAGAAATTAGAATAATCACATATAGGTATATAACCCTAGTTCATTCAATACCAAGAAAACAATATAATAGTACTAACAATAACATGTTTATAATAAAGTCCTGTTTTAAATTTGTGCAAAGTTATGAATCCTTGTCCAATCAATGACTGATCATCATTATTGGATAAAAATTACATTCATAAAGAAACCACAATAACTATTTAAGAGTTAAACAAACAAGTTTGAGTTAAAAAGTTTGTTGTCTGTTCAAATGTGAAAATCTATTCTCCACCCCACCCAGCTTTTTCTTTTTCTCTTTATTGCAAGAAATTTTATATGTATATTTCATATATGCATCTGTTTCATGCTTGTGAGAAACACTATTTACAGGCGTTTCGGAGATTATATGAACAAGTTGGTCTTGGTTGGGTTTATGCTATTACAAAATATGAACCAGTAAGTCTTCCTATCAAATACTGTTATATGATTTATTTGTCTTGTTGCTTTGAAACATGGAGAAATCCTCACTTCCTTTTCTAATTTTTTAACTTGAGCACATACTAGATAGCCTGTTTTTATATATTATATATTATATTTTACGATGGAGGAAATCATGTTTCACAGATTGGCACAATTGCTGACTCCATATATGGTGTTTGGGCTAAATATCGTCTTCAGATTACAGGTAAGTGCAACTTACATTGACAATTTTGCACTGGAAGTTCCTTGTTATTATTATTATTATGTAGCTGAGAAATTGTTGGTTGCTCCTAGAGTATATTTAGTGTTTGCACTAAGTAGCCTTTACAACCACACCTTTCTATTTTTAATTGTTATATAAGTTAAATATAAAGAATAAAATGACTGTAAAAGCTCTTTGAGCGTGCACTAAATCTGCTCCACCAGCACCAAATATTTTCTCACTCTGTAGGTTAAATTAAAACCTTAGATGATCTTTTTCTCCGTTAGGTTGGCTGATTTGATTAGCTGGAATGACATAGACTGCATAGTTTTTCTTAGGAGAGCCTAATTCTGCTAATGACAATTAGTGGTAGTTACTTGTTGCTGCAATATGATTAGTTGCATTAGTTGTTGCCAGATGACACTAGCATTCCTATAAAGTATTTTTCGAATTCCTCCCAAAATGATTTCAGTTCATCAGGATATTCTGCAACTGACAAGTTACCTTGCTTGAAAGTGTGAAATTCTTGCAATATCTCTGTGATATTGTTCTTGGAGAATCAAAGAGAACGGTTCATAGATCTAGACCAGTTATGATAATTGGAACCAGTATCAGATAGTCATTGTGACAATATCTTATGTAGGATTTTCATTTGGATTTGGATAGTAAGGGTTCTATGACAAATCTGCACTGCATGGATTGTGATTTTCATGATCCTGCTGAGTTTCACAAAACTCTGCTTCACTGAGATTTTATTTCCTTTCGCTATGAGAGGGATGATTGTGCAGCAGAGCTCTAATACCTTCTAAGAGATGGTATGAGTAGAGAGGAAATGAGAAAACAGAGATGCGAGTAGTTTGAGAAACTGAGAAAATGAGCTTCTAGCTTGATTATTCTGCAGAATTCAGTTTATCTAAATTGGATGAAATGAATAGTGTAACTCTGTAACTGCCAAAACTACTCTATACAAATGCAAGTGTCAGCTGGCAACAATTAACATAACTAACAATTTCTGCGAATATAGCTAGATAACTACCATCAACTATCATTAGCAAAACTAGGCTCTGTTACCATTATTTGTTTATTTATTTATTTATTTTTTCTTGAGTCAGCCACTGTTAACGTTCAAAATCATTGAATTATTGTCATAGGTTGTCCAGTCTCTCATGATCACAAAATTCATTGATCATTAATTATAGGCTATAAATTGAGTTTCATTTTTTTTTTCCATTATTATGTTATATTAGTGAAATGATAACTTCGATTAATTGTGAGCTGGACATGCCTTATGGTTATTCTCCAGTATGATTATGCTAACATCCTTTCATCCTTTCATTCAATTCATATGCTTTATGTCCTTTGTGGTTTCCAGGAAGGCCACCTATAGAAGAAATTTTAGAAGCTCGAAAAAAGAAGGTAGGCTGATTAAACTGCACAAAACTTCATGTTAAATTCAGCAGAGAATGTTTCTGCAGAATAAAGCAAGCACAAACAAAATTGAAAGAGAATAAACTTTGAGAGTTGGTGACAGGTTTGAATCTCAAAAGATTGGGATTTTTCGACGTATTATGCATTTCATAAATTGTTTTAAAAAACCAAGACTGGGACTTGGACATTGTCCGTCATGGTGAACAGAAATGGAACTTAGTATTTTATCAAATGCTATCTAAGGCTTCATAGATTAGGGGTGTACATGGCCTGACCTGACCGGCCTAAAGACCCAGCTCGGACCCGAACATTTTCGGGACTAATTTGGTGTGATTTCACTGGGTTAAGGGCTGAGTAAGGGTCTCAAAAATAGACCCGTCACTATTTAGGGCCGGGTCCGGGTCCGGGTCAAGACGAACCCGGCTTCACCCATCCATGTGCACCCTAAGGGGATTAAAAAATGTATATATGTTTTAAATTAATTCTAATATTATGTTATATTAATTATAATCTTATTGTTTTATTTTTAATCACACTTGTTGAATTAAAAAATAGATCAAAGCATGAAATTAGAATTTATGAAAAAATTCAAGTTCAAATATCAACTTCACGATAACAAGTATATTTTTTTTCTTCTTTATAAATAAGTGCATCATATTTTGACATAAAGTTTATCAAGATCCGGACTTCACCGGTTTAGACCCGGTTTTAGTATGACCTGAAAGTAGTAAGATTTTACCATGTCTAGGGCTGGATAAGGGTCTCAAAAAATAGACTTGGTCATTATTTATGGTCGGGTTCGGGTCAAGGCGAATCCGGCTTCACCCGATACACACACCATGGCAAACGTTCTATTATGTTATTTGTCAATTAGCACAATCTTGAACTACCCTTAATAATTTGACTCCATTTGATTAGTTTCCTGTGGCATAAATGTTAATCTTTAATATCAAAGCGATATAAAGAATGAGCAGTGATGATGCTGATCCATATTTCCTTTTTTGGTATTCCGGACAGGGCGAAGTATGCAAAGACAGCAGTGCTTGCAAGATGTAAATTTCCACAAGGCTGCATTTGGATGCTGTTTCTGAAACAGAAATAGAGAGACATGGTAAATTTATATATTTTATGTAACTTCTTTTAACATCTTTTCCTTATTTCTGTATTTCTGAATCAGATACAGAATCCAAATGCAACCTAATAGTTGACCATGGTAAACACTTGAAGAGGCTCGCCATATATATATGATCTTATATATATCATGTAGATCAGCATCACAGGTATACATCTTCATCAGCATACATTTGATACTCTCTTGTAAAGCAATTGATCAGGCTCAAAAGAATGGTAGTGTATAGTGACTATAGTCTACAGTTTCAGCAGATTCTTCAGCATTGTGTTACACAAACGTTTTATGATATCAGCAGTAGCTGAATTAACGGTATACGTAGATTGTTACACATGACATTAAAAAAGTTTATTTGCATATATACAACTAAGATTGAAAGCTTATGCTTAGTGCATCCATGTACCACGTGAGGGTGATAAGTATGTATAGTAGTAATAGTATACAGGTTTAAGTATCCTGTAAATCTCTATGATTTTACTTAATTTTCAGTTAACTTCTGGTTTGTTGGTCCCTCTATGGTATAAAAATTGTCAATTAAGTCCTTGTACTTTAACCGTTTTAGATAAGTCCTTGTATTGTACAACTTTTTCTAATCAGGTTCTTGTGGTTTAATAACATTTTGGGATCAAATCTTTATATAATAATATACAATATATATTTTTTTAAAGGAAAACAGGGGCTTAATATCCCATGTTGGGTTTGATTAAAAAAATTAGAATGGATTTGAATAAAAAGTATTTGTACAATGCAAGAACTTAATTAGTAACGTTTAAATTATAGGAATTTGATTAATAAGTTTCGTATAATAAGGGATTTGATTATAAAACTATAAGGATTCAATTGAAAACTTAATGAACCTACAGTACCTAGAAAGTAATCAAACCTTACATTAATTGTTTTCCCCTTTAGGTAACATTAAGATCTTTACAAACTCATTGATATTTTTGTCTGAAGTCCCACCTACACTGGCTGCTCTTGAAGCACTTTGACTCCACTTAGAAGCATTTCTTTTTAAATCATCACTTTTTTCAGCGTCCATAACTTCTCCTATACACTTCTCCAATTCTTTGCCTGATAAAACATCATCTGAATCCTTCTCAGCTCTTGTTCCCACTCCCCACACCACTTCAACAAGCTTAGCATTTGTAGGTTGATCACTCCATTGAGCCACCGTGACCATCGGCACCCCTATACTCAGTGCCTCCAATACTGAGTTCCATCCACAATGCGTTACAAAGCAGCCGACGGCCGGGTGAGCCAGCACCTCCAATTGGTTGCACCACGTCACCACCAACCCTGCATCACCGAGTCCACTCATAAACCCCTTTGGTAATATCTCCCAAGATTCTTTCACCACCCATATGAAATTCTTCTTGCTAGCCTTTAAGCCGTTTGCGATTTCTTCGGCTTGTTTAGCTGTTGTTGTTGCCATGCTTCCGAATGATACATAAACTACAGACCTTGGCGGCTTTGTACCTAACCATGTCATGTAGCTTTTATTTCTAGTTGGATTCCACAGTGTGGCTCCATAAGCTGTGTCTTCTGAATTTTGTTGGTGTAGATATGCTGATGGAACCATTGGTCCTACTGGTATAACTGGCCATGTACCATCTAAAGCCTTCAGTAAGGCATAAGACATGAGATTATTGTGCAGTCAAAAATTGAAAAGGTCTCTTATCGAATTTTTATTTTGCAGTTTTTACTTATCTTAATAGAACTATTTCCCACTAGGTAAGGTTAACTACATGAATCAAAGATGTCATTGTATTGTGTCCATCCATTTGGACGCGATGAAATTTTACGTTAGTTGTCGCAAGCTTAACACAACGCTACATGGATCCAAAGACGACAATGCATCGTGCCATGCTCTGGGATAAGACATGGTTTTTATGTTCTCATTTGTATAAAAACATAAAAGAGTTATATCTGAGGTTGTTAACTTCCTCACTATAGGGTGGTTTCTTTTATGATAGTCAAGATGTCATGCAACTTATGTCCAGGGGCCAGCAACTTTATCAAATTCTGGCTAGCATGTAACCAGCAAAGAAAAGTAAGCCATTGGATGAAATCTCATACCATCAAAAGTCTCATTGATGGCTATAAATCCCAAAAGTTGATGGCCCCTAGCATTCCTCTTAATTCAATACAACTTGTTCTCTGCATTAACTTTCCAGAAAAGCCAAGAATTTCACATATAAATTTATTCCCATAATGTTCATACTTATTCTAAATTTTCATGGAGTTCTAACTAAATTATATGCCCATTATCTGATAAAATGATACAGAAAGTAACACAAAACAACAAAAATTGTTAAAGAAAAAATCGTTGAATTTCATTCATGTCTTAAGATTTCATGTAGTTTATTAACTATCACCCATTTGGCCTTTATGTTTAAGCTCTACTAACCAAACCTTTTATATTTTTCACATCTCACAATCATATAATGATGCGAGGAATAAAAAAATAACATCTTATAAATGATATTCTTTATTGTGATTATCATTATGGTAATTGTGATGGTAATACAACATTCGCAACACTTAAAAAAAATTTCTAAAATTAAGATCACATTTTTTAAATATTTTTGCAATACCTTTTACTTTTATTTTTCACATTAAAAAGTGTTTTTAGATATTAAAAAAGTATCACTATTAAAATTTATTACAACAATAATAAATATATATTTTGTATTATTATTTAAATCAACTAAATAATAATTATTTATTTATATATAATTATAATAATTATTGATAAATATTTTGATAAAATAAACTAAAATGTGCGTTATTTTAATCTTAAAGAAAATATATATTTATAAATAGGAAAAAAAATCATTTTGATATTTTACATGAATAGTGTCATTGTAAAGAACTATGATCCTTAGACAACTAAATTGGTTAGTAATGAATTGGATTAATAAAAGTAACACAAGGTGGACCAAAAACAAAAAACACTTGCCTCACTTTCGAGTTCCTGAAAAGTGTTGCAGAATACCCAGTCATTGTTCTTCAAAGTCTCAAATATTCCCATGATAGCATCCAGATAAGCTTTGTGATCATCAGGTCTTGCAACAAAGCTAGGCAAATCAGAAACCCCGAGAGGAGGAAGCCCATGAATTGAAATCGGAAACACCCATTTCTCCAAAGGAAAAACCAAGTTTCCCAATTTCATTTCCCAATAAATAGAACACACAGAAGCAGAATTCGTCAAGAACACAGCACCATAGATACCAAACTGTTTTGCAACATCAAGTGCCCAAGTAAGCATAGAGTCATACACAATACAGTTCACGGCGCATGACGAGTGTCTCAACTTAATTATAAGCTCTGATAATGTTTTGGAACCAGCTGATCTAAAGGAGTCAATGTAGGATTCAACGCTTGGAGCATGGGTGAAGCCACCCTCATCGTAGCCATCTGAGATGGGTTCAATAGCCACGGTTGGTTCATGAATGTGGTTGATTGTGTATGGGGTTGTGGCTAATGTGGCCTTGAGGCCTTTGGTGACTAAAACTTTTGCGAATTGGAGGAGCGGGTTGATGTGCCCTTGGGCTGGATACGGAAGAACTATCACATGGCCTTTGGCTTTGTTCTTCATCTTGCCATTTTAGGATAGGTATTGATTTTATTACTTTCTTTATTTTATAGGCCATGCTTGTCGCGGTAACATTATCATTATGTAAGCAATGACGCTATTTCAAGTTTTCAACAACTCAAATGGACCTTCTTTAATGAACAAAAAATAAAAAAAAAAGACCAAACCCAACTCAATATTACATAATTTACCTAAATTTGAAAACGTTACATGGATCTACTAAATGTACGTTTCTATATAAATCGAATGAGTTTCATTCGATTTGCCAATTTTCATAGTAAATTGAAGCTGTCCAATTCGAATCACCAAAGAAAATGCAAATCGAAGCTGCTTGAGTTGATTTATGCATCCATATAATGTCCCATAGTAAATCGAATCATATTGATTCAATTTATGCATGCATGTAACGTTCGTAGTAATTTGAAACACGCTGTTTTGATTTACTCCTGGTTTTGTCCTTATATAATTCGAATGGAATTGATTCGAAATACTATGCATTCATAAATTGAACTAAGCGAATTCGATTTAGTGTGAGGCCAACCTATTTAAATATGATATGAACGTGAATTTCTTATAAGAGTGAAACACAATGACTAGTGAAGATAGTTTTTTAGTATTGGTGCACTATAGAGGGTCGATTAAGAAAAAAACACGTTCTAGAATTAAGTTTATTGATAAAGATCCCCTTAGTATTCTCCTGAAACCTTCAATAAGCTTTGCTGAGTTCCTGAATTCTATAATCCAAAAACTGGGATTGTAAGGCGTGAAACGGGTTGAGAAGTTATTCTATAGAATTCCAATTTCAGTTTTGCAGGATGATGTGAAATACGGTTTGTTTGTCATAGGGAGTGACGATGATTTGCAAGTTCCGTTTCATTGTCATCGGCAGTTTTCCAAAGTTAGAACCCCTAAACTGTTGGCCAAGCTTGTAGATGTAGTCTCTAACTCAGGAGGTTCGAACCGGAATTATTAACCTCCAGCAACGGCAACCTGTTCTAGTTCGAGGCCTGTTTGTGCCTCCTCATCCGTGCCTGTGATTGCACCTGAGGCAATGTTGGTTGCCTTTCCGTCCTTCGCAACTGATCTAAACCGCAGTGGTGACGTAGAAGTAGGTATTACTGATACAGCACCGGTTTCATTACAAGGTGGAGCACGGGAAGGTATAGATGATGTACTGTGGGATGATGATGACGATGATGATGTGGAGTCGGACATAATTTCTGATGATAGTGGTGATGACGTAATTGACGTAATGTCCATCGATTAGCAGCTCTAACTAGTACGTCACGTCCTGCAGTGTAATCATACACTCTCCAAATGGCGTATGAAACGTGTGCGTCTCCGGACGCCAACGCTCCACGAATGCACTCACCAACGGCTCATCCAACCTAAACCAAGTCTTGTTCAACCTCGCAAGATGGTATAAACTAACCATTTTGAAACCACATTGGACGCCACACTTTTTCCTCCAAGAATGACCCAATTTGGTCTCTGTTTTGCTTTGCCATGCCACGCCATTTGAAGGACGTGGATGCCTGCAACTATCTTCCAAATTTGGCCCAAAATATGCTTTTGTATTGCTTCAGTGTAGGATGCCAATAAACTAGCGTGTGACTTGAAACGGGGGTCATGCGTATCCATGGGTCATACGTACGCATGATTTTACTTATTTCACCACTTGCGTGTACGTATGAGGGATGCGTATGCGCAACACCCCCTTTTCGTACCAAAACATGCGTATGCATAATGCATGATTTCTCTTTTAGCTCTAATTGTTCATACGCATGATCTCCGTTGGAAGCTACTTCCACCATGTTGGACGGCAAAGCTTTCAGACTAAATTTTGTTGATTTTGGTCTTGAAAAAGTGTGTCCTAAGACTTCAAAATGTGGCCAAGAGCTTCAAAGTGTTTCTTAAGCTTCCTTCTTTGTTCTTTTTTTATCCTTGTTTTGTTTATCTCTTTTTTTGTTCTTGCTTAGCATCCTTAAATCAATTCCTAAACCTGAAAGCCCACAGCAACTCCAAAAAGTATTGATCAAAGTACCCAAAAAATTTTAATTAAAGTAAAGAAAATCTCTAACTTAATTCAAGAAAAGAAATTCTAAGACCATTGATTAAAAGCATGAAAGTCCTAATATAAATAATAGATCACTACCTTTATTTAAAGAAATAACAACTAAAAACTACTAAAGATGCGCATGCATCATACCTCCTATCACCCTCAGACAAGTGGACAGATGGAGGTCTCTAACAGAGAGCTCAAGCAGATTCTAGAAAAGACTATCAGCTTCAAGGAAGGACTGGGCTAGGAATATTGATGATGTTCTCTGGACTTACCGTACAGCCTTCAAGACTCCTATCGGAATGTTCCCATATCAGTTAGTCTATGGCAAAGCCTGTCACTTTCTAGTGGAATTGGAGCACAAAGCTTACTGGGATACTAAGTTCCTGAACTTTGATGTAAAAGCTGTAGGAGAGAAGAGGCTCCTCCAACTCAATGAGCTTGATGAATTCTGAACAACAGCTGATGAAAATGCCAAGCTCTACAAGGAGAAAACAAAGGTGTGGCATGATAAGAAGATAGCCACCAGAAAATTTGAGCCAGGCCAAAAAGTCCTTCTTTTTAATTTAAGGCTCAAGATATTTCTTGAAAAGTTGAAATCTCAGTGGTCTGGACTGTTTTTGGTAAATAAAGTGTCTCCCTACAGTCATGTGAAAATCAAGGAAGAGAATTCCGACAAGAGGTTCACTATTAATGGCCAGCGGTTGAAGTCTTATCTTGGTGGCAAAGTTGATCACCAGAGAATTACTCATCTGCTGACATAGCAGAGTTGAACCGTCAAGCTAGTGACGTTAAAAAAGTACTTTGGGAGGCAACCCAATATTTAATATCCTTCGATTTCAATATTATTTTATTTATTTTCTTTTCTTTGTTCATAGTTTTCCTTATTTTTATCTCTATTTAGGTCATGCAAATTGATTGAAACAAAAGCAAGTGCGCTTAGAACAAACTGGGGAGCATATTAAAGTTAGAATCCAATTCAAGTGCCTTGGTGCTAGACGCCGGGACCTAGCGCTAACGCATTCTAAGGGAATTTGCCACTGCCATGATGGTCTTTAGCGCAGCTCCTGGCGTTTAGCGCCAGGAAGGAGAACATGCTTGGTTTGTCTCAGGAGGGGTGGCGCTAAATGCCACCAACCCAGCAAATACTGAGCATTCGAGATACATGCAAACTCGAAACGGGGTCTCAGTATCCGAAATACCTACTTAAGTTAAAATTAATTATAAAAATATTAAAACATACTATACCTACCTAAGTTAATATAGAACTTCTAACTTACCTTACTCAAAATACCTAGCACATTAACTAAATTAATAAAACCTAAACTTCTAAACTAATTATTTACTGAAAATAAAAGAGGAAAAAAAACTAACCTCAAAATCCAAAGTTCCAACTATGTGTCAAGTCGCATTTAGTCTGTTGATGTCATCATCGCAAACATATTGTCAAGGGCCATATGTACTTCAAGAACTTGAATTTAAGCTGTTATAAAGTCATAAAATTCTTAGAAACTATTTAACTGAATGAAAATTTCGGCTGTTGTGGCCTTACATATGCCTCAGAGCATATTTCGGATGTTGAGACCCAAATTATGCGTTTCACACGTATCTCGGATATTGAGATCCTATTACGAGTTTAGGTGTATCTCAAATGCTTAATATCCATTCTCCCACTTAACACGTATCTCAGGTGTACTTTAAATACGTTAGGCGTCATATAGTGATAAAATAGGATTTCAGTATCCGAAATATGCCTATTTTCTACTTCATTCTTCAGTATCCGAGATGTGATATGTTGTGCATATAGATAAGTACTTAATATTTTATGTATTTTAGTAATTTTTGTATTTATTTAATTTAAATAAAAAATTCTCATAGCTAGCAACTAGCAAGCACCACGTGTACCAAAGTTTTCGTGACAGAAGGGCCTTGATTGGAAAGTCAAAGCATTCGGTACTAATTAAGAGTTAAGTCTCAAACTAGTCCCTAAAATTGCACTCGAGTCTTAAAGTAATCTCTAAAATTAATAATTACTCAAATTCGTCCCCAAACTTATACTCTGGGACTCATAGTAGTCCCTAAAACATTTTTCGTTCATCAAAACTTTAAAATAACGTCGTTTTGAAGAAAAAACAAAAAAAAAAAGAAAAAAGAAGCATAGCATAAAACCCCCTCTCCCCTCCCCCCAAAACCAAAAAAAAAAAGAAAGAAAGAAGCGTAGCGTAGAACCCCCACCCCCCCTCCCAATTCCTAATCTGTTCCCTTCCTCATCCCCCATCCCCAACCCCTTTCCCTCCCCCAACTTTCCCCTTCCCCTTCTCCATCCCAACCTGTCTCCTTTCCCTCCTCCAACCCTTCTCCTTCCCCTTCTTCTTCTGGTTTCCCAACCTGAGATCCTTCCCCTTTCCCTTCTCCTTTCTAATCTAATGCCCCCTCCCTCCGCAACCATACTCTCACACTCACAAGAGCTTTCTTCAACCTTCGCTGCCACTACCATCGCCTCTCGCCGGCCTCTGTTTCGCTGTCGCCACCACTTGCTAGCCTCCATTATCTCCGCTCAATCTCCCTCGTCTCTCCTCTAGTACGGTTCTCTCTCTCAGCCATGGTGATTTTTTTCTTTAATTTTTTAGTTATTCAATCATTGTTCTTTAATGTCCTGGGTGATTATTGTTGCTAATCCTGTTTTAATATAAAAACAATGAATACTTTTAGTTGTTTTCTATTATGTAATTATTACTTTTCTTTTACTATTGCTATTTTTTATGCTTGTTATTTTTTTAGGTTGATTGATACTTGCTATTTAAGTTGATTGGTCTTTTCTGATTAATGCTGATTTTTTTGTGATATTTTGTGTTGTTAGTTTTTATTTTTTTTGATCTGTTGAAGAAGAAAAAGAAGAACATAGTTGAAGAAGAAGAAAAAGGAATTGTTTTTTTTTTAATATAAAACGACCACATTTTTCTACGTTTCTTTTTTCTTTTTTATTCAAAACGATATCGTTTTAAGGTTCTGATGAACAGAAAATGCTTCAAGGACTACTATAAGTCATGGAGTACAAATTTAGGGACGAATTTAATTAATTATTAACTTTAAGAATTACTTTAAAACTTAAGAGTGTAAATTCATGGTTTATTTTGAAACTTAACTCACTGATTAGTGAAAAACTGTTTTGACCTATGTTAGACTAGAGTCTAATTTGTAAGATTTTTTTTAAATAAAATAAAAAAAAGTTATTATTTTTCCAAACCCATATTCCAGCTTTAATTTTAGGAATTAGATTTATTTTTTCAAACTTTTAACTTTATATTATAAATTCTAAATTTTAAATATTCCAACAAATGAAAGTTTTTACAATTTAAAAAGAAAAAATTGATTTATACTGATTAATTAAAAATTAATTCTTTATACTTGTTTTAAAATAAATACTTAAATTGTAAAGATAAAAAATTAGTTATTGGAAAATTCAATATTTCATTGCCACTAACAACAGTTATCAAAAGAAGCTTCCTTACGCCGAACAGGAGAGTAAAGTGTTTCTTGCACTCTTGCTAGTTTTTCCTTGTATATTTGTCTTTCTCGGGCTAGCATGGTCTTTCTATGATTCTGACCATTTTAATTAGACCATTAGCTAAAAAACAAATGAGAAGCATCCAAACACGACCGCACACCTTACACTATCTCAATCAATTGGACTTTTGATTATTAAATAACTCAGATTTAACTCAAATTTAAAATGCTGCATCTTTCAGACATGATACGAACTTAACCAATAAGTTAAGATCAAAACAATTTAGCAAAATTCGCTCTTCCTCCACACACAATGGCCTACGGAAGAAGAAAATAAAAATAGCTAACTGATGATTCCGTGATTAAAATAACTGTTATGTTCGACTGAAATCCTGAGGCCTTTTGAATTTTGATATTGAAACAACAATATTATAAAGAAAACTAACGTGAATGAAACTGCTGTATTAACAACCCTGACACATGAACCATTTCCTAAGCCACCAATACCATATCATCAAAGTAAACAATGTATTGTAAGTTTATAACTATGTAGTATGTACACATTGGCGTACAACCATTAACCTAAACCTGATTACATACTAAAATTAGTCACCATAAGCTAAAACCAAATCATAATAATAATTCAAAAAAAAAAAAAAACACCAGAATAGCAGGTATATGAAAATGACCACCATGATTTCACCACAAACCAAACCCAGCAAGGGCACCACCACAAACTATAGCTACCAATCCAAAAACCAATCCCTCCTCCAATCCTTTCTAGCTACTTACAATTTTTCATCAACTAATAATTTACTCCTTTTTCCTACTGAAACCTGAACCAACAAATTTAACTGTCCAGAATAAATGCGAAAAAATATATATAAAATAAAATAAACTAATGGATTCCTAGTGAGAAATAAGTAACTAAGGAAAATGCAGGCCTAATACCACCATCATATATTCACATGACTCCTCCAATCTAATTGAACACTTGCATTGATTCATATTGCTTTCCATTAATCCACAATTAGCAACGGACACTTACATTATACCTGCAAGATCATCAACCAATGAATTTGAACTCGAAGGCCGATCACTCGAGTCAACTCTATTAATCTAGAACGTGGTGGTGTTGGCATTGTTCCTGCCACCACTGCCGCCAACTCGGTACCTCATCCGAGTCAACCCGCCGGATTCCAAAACCCCATCATGCTCCGACCCATCATCATCCCCATCACCGGCAGCCCTCATCATCTGCAAAATCCTCTTGGCCTTCTCCCTCGCCCTCTCGGTCCCCGTCACCTCCGCCACCTCCTTCAGCACCTCCATGGCCCTCGCCTCCCTCGCCAGCCCCTTGAATCTCAGGCTCCTGTGACTCAGCGCATACAGCGCCGCCACACAGTTCTCCCGAGTCGACTCCGAGTCCAACTCGTTCTCCCTCAACAATCCCACAAAACACTCCACCGCATCAGCATCCAACATCGCCGTCCTCCCTTCCATGCAAACCGCAAGGTTACAAAGAATCAACAGAACCCTACTCGCTAAGGTTCCAGATTTCACCATCGACAGCAAGGTGGGGACCACGCCGAGTTTCACAAGCTTGACCCGGTTGCTCTGAACCAGGGTCAAGTGGTACAGCGCGAGTGCCGAGTCATGCCGAGTTCGCTCGGACTCGGATCGGAGCGCGTGCATAAGAGGCTGCAACGCGCCGAGGACCCCAATCGCCATCTTATTATCATCATCCAAAGCTAAACTGAAAAGCGCGCCTGCAGCGTGTTCCTGCGTCTCAGAGGATCCACCCTTGAGCGCGTCGATCAGGTACGGAACGAATCCTGACCGCACGATCCTCACCTTGTTTTGTCTCTCAAGCGAAAGGTTGACCAGCGAGGCAACAGCGTTGACCTGCACGACGCCGTACCTCGATGCTACGAGAGAACGCAGAGGGGAGAGGACTCGATGCGTGCAGAGTGAAACCCTTGCTTCCTCGCTGCTCCGCGTGAGGTTCCGAAGCGAGATCGCTCCTTCTTCTTGCTCGAAGACCTCGTTGCTCTTCATCTTCGCCACGAGCTTTTCTTCTTCCTCTGAAAGAGGTCCGCTAGGGTTTTGCCCTTGGATCTCGACCTCCGTAATTTCAACGGAGGAGACGGAGGACGACGACGAGAAGCACGTCGGCCGAACCGTAAACGGAAGCGGAGTACCCGGACTCGCGCCACCGATGACGACGGACTCCTCGGAGGATCCCGAGTTGAAGTGGTTGACTCGGGGACCTAACTCAGTGGCGGCGTGGGAGAATATCACCGGCGGATTGTCCGGCACCGCCTTCAGGAGCTCCTTTTCAGAAACCCTAATGTCAGGCTCCGACGGAGGGGGCGGAGGAGCTGCAGCGGCCATTGCGTCCTTGACGATGCGCTCGAGTGAGGAGTAATCCGGTGCGGGCGGGTGTACGGTCTTGGTTTTACGGCACCAGTTTTGGATGCTGGTCCTGATGTTAAGATTGGGGATAATGGTTGAGAAATCGGGTCGGGTTCCGTCGGGTAGGGTGGGGGAGAAGGAGAGGTCGTTGCAGACTTGGATGGAAAGGCGCTCGAAGGTTTGTCCGGAAGCGACGACGACCGGGTCGGACATTAATGAACCGGAAATGGGGCATATGAATTCGTTCGGAGGGGGATGCTTGGGCTGCTGTTGCTCCAGCTTCGAATTACGATGGAACGAAATTCTCCAACGGTGCTTGCCGTTGCCGCCCATTATGTATGGTGATGGCTTTAAGGGTGGGGACTTGTTTATTGTTGTTGCTGGTGTTGTGGGGAATATAGTAATAGTGGTGAACGCGTGGGTTTGCAGGGATTTGAGTTGAGCATGTTGTTGCTGAGGTAAAGGGGGGTGTGTGTGAGCCCAGAGTAGTTTGGGTGAGGGGTGAGACCGAGTCAGTGAAGGGCGTGAAAGAAGTAATCAGTAAAGCAATAAAAAAGTATAGTAGGCTAGTACTGGCAGTACTGCCAACACGAATAGAGAGATAAGACGGGGCCACGGACTACGGAGGAAGGGAGGATGGGAAGTAGAACACAGGGGTTATTTTATTTTAATTTATTTAAACAAAAAAACCTACTTTAGGAATTTAAGGCGTGGCTCAATTTTATGGATATGGAAAGTTTGGGTGTGCTCTTTTCAGATGTAGAGTCATGGTGTATAAGATAAAAATGTGGGACAAATTTTTCTGAACCAAAGATAAAACAATTTGGACAATACGAGTTCTTTGGAAATAAAATTTTGTTTTACAAATTGCATGTTCCGATTTGCAGCTGATGAAATTTGAAATCTGAAACACGCAACTCGGACCCTCCGTTTTGTTTGTTCTAACTAAATTTGTTGAGCAAAACATAACTCGGCCCATCTTCAGAAACACAACTCACAGGGTCAGAGTTCTGGTTTCTCTGATCCCACAACGAGGTGAAGCACTTCTTCTCCCCATACGCGAGTCCAACACCTCCTTTCCTTTCATATTCAAATTAAAAAGCATTAAGACATTTTGTTAGTTGTTTTCTTGTTTTAAATAAATATAAGAGTAATTACCCAATTCGGTCCCTAAGGATTTTAAAAGCGGACATTTTAGTCCCCAAGAAAAATTAATACACAGATTAATCCTCATCGTTTACTTCCGTTAGACATATCAGTCCCCAGCCTATTTTCCAGCGTGACTCATCAACGAAAATTGCTGACTTGGCACGTTAACTCGCACACGTGGCCGTTAAGTGTCCACGTGTGCAAAGAGGACAAAACAGTCCCTGGGCTTGTTAATTAAAAACGCAAAACACAGTCTCTGGGCTTGTTACGCCCAATTCTCACCTCTTCTTTCCCTCCATTACTCAATATGTCTTTATCCTCTCAAAAAGACATGAAACCCCATAATTCACTCTTCAATTTACATAGAAACTCTATACTCCTGTAACTTCATCTCTCACATCAACTCATCACCGTCAACATTAGAACTCCGTTCATCATCATCACAACCGTCTATTACTTCCATTGTATTCGAATCTCACAAAGCGTTACGGTGAATGCCACGATAGCAACGAGGTTTTCACTGAATACTCATCACATTGCAGCAGGTGAGTACATAATCTTCGTTAGGATAATTTATAGGATACAATGATACTTTACTTGATTAATCCATTAATTTTGTTGGATGATTAGGGTTTAGTAATGGTAAAAACTTGTCAATTGTAATAATGTTTAGTTTGTATGGGTTTATTTTTGTTAGAATAATACATCATGTTCAATAATGGTATATTTGAGTTTGTAGTTTTAATTTTGTTAATGCTAGTCTATTTTAATTCTGTTGTTAGATGGAATATTTTGTGGTTCCTATTTTTCACCATGGAGGTCACTTTGTGCGAGATAATAAGGGTGTGTTGCTATATATTGATGGAAAAGTGGACAAATTTCCTGAAATGGACATCGACTTGTTGTGTTTCTTTGATTTGAAAACTCTATTCAAAGAGTTGGGGTATCATGATTACAAAGCTATGTATTGGTTTGATTCTTCTGCCTCTGAACTTGAGTCTGGATTACATCCAATTGAAGGAGATGCTCAAATTAATGAGTTACGTATGTACAAAGAGAAGAATAAAGAGAGTCTAGAATTTGAGTTATACTTTGATCATCCAATAATGTTAGCTCCACTTGAGAATGAAGACCTTAATTTTGAGTGTGATGAATCTAATAGTAGTGAAGATGGGTGTGTGGTAATAAGGAAGAAGATTGTTAGGTGTGAAGAAAAAACAGACCATAAAGGAGATATGTGGAAGAAGAAGACAAACAAGGATATTAAAAGTAGGACCCTAACTACAAAGAAGAATCAATTGAGTAACAAGAAGGCTAGTGTCCCAACATATGGGAGAAATAAAGATGGATCTATTGTTGCTGGCCCAAGTGGTGCTGCTAGGCTTAGTGCTACTGCTAGGCCAATTGGTTCTGGGCCAATTGGTGTTGGGCCAAGTGGTTCTGCAAGGCCTAGTGTTGCTGGTGGGACAAGTGAGGCTGGTAGGCCTAGTAGTACTACAACAAGATCTGCTAAGCCTGGTGTTGGAGTTCATGGCATTAATGTTAATGAAGAGGGTGAAGAGGATGAAGAGTGTGAGGAGGAGATAGAAGAACCTGCATTTGACTACGAGTCAGAGACATTATTAACTCCTGAGAGTTCTGAGGATGAGCGGGAGAGATATGAATTTTCACAGTTCAATGAAAGGGCTGGATTTGGTGAAGTTTATTTTGAATTGGGGATGGAATTTTCAACCATCGAAACGTTCAAGAATGCTTTAAAGGACCATGTGATATATGAAGGGAGAAAGATAAGATACATAAAGAATGACCAAAGGAGAGTTAGGTGTGACTGTGAGTATGGTGTTGTGAGGATTAAGAAACCCAGAAAATCAAAGAATCAAAAAGAAGAAAATGTGGAGGATGCAAGTGGAAAGGATAAAAATGAGCAAAATGAAACTGAGGAGAATGTGAATGTGGAGAATAAGACTGCTGAAGGAGGTGATGCTTGTGAAAATGTTAATGAAGATGCCCAAACTAATAAAGAAAGTGATGCTGGAGTGCTCAATAGTGGAACTGCCAATGGTTCACCTTGCCCATGGCTTATATATTGTGCATGGAATACTCAATTAAAGAGTTACCAGATAAAGACCTATACCCCTGAACACACTTGTGCTAGAGAATTCGGCAGCAACATGGCAAGTCAGAAATGGGTGGCAAAGAAGCTCGAAAAAAGGCTCCGAACTCAACCTCACATGACCCTTAGTGAGGCATATGAGCACATCAAAATCGACTACAATGTCATAATAAATGGGAAGATGGTATATAGGGCTCTTAAAGAGGCTAGAGAGCGTTTGATTGGCAATGAGAGGGCACAATATAGTAGGTTGAGAGAATACCTGGCTGAGTTGTTGAGGAGTAATCCAGGGAGCCATACGATTTTGGATGTGACACCAATTCCCCAATCACCTCCACTATTTAGCAAGTTATACATTTGTTTAGAGGCATGTAAAAGGGGATTTAAAGCTGGGTGTAGAAAACTAATCGGACTTGATGGATGTTTTTTGAAGGGTTACTTTGGAGGTCAATTGTTATCGGCTGTGGGTCAAGATGCAAACAATCACTTCTATGTGATTGCGTATGCTATTGTGGATAGTGAAACTAAAGAAAGTTGGAAGTGGTTCCTTACTTTGCTGCAAGAGGATCTTGGAGATCAATATATCCATGGGTGGAATTTTATCTCAGACCAACAAAAGGTAATATTGTTTAAATTTGCTCGAAGTTGTTAAAATTTTTCTTATGTTCCAAATTAAATCTTAATCTTAAATCAATCTATGACTGATTGAGAATTATTGAGTTATTTTAAGTTTTCCATGGCTGACTTATATTTGTTATTTGCATTATTTTAAGCACAACAATAACTGATCGATATGTGCTGTAACTTCAAAGGCTTTCACAAAAGTTTCTTTAAGATCCTGATAATATATAACTATGTCTAAGTTTCAAAATTTTATTACTCTATTAATTAACATGATTAATGAAATTAAAATATTTTTTTAATCTTATTAGTTTATAATTATTGGGAGTTTGGGACAGAAGGATATAGTTTCTCTAAGTTGTAATTTTTTGTTTTTCAATAGACCTCGAATTTGGGGGAAAACTAAAATAGTCTTTTCAGTAGGAATAGATCCTCCTAGGTTTGTTTTCTTTTTTATTTCCCATTGGTTTATAACTTTTAGATTTTATTGTTAGCAACTTAGCAGAGTAAAATTAGTTACAACTAATGAGTAGTATATATCATGATGTAACTACATTTGGTACAAGATTAAAAATGGAGGTAATTTTTTCATGTTAAAGTTTTATTTGCAAAAGGAAAGCATGTTGTAGTGACCTGATTTTTACACACATATGGTGTGAAACAATTTGTTGGTTGGGACTCACAATTTCTATACGTTTAATTTAATTTTATTTCAATGTTGTATTCTAATTGATATTTTAATATTATATAACTTGTGTGATCCTTTTCCTTGAACCTAGCATCCTTATTGCACGAGTCAAGAATTTAGGTTAGATAGTATGTGACCTTTCTCCACTAAATATTTTCTGTTTTCAATGAATAATCTACTGTCAGATCTTCTATTCTATTGTTTCTTTTATTTTATTTGCCTTTCAAAATGATTATTTCCATCTAATTAAACCTGAGGTTTGCCCCATGGCTTAGTGCTTATTGAAATAATTTTTATGAATTTCTAAGTGCTTATTGTTATATGTGCTGTAACTTCAAAGGCTTTCACAAAAGTTTCTTTAAGATCCTGATAATACATAGCTATGTCTAAGTTTCAAAATCTTATTACTCTATTAATTAACAAGATTGTTCTGATATAAAAATAAAATAGATGTTATGCTGATTTTATAATTTCATTGTTTAATTATATTATTTGGCTTAGGGTCTGTTGCCTGCATTAAAAGAAGTTATGCCTCATGCTCATCACCGGAATTGTGTGAGGCATATCTGGAAAAATTTTACGAACCGATACAAGGATAAACATGTAAAGAATATTGTATGGGAATGTGCTAAATGCACTACTGATGCAGAATTTCAAGCAAGCATGCAGAAGTTGAAAAGGGTTAATGAAGAAGCATGGAGCTACCTTGCGAAATTCGAGCCGACATGCTGGACCAAGGCTCATTTCAGTCACGGGCCAAAATGTGACAACCTCACCAACAACATGTGCGAGGTTTGGAACGCAAAAATAGTGAATTATCGTTCTAAACCGATTCTAACGATGTGTGAGGAACTCCGGTGCTATATCATGAGGAGAATGACCAAATACAAGCAAGTGTTAGAGACACACATAGGCACTCAAGTGGCTCCTACTCAACAAAAGAGGCTTGATGACATAATGAAAGGTGTGAGATATTGGCACCCAGTTTGGGTTGGTGATGATGAGAGGCGAATCTTTGAGGTGCAACAAGGATCTACAAAGGTTTCTGTGAATCTGTCTCAGAACAAGTGTACTTGCAACGCCTGGCAACTAACTGGTATAGTTACCTGCCTTGAGAACTATTAAATTTCATTCATGGAATTGTTATTTGCCGCTATTGAATGACTTCTGCTTTATAGGTCTCCCGTGTGTTCATGCACTTGCTGCCATTGCTAGAAGAGGGGATAGACCTGAAACATATGTGCACCCACTGCTGAAGATTGGGGCAGTACTAGCTACATATCAACACTGCATTCAACCAGTTAATTCAGAGGAATATTGGGAGAAGACAATATATATGAATCCGATTCCACCAAAGTTGAAGAGGCCAGTAGGCAGACCAGTGAAGAGAAGGAGAAAAGAACCATTTGAGATTGAAGCTAGCAAAACTAATAGCACCAAAGTGAAGAAAACATTTAGGGTCACTTGTAGCAAGTGTGGAGAAACTGGCCACAACTACAAGACCTGCAAAGGCCCACCAGCAACAACAACTAGAAGACCAACCAATCCAAATAGGAGAACAACATCGAGAGCTGGTTCTAGTTCTGGAACCTTAAACCAAAATGCCGAAGAGGTCAACGTCTCTCAATCAGCCCCACAAGCACAAGTAAAACCAAACCCAACTAAGTTATTTTGAGATCAATGTGGTGGTATTTTTTTCTTTTTTATTCGACTGCAATTTGATTTGCTATTTGGTCTCTTATAGAGTGTAAATGTTAATGCGCATCAGGTTCTGTCAGAAACACCAAATTCGGGTTTAATGCCTAATGTGGTAAGTTAAAAAATAGTGAATATGTGCTGCTTCTAATACAGAGGTTTATAATCTAACAATCTAACAAGTTGTTACTCGTTATATGCAGGTAACCATTACATCACCATCGTTGCAAGGTCAGGCAAATTTTCAAGTGCCAATTCCACCTAGTGCTAGAGCCAAGCAACCTATCATCAGGCCATATAAACCACCCCCCATTCAGTCAAGCACTCCACCACCAATTCCACCACCAACAACAACTGGAGGGATCTCAGCTGAAACAATGGCAACTGCCAGTAAGGGTACTGCATCAAGGATGTTCCAATTTATTCCAAATCCAGATTTCAAGCATCCAAGAAAAAAGTGATCAGTGATGCATGCTGAATAAATAATATTAGGCTTTTAGTGTCTTAGTTTGAACTGTGTTTTGATGATCAAAGATGAAGACTTGAAATATTCTTAATACTCTATTTTGCTATCATGATGTTAGTTTTGGATGAGAGATTCTTGTGTAGAAAAAACTCTCGATTTTTTGTTGTTATTATGTTTTCATGCTATTGTATGCATGAAGAGTCCGTATTTTAACACTTTCTAGTATATTGTTAGTTTGCTATTATGACATGAATAGTTTTTTTGAAGTTTTGAATGCTATTTTCTAAAATATATACTCTACAATGATTTACTTAGTATTGGAAGTAATGGTCTATGATGTTGTTCCATTTATTAGTAACTATCTTTATAATTAGTCAGTAGGTGCTTACGCTTTGCTTAATAATGCAATGAAGAATTTCTTAACAAACATACATATTGGAAAAACTTGCAACTTACTACCATTCAATCCAAAAAATCATTACAAATGTTCTTGCAATTTCACCAAAATAGCATTTAAATATTGAATTAAAAGCAAACTTACATAATATATGTCCAATCTAAATCTCTTACAAAGCAACAATAACCATTGCCATGGCCAGAGCTAACAATGCTACAACCATGAAAACAAACACTACATTGAAACCTCTACTCTTCGAGTGAATCTTTGAGATTACATTTTGAAGTAACTTCACTACATCCAAAGTGTCATCAAGAAAATACTTTCCAACTGCTGGTTCATTTGCAAGTACACTTTCCAAGTGATCCAACAATTCCTTGGCTTGGCAGGAACCAAAATCCGGGTCTGCATCTTGATGATGCCACACCAAAGCACTTTCCTTAATTTCAATGCTGGAACCATCAGTTGCCTCTGTATACAACTGCATGACAGGTTCTGCTATGTTTTTCCAGTCAAGGTCTGCAGACAAGTGACTGCATTCCCATTCAGAATCTCTACTCCACCTGCATCCATTAAGAAGAACATATTAGTGGTTTAGCTTTATTTATTTTGCATTTCAATTTTTCTTAAATAGGGTTCAAAAGGTTCCCAATATCTGTAAGATTAAAATGATCGACCTTAAAAAGTAACCATGCTCAGCAGCAAGTCCTAGCAATTGGCATGAAAACAAACACTACATTGAAACCTCTACTCTTCGAGTGAATCTTTGAGATTACATTTTGATAAACCTCTAACATATCAATTCTACTCTGCAACTCTATTAGTTTCTGTCTCAAATCAGCATCTTCAATCTCACAAATAGGTGGTACATTAGACAGTGGAGGTGGAAGCTGGAGGTGGAAGCTCAAAACACCAGCAGAGTAATTGCATTATAGATGACAGTGCCTATAATGCTGAAGTATGACCTCTTTCTCATATGAGATGAATATATATTCATCATTTTATAGCCAGCACTTTCTATTCAACAAAATTGAAAGTTTTCTAAACAAAAACTATTTAGGAAGATTAGTTAAAAAATAAATAATGCATATGTTTAAAATAATAAAAGTATTATTAGCATTTTGCATTATGGGAAACTCATCAAAATGTCACCTTTGAATAATCTAACGGCATTATTCTTGTGCTAACTTCATGGCAGGATTCTTCTAGGCTATCACTATTACCAACGCTCATCAGAATGACATCAATGCCATGAAATCGAAGAGTTGAAGTCCCTGCTTCAGAAACCCATATGCATAGGAGGTGAAACACAGAGGTGTCAACTGGTTCAGCGTCAGAGGAGAATTTGGATGACTAGAGAAACTGTGTACGAGACCACTACCACTGGAAAAACCGTGTCTCCCTCCATGGCAATTCAAAAAAGACGAACTTCCTCTACTTGGCATCATTGAAACTGAACCTAGATGTGTCGATTCCTGCAGATGAAGAACTAGGGTTTCATGAGACCTTCAAAGATGAAGAACGAGAAAGGAAGAGCATTTTTTATACGACTGCATTTTTAATTAACAAGCCCAGGGACTGTTTTGTCCTCTTTGCACACGTGGACACTTAACGGCCACGTGTGCGGGTTAACGTGCCAAGTCAGCAATTTCCGTTGATGAGTCACGCCGGAAAATAGGCTGGGGACTGATATGTCTAACAGAAGTAAACGATGTGGATTAATGTGTGTATTAATTTTTCTTGGGGACTAAAATGTCCGCTTTTAAAATCCTTGGGGACCGAATTGGGTAATTACTCTAAATATAATATATAATATTTTTGTAAGTGTGAGAGTTTGTATTTTTATGGATTTTTTAAATAAAATAAAATTTTATTTATCAAAATATGTAATTTTTAGTATTTTTATGAAAACGTATCTCATCTCGTATTTCGTTTACAATGTAAAGAAAATAAGAGTATATGTATCTTATTTACAGTGTAAATGAGATACGTGTACTCTTATAGTGTGACGTTTACTGTGTAAACAAGATACATTACGACAAATTTTCAGTAGCTATAAAAGGATACGCAACCTTTTGTATTATCCACAAACAGTTCACTTCTTCTTCTATACCTTTTTTCTTCCGAAAAATAAGCCAAAATGTCTAATAGTATTGGTTATCTGGTTATAAGTGTGTATCCCAACTGCCATATGAGAAATAGTGATACTAGGATGATATTTGAGTGTGTAAATCCCATTCTATTGCATATCTAGCGGGTAAGTTCTTTGTCGAAACTGAAGAGTCTGATATTGAGTAGCGTCGGTGGAAGTGGGAGAAAAGAAATCAAAAGGGCGAGGTATAGGTGGCTAGCACCGATGGAAAATAGAGTTTTTCGGTTTTGTCTATTTTGTCTTCATGGTGATAAGCATGTGCGTCTAATGTTTAACATACATGAGAGAATCATGGCGGAACAAGTAATGGAGCTTTCTGCGGAGGTTGGTGATGTTGGTGGCGGTGGATCTAGCCAGTCAGACTTTGTGCAAGATGACCCACCTCTCACACCGAAACTGTTACACGTTGCTAGTCCAGTGGAAGACATGAACGTTGACAGTGAGGACTCCAACGAGAAGTATGTTGCAGATAGCAACGAGAGCTCTTCTGAAGATGAGGAGGAGGAAGAGTTTGTACTAGACACCCAAGTCGAGGCATCACGTTGGTATCTTCTGCCTGCCCCACACCCAATTCCGACCTTGTCATCTGTACCCAGTTACTATCATACATCGGATCTAGACGTGATGTAAGAGAAAAATCTATTTTCCAATACGGGTGAAGACGATTACAACTTAGATGGTGGTGTGGACTTTTGGGTTGGGCACATATTCAAAAGTAGAGATATAGTAATGTAGGGTGTGAAGAATTACAGCATTCGTAGAAGTGTTGAGTACCGAGTCGTGGAGTCAGATCGATTAAAGTGCCATGTACGTTGCCGGCAATCTAAAGTAGGCTGTCCTTGGTGTCTTCATGTTTCTCTTCGACAGAATCTCGGATATTGGTAAGTTCAAGTTTAAGTGTGTTCTATATTCTCATTTATCATTGTTATGCTTGTTATACATCTCAACCACGGTTGTTTTATTTCTTTAGGGAGGTGCGTAAAGTTAGAAAAGTGCACACGTGTTTAGCACCCACCGTGTCTCAAGACTACCGACAATTGGACAGCAGTCTCATTTGCCATGTCATCCTCCCGTTAATATAATCCTCGCCATCCGTTAGCATATCTATCCTACAAAGTGCAGTTAAGCAAATCTATCACTTCAAACCCTCGTACAGAAAGGTCTGGATGGCGAAGCAAAAGGCAATTGCCCAGATATACAATGATTTGGAGGAGTCATACAATAAGGTGCCGAAATTGCTACAAGCACTACAGAGTCGTTATCCCAGAACAATAGGTGAGATCATGGCTATACCATACTATGATGGGAACCTTACGGTGCGTGATTGCAGCATATTTGATAAGATATTTTGGGTCTTCCCTGCCTGTGTGGAGGCTTTCAAGAATTGCAAGTCGTTCGTCTCCGTCGATGACACGCATCTGTATGGTAAATATAGCAGTGGTTTGCTTATTGTAGTGGCATAAGACGGTACCAATAATATCCTTCTTATAGCCTTTGCAATTGTTGAGTCTGAGACCATGGAGTCCTGTTCTTTCTTTCTTACCAATCTGAGGTGACACGTGACCTCACAGGAAGGCCTATTTTGATTATTTCTGACAAATCCCAAGCAATCAAGGCTGCATTGAGAGTTGATGATAGTGGGTGGCAGCCTCCTAGAGCATGTTATGCTTATTGTGTCCAGCACATGACGGCGAACTTTATGTCTCATTTCAAGTCTGCAGAAGAAAAGCGGTATCTCATAAATGCTGCTTACAGTCCAAGCAAGGCTGGATACGAGTGGTACATAGATGCATTGAGGGGTTTGTCACGGGAGATGGCAGATTGGGCTGGTAGGTTAAACAAAGAGATTTGGCTACAACACTATGACGACAGTCGCAAGTTTAGGCACATGACGACGAACCTATCTGAGTGCATGAATGCTGTGTTTAAGGATACATGCTATTTACCGATTTCAGCCATCATGTGATGCACCTACGAGACGCTGTAGCAGTTGTTCGTCAGGAAGGGACAGGAGGCACACGCACAACTAGTGGCGGGTAATCAATTTTTTTAATGGCTGATAAACGCTATTCAGAAGAACAGAGATGGAATCTTAAAGATGAGCATCACCCACTACGACAGACGGGTTTTAGTGTTCCTGGTTGAGGAGTTAGAGCCTTTCGAAGGTTGGTCGCACGGGTCATTCCGTGTTCACTTGATAGCGGGCACATGCGATTGTGGCCTTTTCCAGTCACTATATTTTCCATGTCGTCATGCGCTAGCATCCTGTGCTGTCGTGAGTGTCAAATGGGGTTCGTACGTCCATCTGGTGTAGATGCAGCAAGTTGTGTTCAAAGTGTATGAGGTGGAGTTTCCCCCGATATCAGATGAGAAGCTTTGGCTGGAGTGGTACGGGATACGGCTTCGTCCTAATCTTGCCATGCGCAGCAAGTCTACTAGCCGACCTGTTTCCACCACGTTTCAACTTCATAATGAGATGGACGAAAGTAAGCGCCAAGAGAAAAGGTGTGATCTCTGCAGGCAAATCGGTTATACCCAAAAACGGATGTCCAAATTAGCTGAAGGACGAGGTTTAGTTTACAGTTGGTACTTTGTTTGCGTCTGTTGAAGTTGTTGTTTCTATAGTTCATGTGTTTGTGTGGTTTAGTTTATTGTTCACTTGTTATATTTTGAATAAACAAATGTTGTACTTGAGCTTTATGCGATTTAAGTTATCCATATTTACGGCATTTATGTTGTGTAGAAATTCTAAAGTTTAAAATACAACATATAACAAAGTTTGTATAAAAATTCCAAAAATAGAGCTCAATAATTTAACCCCAAACTAAATACAATTTATATAAAAAAAATCACAAATAGTAAACTAAAATGCAACATAAATAGTGTACCAAAATATAAGATAAATAGTGTATCAAAATAGATCAATAGTAACATATGAAATTACAACATACAACAGCAATAATGATATCATCGGTGGTGATCACCCGGGTAATGCAGCTGATGTCTGGTGCCACATGGCAAAGGCTGAACCTGTCGTTGAGATCTACTAAGACGTGGGTCCTAAGGAGGCTGTGGGTGACGTGAGCAATCCTGTAGTTGATGAGGCAGCTGTGAGGGCATAAGATGATGTGCGATAACATAACTCTCAGAGTATGTCACTGGCTAATATTGTGGTTGGTAAGGTGGATGAACTGGTGGTGCATACATAGGTTAGAATGCCATCATCAATAGGCTGTAGTCCACCGAAGGCGGTGTCGCACATTGAGCATTGGACCTGACATGTGTGCCGTATAACGTGCCAGAACCCAGAGAAATGTATGAAACCCAAATAGTGGTGGACATATAGACAGACAAATGCTGATGTGGCTATCCCATATGCTCTGATCCCTACCTGTGCGGAACTGTTCCACGATGCGTTGCATGGTGGGCTGGTCAGTGATATGAATGTGGAATGCCTTCTTGAAATCTATCTCGTCGACCATCGATGTCTCCTGACGACTACTGGATGCCTCGAGGTCATGCCAACAAAGGGGGCAACATCTCAATCGTCCTGAAATGTCTATTTGAGATAAATGCATTTATAATATCATTTATTAGGTATGTTTAATTTTAACCATTAAAACCAATCCAATGACTAGAAGGTTGCATTTGTTTTTTAGAACAAGACACTGAGAATAAGACAAAAAGAATAGAGACATAAAATTTTATTTTCTTGTATTCTGTTTGGTGATAAACTAGAAAAAATTATGAAAATTCAACTTATTCTCATTTTTTTCATTCAAAAAATTTGAGAATAAAAATATAATAATAAAAAATATAATTATGAAAAATTAATAAAAATAATTAAAGAAAAATAAAAAATAAGTGGTATCCCTTGTTAGTGTCTATGTCCTTCCTATCAGGATAGATACAAAATACACTAATTCAGTGTCTCTGAACACAATGTCGCTGTCCATGTCTCATCTGTCAAACACGATTTTGTGTTTCTGTGTCTCTATCTTAGTGTCCTATCTCTATAAACAAATACAGCCTAAACACATTCTCACATTGTCATTCTCATATATATACTCTTCTTTCTAAACTACCACTGGAAACTACTCGTTGGATATCGCTCGTTGTTCCTTCCTCTTCGTCGCGTTCTTCCTCTTGTAGTCTCGCCGTTGTTCCTCACATAGTCATGTTCATCCCTCTTCATCACATTCTCGCCGCTCCTCTTTAGTGATTGTGGTCTGTGGTTCAAACATTTCCGCGTTCTTGCGTTCTGTTCGTCAGTTGTACTCTACCATATTGTTGTCCTCCTTTTTAGTTCCACTGTCAGTCAGTAGTCTTCTGTTCTCACCACCTTGATGTCCTCCGTTCTCACTGCCTCGTACTTAGTTCCTGTCGCATCGCTATCCTCCGTTCTTGCCAATTTGCCATTTTCCGTTGCCATCGGTTCGTCGCCCTCATTTATAATTAGATATCATGAATTATGTTGCTGTTATCGTTTATAATTAGTATTGTTGTTTTATTTTAAGTATTTGCGGCTATTTTAGATTTTTAGTGTGTTTTAATGATATTGTTTTGGGAACAAATAAGTTTAAAAGTGTGAAAAAAAATTTATTGCATTTTTTATATAGAAATATTCTTTTAAATAAATTTATGCCCTGCGGATATATCTAATATTTTAATTCGATCTGTAAATGTGCAGATTAAATTGGATCAAATTGAATACGACGCTTAAAAATACAGATATCATATCTGATTTGATCTAATAAAAATTGTGCGAATTGGATAAAAATTTTAACAATATTTAATCTGATACGCGTACACATCAACTAAAGTAGTTATTATTTAGAGTTAATAACCGAAATAGTAGAAGAAGCGCTTAACTTGCCTCTCAAATCGGATTGAGTTTAGATTTCAAGGAGCTGTAGCTACCCTAATTCAACCCTAGTAGCTGGACTAGGCCTTCTGTAATGATAATTGGGCCGACCTTGACATGCCCAATTTTATGTGTAGTATATAGTAGTATGTATACTGGACACACAGAGTGTTTTTCTCTCCGTACAGTTGATCCCAAAACCTGTTTTGAGAAGCCATGAACGGTGCTGATGATCCAGGCGAAGCTGCGACAAAGAAACCTCCCTCTATTGAGGAGCAAGATCTGCTGAAGAGAAGTAAAAAGAAAGTGAGAAAGGACGGTGAAGGTTTTACTGGAAGCCAACAACCTGTGCCAAGAGAAGAAGACTGGATGATTGAAGATAGTACAAGCAACGGAAACCGATCCAAGAATCGGTCTTTTGCTCAAACCTTGAAGAATGGTCCCATGAACAGCCACACTGAAGGTGATGATGTAGATTCGGCTATCGACACCGGGAAGAGAGAAGCAGAAGGAGATAAGACAGACATGGTGAGTGATTCAGAGTCTGACATCAGAGTGGAAAAAATTGAGGAAGGACTATTCAATATTGTCATTAGTGAAGAGACTGAGAGAAAATTATGGAAGCCATGGTGGAATACGTTAATAGTAAAACTGTTGGAGCGAAAGGTGGGATATGCAGCAATGAAAAGAAGATTGGAGATAATGTGGAGTAACAAAGGAAGTCTTGATGTCATTGACTTAGGGCAGGACTTCTATTTAGTCAAGTTTTACGCAAACGAAGATTTTGATTTTGCCTTATTGGAAGGACCATGGAAGCTTTATGATCATTATCTAACGGTGAGACTTTGGGAACCTAATTTCAACCCTCAAACAGCCACTATAGACAAGGTAACAGCATGGATTAGACTTCCAGGGCTGCCTATTGAACTATATGATAGAAATATTTTGAGAAAAATTGGAAATCTCATCGGAAGGACTGTGAAGGTGGATAGCAATACGGCTGAGTAGGGGCAAATTTGCGAGACTGTGTGTTGAAGTTGATTTAACTAAACCTCTAATGAGGAGATATTTAATCAATGGAAGGGAATACCGAGTTGAGTATGAAGGTATTCATCAGATATGCTTTTCTTGCGGGAGAATAGACCATGAGCAAAAAGATTACCCTCTAAAACAAGCTCCAAAAGCAACAGAAGCTCAGTCAACCCAGGACTTTCCAAAGAGCCAAAGATCCAATGGAGTTACAGAAATGGGACAAGAGCAGGAAGAACAAAGGAGATTGGATAAGGGAAAACAAATTGAAATTGACACTACAAAGCAAGACAAGTACGGAGACTGGATGGTTGTCCAAAGGTCAAGAAGGGGAAAAAAAGGGCAAAAGGAAACTGAATCTAGAGACATCGGAGGAAGAGGAAAGTCAAGATATAGTGTGTTGACCATTGAAGAAACAATACAGGAGGAAGAACAAGAAGAGAGAGAGGGTGGCAATAATGCTGAAAGGGAAACAAATAATGCACACAAGTCAAGAACCAAAGACAAGGGAAGCAAGAGCAAGCATGTAGAGCAACAAAGCATAAAAAATAATTGGGAAGAGAAGGAGCCAACTAGTGAAAACAGGAAAACAAACCAAGAGACTAAAAAAGAAGCAATAACTCAAAAAAAGAGTCATAACGGAAGTGAAAAAGAGCAAAGAGTAGGGACAATAAAGCAAGGAATCAACCATCATGAGGAAAACTGGGCAGAGGAGGCTAATGGGACCCCTTCCTTAATGGAAGAATGCATTGAACCTTCGTATCAAGTCCATCCAATAGAAGGAAAACCACCAGACCCCATAAATGTTGAGACAACAAAGGTGGTGCCTATGGAAACAGAGGGCACTAAAGGAGGGCAGGAGAGCTTGTTAGAAGGAATAGATTTCACAACACCTCAAACTAGTGTTGTACAGGACACTGTAATGAAGATGAACTAAATTTCAGGTGTGCTCTTTCCTTTTGAAGTCCTTTTTTGATATTTTAGTTTTCTTAAACCTTTAATTATCCTTTTTAATGATCACAATAATCTGGAATGTAAGAGGAGCTGCTAGTGGAGCGTTTAGAAGGATTTATAAGGAGATGATGAAACAATATAAGCCAGACATTACCATTCTTTTAGAAACAAAGTGTAGCGGACAAGTTGCTAGAAATGTTATTAAGCAATTAGGATACACTAATTACATTATAGAGGAAGCTCAAGGTTTTGCAGGTGGGATCTGGATTTGCTGGAACAGGAGTGACATCAATATTATTTCAATAGAAGCACATCAACAATATATACACGTAAAGGTCCAGGAATGTGGAAGAGGAGAGTGGTTTTTCACTGCAGTATATGCCAGTCCTCATCAACAAATTAGAAGAGAGCTATGGCCTAAATTACAGAACATAGCTAACACTGTTAGTGGGGAGTGGCTTATTGCAGGGGATTTTAATGAGATTAAAGATAGTTCAGAGAAGAGGGGAGGTGCACCCACAGATCTGAGGGCTTGCAATGCCTTCAATAATTGGATCAATAACTGTGGTCTAATTGACTTGGGTTTCATCGGATCGAGATTCACTTGGAGAGGTCCTCAATGGGAAGGCCAAGAAAGAATCTTTAAAAGATTGGACAGAGCTATGGCTAATTCAAGTTGGAGAAACAGATTCCATGAAGCTACACTGGAGGTGCTCACAAGAATGAAATCTGATCATCATCCTCTATTAATTACTACTGAAAAACGCTTAAATGGAATAAGGGATAGACCTTTTCGCTTTGAGGCTATGTGGACTATGCATCCTGACTTCCAAAATTTAATTGAAACAAGTTGGAATAATCATCATCATCTCAACAATGCTCTTGACAAACTAAAGAAGGACTTAATCGAATGGAACAAGAGCTATTTTGGGAATATTTTCAAAACTAAAAGAAGAATACAAAACAGACTTGCAGGAATTCAGAGAAGTAGCACATATGGAAAAAATCCTTACTTAGATAGTTTGGAACAAAAGCTTATAAAGGAGCTAAACGAGGTTCTGGACAAGGAAGAAACCTTTTGGTTACAAAAATCGAGGGAGAAATGGATTATGGATGGAGATAGAAACACTAAGTTCTATCACACCAAAGCTATAGTTAAAAGAGGGAAAAATAGAATTCTTAAACTCAGAGGGCATGAGGGGGAGTGGATCGAAGAAGAGGAGGATTTGAAAAAGCACATCACTTGCCATTTCAAAAACCTTTATCAAGAAGAGGTTAGAGTTGTTCCTTTTGAACTAGACCATTACGACCTCCCTAATTTTAGTTTGTCTGACTGCAGGAAGCTTGCAGCTACTCCTACGGAAATGGAAATCCGAAGGGCTTTGTTCAACATAGGATCTCTCAAGGCTCCAGGAAGTGATGGCTTTCCGGCGCTTATCTATAAAAATAATTGGGAGATCATGAAGAACAAAGTGTGTGATTTTATCCAAAGCTGTTGGAAGAATCCAGAGATCATAAAGCAAGCCAATACCACACTCATCACGCTAGTTCCAAAGCTGAACCATCCAGAGTCCATCAATCAGTTTCGGCCGATAGCTTTGTGCAATGTGACCTACAAGGTGCTAACCAAGATAATAGTAGACAGAATCAAACCTCATCTCAGTGATAGAATAGCGGTACACCAATCAAGTTTTATTCCAGGAAGAAAAATACAAGACAATATCATCATTGCGAAGGAGCTCATGCATAATATGAAGAGAATGAAAGGAAAAAAATATTTTATGGCAATAAAAATTGACTTCGAAAAGGCTTATGACAAGCTTAGCTGGGATTTCATTAAAGTTAGACTCAAGGAGTTGAAATTACCAGTGAAAGTGATACAAATAATCATGCATTGCGTTAACTCAGTGTCCTATAATGTGCTGTGGAATGGAAACAAGACAGAGGAGTTCATTCCAAAAAGAGGGGTGAGACAAGGCGACCCAATTTCTCCATACCTTTTCGTTATCTGTATGGACAAGCTATCTCAGTTGATAGAGGAGTTGGTGCATCTTGGAGAGTGGAAACCTATGGCAGCGGGTAGAAGGGGACCAAGAATATCTCATCTAATCTTTGCCGATGATGTTCTTCTATTCACAGAAGCCAGCCAGGAACAAATGCAAAGAGTTAAAGAAGCGCTAGAAAAATTTTGCAAGGCATCTGGATTGAAAATTAACGAAGAAAAATCCTCAATTGTCTTCTCAAAAAGCACAGATATAAATTTAAGGAGGAGGATTATGGACATAGCAAAATCCAGAGAACAAAAGGATTTGGGAAAATACCTTGGAGCCTTGATTACAAATAATAGAGGAGGCAAGGAAAAGTTCAAAGATGTTATGGGTAGAGTTCAGAGTAAACTCAAGGGTTGGAAGAGTAAGTGTCTATCTCTTGCTGGAAGACTAACGCTGACTCAAGCATCCATTAGTCTTGCTCTTAACTTCCAAATGCAACACGATAGAGTTCCTAAAGGAGTTTGTCAGGAAATTGAAAAGCTTCAGAGGAGCTTCATATGGGGGGATGAACCCAATCATCGAAAAATACACTTAATCAGCTGGAAAACTCTATGTCGTCCTAAGCACGAAGGGGGTATGGGATTCAGGAAAATCACATCAATGAATGATGCCTTCTTGATGAAAATTCTTTGGCAAATGGAAGGAGAACCTGGGAAGCTATGGGTGGAGGTGCTAAAACATAAGTACTATCCGGGAGGACAATTGGAAAACAACATAAGAAGCAAAAGCTCTGATTCTACGCTTTGGAAGGAACTCGTGAAAATATGGCCAATCTATCAGGAAAATTCTATACAATACATAGGAAATGGATGCGCAACTAACTTCTGGAAGGATCAATGGGTGTTGGAAGAAGGAGCTCTCAAAAATCATACTCTCAACCCAAACATGAACAGCAATAGCTTGGTGAAGGACTGGACCAATGAGAAAGGAGAATGGGATCGAGAACAACTTAGACTCAATTTACCAGAAGTAATTGTTCAAAAAATCACAGCAATGTGCCCACCAAATCAAGATCAAGAGGGAGATAAGAGAGGTTGGAAGCACACAGAGGATGGAAATTTCTCAATAGCAGCAACTTATAAAGCCTTAAACAACTGGTCAAAACCCCAAAAGACGATATGGAAGCAGATATGGGAATGGAAAGGGACACAAAAAATTAAAGTGTTCATGTGGACCGCTATCCATAGAAGAATTCTAACAAATGAGAGGAAATCGAAAATATTTGGGGGAAGCGGAGACTGTTATGCGTGTCATGGAACTCAAGAAAGTTGCATACATGTGCTAAGGGACTGCCAGAGAGTATCAACAATTTGGGTCCAACTCCTAGATTCATCTAAAATTCAATCCTTCTTCAACTTAAAATGGGAGGAATGGGTAAAGCTGAATTTGACACAACAACTAGGAAAGAGTAAGAATTTTGACTGGAAAGATATTTTCATGGTAGCCTGTTGGAGAATGTGGTATTGGAGAAATAAGGAAATTAATGATGACAACTACAGAAGACCGTACCAACCTCATATTGATATCATGAACCAAGTTCAGGAAATTAAACAAACTCTGGAAAGGAATTACCTGATTAAAGGTTTGAAGATGAAGCGTGAGGTTCACGTCAGTTGGGTGCCACCGCCAGAAGGATGGGTAAAGCTTAACACAGATGGGTCTTCACAGGGGAACATGAGACGTGCTGGCTGTGGCGGGTTGGTGAGAAATGAGAATGGAAGATGGGTTGCTGGATTTACCTGTAGGATTGGTAACTGCACAGCATTCACGGCAGAGCTATGGGGTGTCATGGAGGGCCTGAAATTAGCCTGGACTATGGGAATGAAGAGAATCATTGTGGAGTGCGATTCGGCGGCTGTTGTTAAGCTGTTGAGTGGTGAAAGAAATCTGGAGAAGCATCCCAATTCTCTAGTCAGACGAATTGATGCACTGAAAAAGAAAGATTGGAGAATATTTTTTGTACAAATTTACAGAGAGGCTAATAGAAGTGCTGACTATTTAGCTAGAAAAAGCTTAGAAACTGGTGATGGTTTTTTGTTTTGGGATACACCATCTCCAGAGTTAGCTAGAATCATCTATGAAGATTGCACAGGGGCTTCATTACCCCGATCTATTTGTATATAAGGTTTCTTTTTGTTGGGCTTTATTAGCCCCGTAATTGTACCAAAAAAAAAAGTATGTATACTGAAAAACGGAGTAGACTAAATTTGTGACACGTAGGTCCATGCATGAACAATATATATGCACCATTAACTACATAGTTTAAAAATATTTTATAACTTACAACGTAATTTACATCCTATGATTGTACTACATTTCAACAAACTAACTTAATTTAGGTACTAATGCAGTTAGCAATACTATTTTCAATCTTAACAAATATTCTCCACATACAAAGTTATTATTTTATGTAAGTCTATACAAGTCTCTTTAACCTAATTCACCTCTTTCGCTCTATTATCTAACAAACTTTTCAATTAACGCACTAATATATAACTGCCTTTTTCGAAAGAATTTTGTTTTCGTTTTCAAATTTTCTCAACGTTTTCGATCTACGTTCTCTTCCATTTTTATATTCTTTGTGTTTCTTTTCGTTCATTCTCTATGTTTTTGAAATTGAGCTCTAAAATTAGTTTTGAACAATTATCTCGTTGTTAAAGATAATAAATAATTCAAGTTTAAATTGTCAATTGAATCAGAACGAAGTTGATTATTATTTTGAATCCAATCAAGTGGTTGAGGTGTGGTTCGATTCTAGTTAATGTTTTCGTTAGTAGTTTATGATTCTGTAGGTGAATACTATTATTTTTGTTTGTTAAAATTGTTGTTCATCATTGATGGTTTGAATTGAATGTAATGTAAGAATTCTGCATTAAAGAAAATATTTTTCTGTATTTGCAACGAATTTCGGTGTAACACGAAGATATTTAAGCGTATTGTTTAAGAATTTTTATGTATATGTGCTGATAAGTTCTGCATAATTCAAAAATTTTCTTCTCCCTCCTCCTCATCTTCTGCTTCTTCTTCTTCTTCTTTTTCATCATCATCATCATCTTCTCTTTTTTTTCTTATTCATCTTTTTTTTTCTTGTTTTATCTTCTCAAGTTTCTTCTTGTTTTACTCTCTTAATAAGAATAAAAAAAAATCAAACAAAGAAGAAGAAGAAACACATAATACTACAAAATTACTTGAAAGATGATGAACTTATATTCATTAAACTAAGAGAAAGAAAGAAATAAGAAAAAAAGAATAAAAAAATACAGCATTAGTGGTAATATTTTTCTGTATTTGTAACAAATTTCGGTGTAACACGAAGATATTTAAGTATATTGTTTAAGAATTTTCGGTGTTTTTGTATTGATAAGTTCTACATAATTTAAAACTCTTCTTCTTTCTCCTCCTCATCTTCTGCTGCTTCTTCTTCTTTTTTCATCATCATTATCATCATCATCTTCTTTTTTTCTTATTCATTTTTTTCTTTTTGTTTTACCTTATCAAGTTTCTTCTTGTTTTACTTTCTTAATAAGAATAAAAGCAAAAAAATCAAACAAAAAAGAAGAAGAAACACATAAGGCTACAAAATTACTTGAAAGAGGATGAACTTATATTCATTTAATTAAAAGAAAGTAATTAATAAGAAAAAGAAGAAGAAAATAATGCAGCAATAAAGGAAACATTTTTCTGTATTTGTAGCAAATTTCGGTGTAACACGAAGATATTTAAGTGTATTGTTTAAAAATTTTCGATGTATGTGTGTTGATAAGTTCTACATAATTCAAAACCCTTCCTCTTCTTTCTCCTCATCTTCTGCTGCTTCTTTTTCTTCATCTTCTTATTTCATTTTCTCATAATTCTTTTCGAATTCAACTTCGCAACTTCATTCACTTTTCGCAACGATTTTAAGAGATTTTTAAGAGATTTTGATCCTTGTTTTAATTTTGAACGTTGCGGTTTTGATTGAGGAAGAAAAACCGTTTGCGCTATTTAAGAGTTAGAAAAACGCGTGTTTACACCCAGTCTAAATTGAAAATTTTTTTGTTGGGTTTGGACTAACTTATATAAACTTATATACCAAAAAAATTTGTATGTGTAGCAATCCTCTAAACTTAAACTATAATTTGATATTAAAACTGTTCTTAAATAAAATACTAAAATTAAATTAAAAACTGATAACCTCCACCAATGTGTTACCTCTTGTTTAGTCGTTGATATTTACCAAATATGCACCATAAAAAAATTCTATTACAAAAATCTGATAAGAAATCCAGAGAATGCTAAAAATTTTTAAATTATCCTCAAACTCAAACTTTTTTATACATATTATTCCTGTTCTAATGTCATATGCGATTTATACATATTTCGTTTATACTACACCGAGATAATTCACAAACAAAACATGTGTGTGTGCCATTTTTACTGTAAATAGGTTGTATATGTGGGATAAAAACAAAAAAAAAACTCTTATGTTGACATATATTGGTAGATATTATATTTATTCTTTATTTATCTTTTTAAATATTAATTTTTAGAGAGTTCAAACTTTTATTAACCAAATAATAATTGTAAAATGCTCTATATAATAGGCTAAAATAGAGAATTTCAATAGCATAGAACTTTGTCCAAAGTTCGGGAGTTTATGGATCCGATCAAACTTATATGTGTAATTATATGACTCGAACCTCATTTAAAAGATGAAATAAAATCAAATTGGATATTGAGATTTTTGACCTCAAAATCCTATTAGATTGATCTGATCCGATCCTACTATTTTCGGATTAGATGAGATCCTCAAATCTTTTTTTTTTTCTTTTTGTAATTGAGCTTTCTTAAAGAAAAAATAAAAGAAAAAAACCTAACACAACCCAGTTACACAGTAGCAACCCAAACCAAAAGAAAGAAAAAATAACACAGTGCACCAACAATTATTACAGCCACCCTAATTCACAAACAAAGAAGTAAACCCAAAAAAAAAAGGAACAAAACTCAACATAGTAGTAGCCAACAGGAAGTAGATGCAAGAAAAGCAGGGCCAGATTTGTGATGAATGAGCGTTGATATAGGAGGAGAGGCGAGGAGCACGATTAGAGAAAATGAAGATGAAGTTGCTAGAAGACTCGTTATTACCACCACCCACCTCAAAATATTATATAATGACAATTCTAAGAAGAAGAGGTCTTGGTATGCATAGAATGAAGAAGAACACTTAATTTTATTTTAGAAAGAGTAATTATTTAAACGAGTCTTTGAGATGTTTTAAAATAAGATATTTTAGTTCTCATACCAGTTTTTTAAATACACAGCAGTCTCCCAATATTTATTTTATTAGACTATACCATTTTTCTCTAACTTAATTTAAAGAATAAAATATAAATTAGTTCTTGAAAAATTTTAAAAATATTAAAACAGTCTCTAAAAAATATTTTAAAACAGTCATTTCAATTAAATAAATTAAATTGAAGGAGATTGTATTGTCTAATAAAGATAAATACTAAAAATTATTTTATACATTTTAAAATTTAAAAAATTAAAATATTCAATATTAAAAATTTTAAAGACTGGTTTGAGAAATTACTCTTTTAATATTTAATAAAAATAAAATAATATATTTCATGTGATAATTATCTAACCACTCAATAAAAAGAATTTTCATCCCTTGCTATTTTTCCTGTACACCACAATTAATATGCACCATATATATATAATAGTCCATAATTTTTTAGGATTAATTAATAGGATAAAATTGAAATGAATATGACTATGTAAAGAATGACATTAATCTCGAGGTGAATACAAAATTTGTTATCCGAAAGCACAAAAAGAAATTATTTTCTGGACTAATAATAAAAATAAAAAATAATTAAAATAGTCATCAAATTTGAATAATTGAGTTGATAACGAATGAAGGAAGAAAATTTTCCCTAAGGTAGAAGGAAATGAAAGAAGTCGTGTGTCTGCGGCTGCCATTGTGATGTGATTTGCACACAAATCTACTTTGCATGCTTTTGTAAAGTTTAGAAGGCCACTACATGTATGTATATACTTTTTTATTCTACGGCAAATATAGCTAGCTCTTTCATTAGATTGCTTGAACAATTTAAAGACTGCAACATATTCCATTTGATGGATGGTAGTGGGTCATAATTAAAAGTGTTTTGTCCTCCTTTGTTCCACAATACATCGATTTATTTATTTATTTATAATGTCCATGCATGCATGCACCAATAGTTTATGTAAGGTAGTGTTAGAATACCATCAAAATTTATTATTTTTAGTTATTAATATTTAAAAATATGAAACAAAATATATCATTAGATTATTAAACCAAAAAATTAGATTAAAGAATCGAAATTGAATTGATGGATAAGTGATGATAAAAATTAATAAATTTTTTAATAATTTTTTATGTATAATAAATATAATCTTTAATTTATTAGTGCCATAGACGGAAGTCTCTCATGCCAAATTTGCACTTAGAAATTATCTTAACTACTTTTATTTGGATAAGATCATGAATTGGCTTACATTTTTTATGAAAAAAAAAGAAAGAAATTATTATTAGTTTCAATTCGTACTTATAAGTTATGTAAAGTATACTACAATGTTTTTCGAGCAAGTGAAGTTTGATTACATCATATTCATTACACTTAAGATAATAATATTACTTTTAATAATAATAATAATAATAATAATAATAATAATAATTCTTTATTTTAAAAATCTTTGCACATATTTGCACCTAAATAATAGATGGTATAAGGATGAAGAGGTGAGGATTAGAGTAGTATGAGGAGTGGCGTAAAAGAGTGATGGATAATAAGCTCAAAAGAGACCAGGCAAAAAACGGCTACAAGATATACGACTGCTTTTGGTCCTAACAACACGATAAAACATAAAAAAAGAATAAAAATAATATTTTTATATTTTATATTTTATTTAGTGATAAATTAAAATAATTTATAAAAATTTAATTTATTATTATTTTTTTTCACTCAAAAAATTAAAAAAATATATAATAAAAAAATATAATTATAAAAAATAATAATAAAATAAAAAATAAATTGTATTCTTTGTTAATATTTTTTATTAGTGTTTCTATGTTTTTTATGTTAGAATAAATATAAAATACATTAATTCTGTGTCTTTGAACACAATGTTTCTATCTATATTTCATATATCAAATATAATTTTGTGTCTTTATATTCCTATTTTAATATCCTGTGCCTATAAACAAACATAAGTTATAGGAACAATGTTAAAAGTGGATAGATTGATGTTCATTCACTCCCGACTCAAGTATGCAAAGATTTGTGTTGAGGTCGATCTTGCCAAAAAGTTGGTTTTAAGGATTTTTGTTCTTGGGCAGAATCAACATTGAGTAAGAATGGTTACGAATTACGATGCAACCTTATCTATTTCAATCGCAGCATGTATGGCCATCACATATAGAATAATGCAGCGAAGGCAAAACGCGAAAACTAAGATTCGATGTTGGTGGAAAAGCCAATAAACGCTTCCCAGGGAGCCATTATTATTGGCTGGCCAAAACCAATTATGGAGACACTGATATGGATTTGGATCCTTTAGGGGAGAGAACATATCAGAGCTACACCAATATGGGTTTAGAGAAGTGACCCTTACAATGCCGAAAAGAAAAATTAATTCCAAAACAAAAAGGAAATACATTAACCAAGGAGACTTAAAGACTATGGAGGAAAAAATATCGATGAGTATGGAGATGGCTAAAAGAGAGCATGGATCAAGATTTTTTTTTTTTGTTGTTTTATTATTGATCAAGATTTTCTATTATGGATAAAACTATAGAGGATGATATTTCAACCGGTCAACCCAATGCAACAAATCCTATCAAAATTGAGCCAACAAAAACTAGGCAAGCCCATCAAAGAGTTTTCAGCCAAAACTTTCTCAACAATCAACAAGTTTTGCAAAATAAAGAAGGGGCTAAACCTAGTCTAAGTAATTACCAATAACCAACAAAAGGGGTTACCTAGGAGTTTTTAATCTTAACACTACAGAAACTTTTGAAATCGCTCAAAGCCCAAATAACATTATTATAAAAAAACCAACATTTTGTTGTGTCTTCTTAACCTTCACCTCACTCACACTAGGGTGTTCGCGGTGTGGTTTGGATCGGTTTTGAGTCAAAAACTCATTCGATTCAAACACTAATTTTACTTGTGGTGCGGTTTGAATTGGATGACTTTAAAAAAAATTCGATCCGATCCGATCCAATTTTAAGCGGTTTGGATTGGATTGGATTTGCGGTTTTGTAAATTAAAAAAACTAAATACATATAACAAGTCTTAACGTCAAATTTTAAATAATCTACAATAACATAACAAGTCTCAACAATATTTTTAAAAGCCAACGATAACATAATAATAGAAATAAAATTATAGATTAGTTAAAATAAATAAATAAATAACATTTTGAATATAAAATATTTATTAAATAATAATAATACTGAATAATATAAAAATGTATAACAAATTCAACATGTTATAAGTATAATTGTAAATATAATAATAAAATAATAATATTATAGTACATTGTGCGATTTGGATTAGATTGGATCGGTTATGAAAAGTAGATCCGAAATCCGATCCGATCCAGCGGTTAATAAAAAATAGATACCAATCAAATCCGAGTTAGTGCAGTTTTAATCGATTTTTGATTTGAATTAAATTAGATGAATGGTTTAATTTGGATCGATTTAAATTTGAATACTCCTAACTCACACCATCACCCATATAATTGGGTGGGTACTCAAAGCCAAATCCAAGACACCCCAATAATTAAAACAATGGTAATGAAAACAGTCCAAGCAGATAAGGAGATGGATGAACCACCTGACCCAAAGTCGCCTAACCTACATTTGGATATGAGATTAACCACCGATCCTAAGTACGACGAGATCATCAATGCATTTGCGTACTGGGAACTTCATGGATACGTGATCATCATGGGAACCCAAACCAACTCAAGAAAAGTGACCTCATTCCAGTAGCTAGAAGATGGTATGAATTTATGAGGATGTCAATTTGGCTCACCTCCAATGGGTCTGAAGTAACCATAGAGAGAGCCATTTTGGTTCATGCTATTATGATAGGAGAGGTGGTAGAAGTTGAAGAGATCATACCTCCAAACATTCAAAGAATAGCCGAGAGTGTGACAAAAAACACAATGCTTGGATATCCAAGCCTCATTCATCATCTCTACCAACAATCAGGGGTTGTTTTTGAAGATGATGATGACACCTGAGTGCAAGTAGCCAAACCAGTCACTCTAGAAAAAATAGAAAAAGTAATGTTGAGCCAAGTCCAGAGAAGACCACCAAGGAGGGTAATTACACAAGTTCCACAAGGACCACAAGTTTCACCTCCTCAGCAAGAAGGAACAAGTCAAGACTATGTACTACCATAACAAGTTCAAGATGGGAATCAATTCAATTGGAGCCAGATTCAAAGAGTTTTGCAAGGCATTTCCAAACAACAATTGAAATTCCAAGAACAACAACTCCAATACCGAAGACCAACAAGCACAAATTCAACAGTTGCTTGAGTTGCAAAATCAACAACACAGAGAGTTTAGAGAGTTTAGGCATTTAGAGGAATGCAGACATGGAAACCGAGTGGAAGGTGAGTTGAATGTTCAAGCAAAGCTGGGCTACTTATGTGTAGGGCTTCAGGAAGTGCATCCAACTTTACTACCATACCCAAGAATAGCAAAGAAACTTGTACATGAAATGAGAGAGGTTCAACTCATCCATGAAGAAAGAGTGTGGAAAAGTATGGAGGGGCAAGGGTTCTGGGAATCAAGGACCCATGCAGATGCACTAAACGTGTGGGGACCAAGAGACAATGAAGCCAACAATGAAGAAAATAGTGACAATTGAAGCAAGGTGGTTAAGTTCTTGTTATTTTGAAATGTCCTTTGTTTTCAACTTCATGCATGAGTGTTTTCTATTTCTAGTCTATGCATGTATTTTATATTTTTTGTGTATGAATGTGTGGTTTTTCCTTGCTAGTAAGAACATATTAAGAAGTCTTATTGTGAGTTGCATTCATCATAACCACTGTACTGAAACTTGCTAGTTAGTGCAAGTAGGAATCGTGAGCATAAATGAAAGCAAACAGGGGTTGAAGAAAGAAGAAACTAGCATGAGCACATGAGTATTGGAAGACTAAAATAACTGTTTTGCTCAACACATTTGAACATGATTATTTGAGGTTTTAGTCTAGAGAAAGATTATGAAACCTTTATAAATTGTTTAGAACCTTGAAGAAGCAAAAGTCACTAATCAATGATTAAGTAAAAAAGGGTAAAGAAAGAGAAGCCGAAGGTTCAGAGTACTAATGACTAACCATGAGTCAAGTTCTTGTGGTGTTTATGTATTAAGTAAAAATTTTAAAATAAAACACTTAGAGTCAAGGCTAGGCTTAAAAGTGTAAAATACTATTGATGAGCGGATATTTTATACACTTTTTGGCATCATTTTCACATAGTTTTTGTTATGTTTTGTTTACGTTTTATTATATTTTCATAGGTTTTAATGCAAAATTCATAATTTTGGATTCTACTTTGAGTTATTAGGTTTTATGATGATTTCATGTATTTTCTGGCTGAAATTGAGGAGTTTTGGTAAAGTTTGATTTAGAGACAAAGAAATGACTGCAAATGTTGTCAAATTCTGACCTCCATGCACTCGAAAGAGAATTTCTAAAGCTACAGAAGTTCAAATGGTGCACTCTCAATGGATATGGAAAACTAACATCCAAGACTTTCCAAAAATATATAATAGTTTATACTTTGCTTTGGAAATCAAGGCTCAAAACTGGCGTTCAGCGCCAGCCACCAACCCCATTCCTGGCGTCCAACGCCCAAAACGGAGCAGCTGGCATCCAACGCCCATTCAGGAGTCCAAAGCTGGCGTCCAATGCCCTAGAGGGAGTACCAACTCGTGACTTCACTCAAGCTCAGCCCCAACACTCACCAAGTGGGTCCGGAAAGTGGATTTTCGCATTACATGACCAGTTTAGCTTATTTCTGTAATTCTTAGTTGCTAGACTAGTGTATATAGAACAAAGATCACCCTTGTTAGAGATCTTTACCCATTCGAACCTTTCACTATTTTTTTTGTACAATATGAGTCACTAACCTCCTAGGTTAAGGTTAGGAGCTCTACTGATTCTTATGGATTAATAATATCACTATTCTATTTCAATCTATGCTTGATTCCATTCTAAGATGTATCTTCGTTCTTCATCCTAATGAATTGGGAGTGTAACTTAACTGTCATCCCTATTTCACATGGGTTCTTGCGAATCCTTGACGGGATAGTATTGAACCACAAGCTTGATTATACATCTATTAGACGGCTAATCCACAACTTTGTTGGGTACTTGGAGACATCAGTGCAGTCGAGGTACGGGGCGATTAGGGCCTTTGTGGTATAAGCTAGAACCAAGATGCGATATTCTCTGATCCGGAAGATCGACATTGTTTGTGGCGCTTTGAGTAGGATCACCAAGGGAATGTACTGTAGGAGCTTCACCCCATTCAGATTGGATGACCGCTGACCTGGCATTTTATCTGAAGCAGAGGAGGCTAATGACCACTGACCTGGCGTTAGCCATTTATAGCCTGCCATGGAATGAATCATTAGAAGTTGGAGTAGATGGTGAGAAAAGTTGATCCAGAAGAAAGAAGCATCTCCGAAACCTCAACCGTTCTCTCATCAATGATTTCACATCTATCTAGTAACGTTTTATTTTTTTTATCTGTTTTATGCATTTTTCACAACAACTATCATCTTTTCAAATCGCCTGACTAAGATTTACAAGGTAACCATTGCTTGCTCAAACCAACAATCTTCGTGGGATCAACCCTCACTCACCTGAGGTATTACTTGGACGACCTGGTGCACTTGCCAGTCTATATGTGTGAATATTGCGGAGTTAATTTTGTCCACCAAGTTTTTGGCACCGTTGTCGGAGATTGTTCGAGTTTGACAAACTACCAGACTATCTTGTTACTTAGATTAGATACTTTTAATTGTGTCTTTCGTTTTCTTTTTCAAAAGTTTTTTCAAAATCCATCTTTTTTGTCATGTGTTTGAGTCTTTTGTCAAAAGTTGCAAACTTTCTTGGTTTCTTTTGCCAAAAATTTTCAAAAAATTGTTCTTTTGTTTGAGTCTAGTGTCAATTTTTAAGTTTGGTGTCCTTTGTATATTTATCTTTTCTTTAAATTTTCAAAAATTATTCTCGAGTGTTCTTCTTGGTATTCAAGTTGTTCTTATTTTTTTTCTTGTTTTGATCTTAAAATTTTTAAGTTTGGTGTCTTTTGATTGTTTTTCTTTAAAATTTCGAAAAAGTTAGTGTCTTTGATAAAAAAAATTTAAGTTTGGTGTCTTTTAGTTGTTTTTTTCTTTCTTTATTAATTCGAAAAAAAAATATATTTTCTATCTTATTCAAATTTTCGAAAATCTTGCTTCCTCTTTTTATTTTGATTTAAAAAAAATTTAAAGTTTGGTGTTTTCTCGTTAATAAAGTCAATTTTCAAATATTATCTTTTTAAATCTTTTCAAATTTTTTCTTTTAATTTGATTCTTTTCTATCTTATCTTTCTTTTAAAATTTTAAAATTCAAAACTTTTTTATTCAAATTTTTATCTTATCTTTGGTTTATCTTTCTTTAAATTTCAAATCATTATCTTATCTTATCTTAATTTTAAATTTCAAATTCAATTCTTTTTCAAATCTTCACCATATCTTATCTTTTCAACTTATTTTTAAATCTTTATCTTATCTTATCTCAATTTCAAAATTCTAAATCAAATTTTTTTCAAATATTTTCAATTCTTATCTTATCTTGTTGACTTTTCCTTTCTAATTTTAAATTTAAAATTTTTAAAATAAAATCTTTTTCAAATCTCCTATCTTATCTTATTTTCAAATCTTTCTTAATTAATTACTTGTTTTCTCTTCCCTCTTTTTCAAAAATTCTTAACTAATTTCTCTTTCTTCTATTTTTTGAAAACTTCTTAAATATTTTTCTTTCTTCTTTTTCGAAAATCACCTATTTAATTGTCAAATCTTTTTAATCAATTAGTTGTCTTAGTCTCTAATTTTCTTTTTTTTTTCAAATTTAATTAATAAATAAATATAAAAACAAAAAATTTTAATTCTAGTTTTTCTTTTTACTTCTTAATATCCGAATTCTCCTACCCTTCTTCACTATGAACCCAAATGGGAATGAACAGTTCAAAAGAACTTTGGGGTCCTATATGGCCCCACTCTTGACTTCTATGGGAGAAATATCAGCATACCCCCCATTAGAACAAGTTATTTTGAGCTAAACCATCAGCTCAATACTCTAGTGCAGCAAAACTGTCAGTACTCTGGACTTCTACAAGAAGAGCCTACTGAGTTAATGGTAATTTTTTTACAAATTGCTGACATAGTAGACACTAAGAGAGTGAATCAGAATGTCTACAGACTGCTACTCTTTTTTTTTTGCTGTAAAGGATCAAGCAAAGATGTGGTTAGATAACCAACCTAAATCCATCTTGAAAACCTAGAAGAAGCTAGTAAACAAGTTTCTGAATCAATACTTTCTCCCAAGGAAGTTAACCTAGTTAAGGCTGGACATCCAAGGCTTCAAGCAAGAGAATAATGAATCTATTCATGATGCCTGGGGGAGTTATAGAAGAATGCTACGGAAATGGCCCACTGAAATATTTTCAGAATCGGTGCAATTAGACATCTTCTATTACGGCCTAACAGACATGGCTAGGATGTCTATAGACCACTCTGCTGGTGGTTCTATATATATGAGAAAAACAATTGAAGAGGCTCACGAACTTATTGAGACAGTTGCCACGAACCAGTATCTGTACTCGATTGATGAGACTTTCATAAAAGGAGAGGTTAAGGCAATATCCACTGAATCTAACTCTCCAAAACAAAATGGCCCATTGACTTAGCAGCTACACACCCTTGCACAGGAGTTGCTGGAATTGCAAGAGGCTTTGCGAAAAACTCGATTTGAACTCATTAAATTCGATTTATATAGAAATGTAAATAAAAACAACTAGGTAACGTTTTTGGGTTTAGAGGATTCAGATAATTTTGGGGTGGCTTTGGTTTATTAACGTAAACTAACCTAATATGTGATATTAGTTATTGTTATATATATGAAAAATGTGATTTATTTATGCATTGTTTGGATTAGAAGAATTTATAGGAAAATAGGATACTGGAAAAAAAATAGATGGACAAATCAATTTTTTATTGTTTGGCTCAACAAAGAAATTGAATGAAAAACATAAAAGTGTATGTGGAACTCATGTAAATTTTTTCTCTTCAAAGATGCGAAGAAGACTGAGGTAGAAGTGAAAACATAGGTAAAAATACAGAATTACCATTTGAATTATAATTTATATATAATATATAAAAACATTAATATTGTTTTACTCTATTATAATTTTTCTCTTCTTACTTTTTCTTTCATCCAAGCAAAAAAAAAATTTTTATTTTCTTTTCATTCATTTTTTCTTCATCTAAACAACACAGAAAAAATATACTTTTCTTTGTCAGGGCCATTTTTTATAATTTTATTGAAATTGTTGTGAAATTATATATATTGTTTAATATTTAATGATTTATAAAAAAAGGGAGAGCTCGCCAACTCGTCGGCTTACCATTAGGTGGGGTGGAAGAGAAATTTAGGACCGCCTTACTAGGTAGGGCGGGGCGGGCTAGTCCACCAGATGACAGGCTTTTGGCGAGACAGGGCAGGTTTTCCCATTTGCCACCTCTAATAGGGACACGAACATAAGTACCTACCCCATAAAATCTATTAAATATACGCGAATATAAAACTATTAATTTATCCTAATTTATATATACATAAATCCATTTTTTGAATTTAGTAACCCTAATTTCTATCTCCAATTCGAATTCTTCCTTTTTATTTCAGACTCATTCTCAGCTTCGACTCTCTCTCTCTCTAACTCACTTTCTCTGCCTCTCAAGTCCGTCACTACGTCGCTCAGTATCATCCCAAAAAATTATGTTATATTATTATGTTGGAATATATTTTTATGTTTTCTCCTTTTGAAATGTTATTTTTCATAACGAATATGTTATAAATTGTGTCAAATTATATTGAATTAATTATTTTATTATTATTATATTATTTTAATTTTTTTAAATTTTCAAAAAATATTAGTAGATATTCGAAGAAATCTGCATTCTCTAAGGGGTAATAATTAAACAGGAACTTGTAATGACGGAGAAAGAATGGGGCATTTTTTTAATATGAGTGAGGGATAGGAAGGGGGTTTCTCACGCTCCCCTGAGTACTCATTACCATATCTAATTAGCAATGGAGATCCAATCTGAGCCGATTTAATAGGGGACACATGGACTTCATCTGCATTGGGTTTTTAAGGTAATGAACCTAAGTCGAATTTGGGACCCTAACAATGAATTTTAGTTGATTTTGCTTGTATTGAGGTCTTACTAGGTCCAAATATATCTTAGATTAATATTTTGAGTCATTGTTATAGTAAATACTATACTATTAATACTCAGTATATCGAAAAGTTGGATATATTTACAAGACATTTTTTAATTCAAATTAAAAAAATAATTATCTCTTTTTTAGTTTTAAATATTATTTTCTAATGTAACAAAAAAGTAAAAATAATAATAATCACTCACATAATTAAAATAGATAATCTTAATATATACATGATACTATATATATCAAGGATTATTATATATGATATTAATTTTTTTCTATAATGACTATTTATACAATTTATTGAAAATTTTTTTATCTTAATATTTAATAAATTTAACATACAAAATAATTAATTTAAGTTATCATTTACGACAATAAGTATAATAGTGTAAATAGTTATTTATTTATTAGTAGTAAAAAAATATGTAAATAGTATAAATTGATATTTGTTTTAGTATAAAACCAATAATAAAAGTTATTAATTAAGTTAATTGCATAATTAAAAAAATAAAGAATTTTTAAATAATAATAAAAAATAAGATCACGCTTTTTACCTATTATAAAGTTTATGAAAAAAAATTTGGATAATAAATCAATTCTCAATAGATTATACATTAATTCCATAAAAAATAAATAATCAATACATTAGATATTATTATTTACATACTAATATATAATATATATTATCGATTATTAATTTTATAATTAATTTTTAACCCAATTTTCGGTAATTAAATTTAAATGATTGAAATTATTAAATGATGAATATTTTGCATCTAATTAATTTATTTTTTATTGAAATCAAAAAAGGATGAGTTGTTAATCAATTCTAAATTTAAATTTAAATTTGAGTAAGAAAATAAAAAAAATATTTTAAATTTTATCTCACTAATCAGAATTAATTTTAAGATAAGAAATTACTTTGTACATCATATATATTGTAGGATAGTATGGTTATTTGCTATTTTTTAATGATAAATATTGTCAAATAAAATGGTGTAAGAAATTTGAAGAAAATGTATTTACAAGTTTAAGAAATATTAATTTATTTTTCAATAGAATAAATTATATATTGAATAACAAAAGTTATCGTTGTTATTGGTTTCTCTTCACACTAACTAATACCCAACGATGGTGTTTGAATACACCATGTTACCAAGAAATATTAATCGAACAAATAACTTTTGTAATGACATAAGTTTATGAATTTAAAATTTTATCATTTCATAAAATGTGAAGTTTTAACAAGTAACAATGTTGATCATATTGTTTTGACTTCAAAAATGAATACGATACCAACAAATAAAATTGTCTCAAGTAAATTTTAACGAAGACAAAAGTCTATAAGTATTGCTATTAATGAAAAATTAATCTATTTTAAAGACAAATATAATTTTTTTCTACGGATTTTCTAACTCGACAAGTCGAGGACTAATCAACCGTATATTGATGGTTTATTTATTAAGGGTGTGTCACTAACTAATGAATTGTTATACACATACACAAAGCGAGATTTAAACTCCAAATACTTGCTTAAGCGGACAAATGAGATGACCATTCAATCAATTTAAATTGATTAAAATAAATATTAATTATTTTTAATATTTTTAAGTTGTAAAATATTTATAATAATAATTACTATATATATTTTCATTTAAATTTTAATAAAAAATTTATATAATTTTATGTATTATCCTTTGTAAGCACGGAAACAAACATTAGTTTAATAAAAAAGAGGTTTGAGTTCACGGATTGGTTTGGATTTCGCTCTTTTAAAACTATTACTCGGACTAATAATGATTGAATTTTATCAGATAGGATTTGATAATATCCGATTATCCATTGATTCCAAAACCAATTTAATTGGTTCGATTTGAATTTAGAGAGATAATTAGATTACCTGAACCTGTGATTATTATTATTATTATTATTATTATTATTATTATTATTATTATTATTATTAGTTTTTGTTGTAATAGTATATATGAAAATTAAATTATCAAAGATATCATTAATATGTTATACGGTTGCATCCTAATAATTAGGAATATATTATTATGATTAACATGTGGAGCCGTATATTCTGTAATATATTGTGTGATAAGCGAGTGAAATAAAAATTTAATAAGTATAAAGATTATCTAAATGAAGTCAAATTAAAAATTTTTTGACTAATTATAGCTGAATTATTTTGATTTCCAAACAGTTTTCTTAAAAAAATTGACTTTGATCGAGTCTATAACCTTATAATTCGACCTAATGTTGTGAGAATAATTATTATTATTATTACTTTGGCTTTAACTCAAGAGGGAGCCATGAAACAATTCTATTTTGACAATTTATTTCTAACTGCATTTTATTTGTAAGACACAGTTTATCTGATCCAACCTCCTCCTTTTATAATAGCACAAAATACTGCATACAAAACCATTCATGGATTAACACAAGCACTACATGGGCCTGATTTAGCTTACTAGTTGCAAGAAAGTTGTCCTGGTCTTGCTATATGATACTCAATTGTACATGTTAGTATATACTAAACACAATTCTACAGTTGTTCATTTCTCTCTAATTTCGTCTTCTTTTTTAAAGTATTAGCCATTCTAGTTTGCATGATAACTTAAGAATTCTGGTTTGAGCTACACAAAAACTCCTAGATATTTAAATTGGGAAATATGAACATTTTTATTTAAAACAAAAAAGCCAATTTTTCTATATCAAGTTTAAGGTTTTTTTTTAATTATGTTGGCTAGCAACTGCAGAAAGATAGTCATAATAAGAGAAATGTTGTTGGAAGAGTTATGTGTAAGGTATGATTTTGAGAACTGAATTAAATCGATTGATTTGACTCGGTTAATTAAGAATCGGTCACCAGACTGGTTTCATTTAAGGTAAAATTATTTGACAGTAAACTAATTAAAATCTAATTAATTGGTCGAACTAATATTATTTTTTAGCAATTATTTAAGATAATAAATCACAAAAAAATCATTTTTTTAATTATATATTGAATATATAAAAATATATTATTTATTATATTTGATTTAATTTCAGTTAACTATTGGTTAATCTTTGAACTTTTAATTTGAATTTCTAATTCTACTGATTCAATAATTGTTGGTGTAAAAACTAATTTAAATAATAATTCTGAGTTAGGTGTAAAGAAATAAAATACAATACAATATTGTGTTGCGCATTAACGTGCTGAACACATAAAATCATATTAGACTATCAGTGTAGTAAATAAGTGAACATCTAGAATGTCTATCATCTGCTTGATTAATTCATTTTCGGGTTACGTTGATTGTACACTAAAATTAGCCACCAAAATTAACCACTAATATAAAATACATGTTAAAATATAAATATACTATAAAAATAAATTAAATCACACATATATTTATACACAAATACATAACTAATTTATTGACTGATTTTAGTGTACAAATAACATTTCCCTTCATTTCCACGCACAGTTTTCCAGTCAAAAGAGATAAAATTACCCGTAAAATTGCTATACACTCAGAGTTGGTTCCTGCATCTACATATTCTCTATTCTTTCGAATACAAATTTCGAGATTTTCTTTTTCCGCTTCTTATTATTCTGTTCATTTTGCTTTCCTTCATCTCTGATCCTTCTTTAAAGTTGGTTTCTACACACTACACTCTCAAAAATAAAGCACTCTAGTACCAGATATTGTACTTCAATCAATGCAATGAATGAGAATTAAACTCTGCTAAACTCTTAAAAGACAAATAAAGGGTTAGGACTGGGAACATAAGCAGATAAAATAAAATAAAATAAAAAAATGAAAGAAAAAGGGAGGGAGCTCAAAATCATACATTTAATGTACCAAAAAGTCAGAAAAGGAAGAATTACATGTCCTATTATAGAATAATTTAGAGTGGAGGAACAAAAATCTTCCACACCTTAACATCACAATCCAAGCTGCCACTATAGACTAGAAAAGAAGAACCTTCATCACATGGATCACCATCATCAACGACCGCAGTCAAGCACTTAACTGGACCATTATGCCCTTCCAGAACAGCCAAACAAGAATATTCATTGTTATTATTACCCTTCCTCCACACCCTAATTGTTTTGTCAGCAGAACCACTGCACACCAAATCACACACCACAGCAAGGCACAATATGGACTTGGTGTGTCCTTTCAGTTTACCAACCACTACCATTTTACCATTATACCCTCCTCCTCCTCCTTCTTCTTCTTCCACCGTCTCTCTTTTCTCCCAAACCAATATTGACCTGTCACATGCACCTGAATACAAGAGAGTTTCATCACAGCTGAGAGCCAAGGCATTTATCCCTGAGTTGTGCTTCTCTAAGATGTCCACTAGAATGTGTTTCTTTTCTTCTTCCACTCTCTTCCACACCTTGATCTTCTTATCCGCTGAACCACTGTAAACAAGTCCATCTGTGGAAACCGCCATTGCGTTTATGGCGTCCTCGTGTGCGTTGTTCACCTATCAATATAAATAAAAGTTTAGTAATTTATCAATATATTTAGTTTAGTAATTTATCAATATATTTTATTTTATATTTTTAAATATTAATATTTAATTAATAACAAAAAATAATAAATTTTAATAATTCTAACATTTTTTTTATCTAATAAAATAAGTCCTACAATCTATCGTTTAATAGTCAAAATGATATATTTTCACGTGATGACAATCATTAAATTTTCATTGAAAAAGCCAACTTAATAATATTGATACACTGAAAATCAATATGATGCCACACACGAGTTTTGCATACACGAGTGATGATAAAAAATTCAAAATGAAATATTTTTGTATGAGAGTGACGTTGCTAACCGATTCCAAACATGTAAAGTCCCTTATTCTCCAGATTTTGATTGTCCTGTCCCACGAAACAGAGTAAAGCAGGGCGCCGTCGCCGGACAAGGCGAGGACAGACACGGTGTCGACGTGGTGAACCCAAGTGGACTTCTTGTGCCTCCGTATCTGGACATGGTTCTTGGGAATCAGCACCTTGGTGGCGCGGTCCCCGAGCGTGGGGAGCGTCGCTACTCGAGTACATTTCTGATTATGCGCTTCATTGTCGTGGCTTCTTATCTTCCAGACCCGGATTTTGTGGTCTTGATGAGCGCTAAAGAGCATGTCTGATTGAACTACTAGTGACTTCACAGCTCCTGTGTTGTAAAATTAATATACGAAAAAAAAATATAAGTAAACAACTCTTAATGTACCAACTTTAAACAACTATAATTAATAATGATTGATTTTATATTTAAAAAATAAAATTTGAATAATCACTAACTAGTGAAAATTTGAAAAATCAAGATATACGAATTATAGTATTAGATAACAAGTTATGGCAATTTAAGAAAGCATTGTTCACAAAAAGAGGATTAATTAGAGTCACACCTTGCTTACTAAGCCAGTAAGCCCCAAATGATCTTTTGAAGCCGACTGCCTTGTGAAGATCTTATAAAATGAGGAGAATTATAAAGTGATAGAGTAAAGCTTTAACCACTATTAAATTTATAATTTACACTATAGGTGGATCCTATTATCTTAATTAATTCAAGGGTAACATTCTCATTTTTTCACTTTACAAATTTGATGAAAGATAACATTGTCTGGTTCGTGAAGATAATTAAGTGTTGCTTCATAATATATAGCAGAGTACCTTTTCCGGCAAGTACCATGTTGGCGGCTGAACTTGAGTGGTGGTCAAATTCGGATTGGAGAAGGGAGCGGTCCCATGATCTGATTTCACGATCCGAAGAGCCAGTATAGAGGAAGTTTCCAGAAAGAGTTAGGGAGGAGACGTAGGAAGAAGTGTGGCCTTTGAGAGTGGCGAGGCAGTGGTGGTATGCGGCTGTGGAAGGGTGATAATGGGATTGTGAGTAATTAAGAGAAGTAACTGAGTTTAGTCTCTCTTCTTCTTCTTGAAGATGGTTGTTGAAATAATGAGAAGATGAGGAAGAGCTACTATAAGATCGCGGGTATTCCATGATTCATCATCACATGGTCAAGGTTATTAAGAGAAAAATAATAGTATGCATAGAAAGCGAAATGAGCTTATATATATATAAGCTAGGCAGAAACAAGTAACAACAACGTGTGGCCTACTTGTGTAATTGGTGCTCATGTATTTTACAGAAATTATACTTAGTGCATACTAAAAAATAATTATTAAATTAGTTATTTATATAGGATATATATTAAAATATAAAACATATATTAAAAATAAGTTAAATAATATATATATTTATAAATAAAGAGGAAGTATAGAGAGTCAATAAAGTATCTATACAATGTGTACAATGAGGATATATGGATGTTCGATTCAGTAGGATATCAGATGTTTATTATATTCGAATGGTTATTCTGGATAGTATGAATGTATTGCGTTTGAAAAGTTAGTAGTATTTTACTTTGGAGGTTTATTTTTTAGCTCATATTGGGCCAAATAAATAGCCCATTATACATATTGTACAAATATTTCATTGGTTTCCTAGCGAAATTCATAAATATATATAATAACTAATTTAATGATTGATTTTTAGTGAAAGAATAATACTATATATTTAATTTTTTTATAAATTAAGTCTAAATACATTAAACAATAAAATTTAGAATAATATTAGTTATAGTTAATTTTTATTATGTTAGACTAATTTAATTAATCTTGATTAACAAAAAAACTTGAAATGTGTAGCATTATTTTTAGTATAAATATAATATTTTTATTTTATTACATGAAGTTTGAATTTCTATTTTAGGGTGTGTTAGATTTGTTACATAAATGATTTTGCTTTGAACTTTTTTCTTTTTAAATTGCAAGTCTTTCTCGGGATAAACAAAAAAAAAAAAAGAAACCAAGTGGTTAGAGTAAAATAATAGAGTACAAATAAATTTCGTAAATTTATATGGTTTGGATTGACAAAGTTAAGACAGAATATATTTGATCTAATTTCGTCAAAATTTTAAAGAATTTGAAAGAATCATGTTGTTACTCAAACAACAAAAAAGGAAAATAATTCCTCTTCTTAAGGTTTCATTCTTCAATCTTAAAATACCTCTCTCAAAAAAGTTTATTGGGATCTTCTACTTTTTCATGTAATTTCAATTAAGCCTTAACTATAATAGGACAAGATAGGAGTAATTCAATTGGGATATATATATTTGATAGGAGAGCTAGATACTAAGAGTAGTTAAGCAACAAAAATAAGAGTAGGATAAAGCAACAGCAGTTAGCTAGATAGTGCCTAGTGATATTGATGATCCAGTAAAATCGGAATTGGGTGTGTATGTGGGGCATGGAGGAGAAGCTAGATTGGTCCTGAATGTGTCAAAAGGTAAAAACTCACGTCCACGGTAGGGGTGCACATGGGCCGGGTGAAGCCGGGTTTTAGGTGATCCAGACCCGACCCGAAATATAGATCGGGTCTATTTATTAGACCCGGATCCGGCCCTAGACCCGATGAAACCAACAGCCTTTCGGGCCACAATTAAATCGGGTGAAAACCGGGCCATAACCAACCCTTCTTCAAAATTAAAACATAATCACAATCAATACCAAAGCATCATCACAATCAATAGTCCAATACTAATATTGTCTAATAACACTAAATATTTAAGTCAATACAAATAACATAATAATATGCATTAGTCTAAAGTCAATACAAATAACACAATAATATTTAAGTCAATACAAATAAAATGTTAAGGTTTACAATACATAAGAATAATCATCCTCTATCAATAGCCATTAATGTTGTCAAGTTGTTCCTTGTGATGTGGATGCATTAGTGAAACCTACAAAACATATAAAGTAACTCATTTTTCATATAAATGATTATTACTTGAAATAAATAAGTCACAAATAATAAAGATATCATAAATGTACCTTCAACAATCTTCTGACTGTTATCAAATTGATCAAACTCTTGATCTCCAACGTCTTGTTTAGAAGGGCACAACCAACTTTGAGTGCATATCAAAGCTTCAGCCATTAATGGTGACAAAGAGCTACGAAAGACATCAAGCACACGTCCACCGGTGCTGAAGCATGATTCAGAAGCAACAGTTGAAACCGGAATACCCAAGATGTCGCGGGCTATGAGAGAAAGAATCCTGTATTTTGAAGCATTCACTTTCCACCAAGTCAATATATTAAAATTTTCATCTTCCACAGTATCCTCGGCCAAATATCTCTCCACATCTGACTTGCTATCTGCATTAGCCTTCTCTCTTTTTTGTTTTTTCCACATATTCACTCGATTTTCAGAAACGCCCTTGGCACCAGCTGAGATTTTAATATTGTCATCCAATACAATACTAGATGAATCTCCACCATCATCCCTTCGTTTATCATCGACAACCTCTTTTTCATAAAACTTATGCAATGTATATAATGTGAGTTTAACAACACCAGTCATGCTAGTAGATACTTCCTTGTCATAGACATCCTCCAAACACCAACAGAGATAATCTAGTTTGTACCGAGGATCCAATACAACAGCAACAAGTAACAATGGATTAAATTTATCAACCGGTCCCCAATATTTATCATATTTATGTTTCATAGAGCATGCCATACTTCCTAACAAATCAGATTGATTGTGGCTCCAAGATGTTAATTGAGAAGCAACAGATGCAATTTCATGAAAACATATGTTAGATGTAACATGCAAAGAAGATGAGAAAGTCAAAGTTATCTCATAGAAAACTCTCAAAAAATCCATGAATAACCTAGCATGTTGCCAATCTAGGGGTGTAGGTGGACCAATTTTCTTTTTTCCCCCACTATCCTCTCCAAACCATCTAACAAAATCAGGTTCTTGATCATAAAGTCTATCAAAAGCTTTTTCAAATTTCTCGGCATGTTCCAACATTAGATAGGTAGAATTTCACCTAGTTGGAACATCCAAGCACACAAGACTTTTAGATTCAATTAATTCAGCCTCAATGCAATCTTTAAATTTTTTAGTCCTTTGAGGAGAGGACCTAACATATCTTACAGCATTTCTAATGCTTTCAATTGAAGTGTGTTGCTCTTTAATTCCTTCATTTACTACCAAATTAAGAACATGAGCACAGCATCTCACATGCATATACTTTCCTCCACACACTAACCCACCTCTTGCACCTAATTTCCTTTGAAGATAAGTAATTGCTCCATCATTCGAAGTTTCATTATCCACTGTGATTGTGAAGACCTTTTCAATTCCCCACTCTCTCAAGCATTTCTCGATTTCTCTTCCAACAGTGTCACCCTTGTGGTTCTCAATTTGACAGAAATTTATAATTTTCTTTTGTAACATCCATTCTTCATCAACAAAATGTGCAGTCAAGCTCATATAAGTATAGTTTTGATTTGATGTCCAGCAATCTGTTGTCAAACAAACCCGAGCACATGACTTTGCCAACCATTCTTTTAGCCTTTTCTTCTCATCTAAATAAAGTTGAAAGCAATCTCTTGAGACTGTCATCCTAGATGGTACCGTAAATCTTGGCTCAAATCGATTTAACATCCTACGAAACCCAATCCCCTCGACCACTTTAAACGGCATTTCATCAAGTACAACAAACTCAGCTACAGACTTCTTACAATCTTCTAAGTTATAACCCTTAAAAGCATTGCATAGATCCTCTTCTTCAATTTTGGGCATGTACACATGAAGTGTACCCTTCTTCCCCGCTTTAGTAAATATCCACTTATGAGCACTCTTTAAATGCTTATTTAGAGAATTTGTGCCATGTTTAGTAGGATGACAACCGTATTTTTTCTGGCAATGATTACATTTAGCTTGGTGCAGTCCCTTTGTCTCAGTTAACGTAAGTTGAGTAAAATGCTGCCAAACATACGATTTCTTTCCCCTTGTTCGAGCAGCTTCTGGATTCTCCATTTTTTCATCAGAATTTTCTTCATTAGCTTCTGGTTCAGCAGGAGTTGTGGCAGCATCAATTGCAGGATCAGCAACATTTTCAGCTTCAATTTTCATTGTTTTATTCTCCTCCATAAATTCTGAAGGAATGCAATTATCTCCTCCTTCCATTGTTCGTTACCTAAACTGGCTAAACAAACAAAATCAAGAACAAATTCAACAATAATCAGCAAATCAGAAATATACAGTATCTTATAATAAAACATGAAAAAACAAATCAGTAAATATACAGTAAACACAAGTAAAAATTTAGAAATCAGTACAAAATCAGTAAACCCAGAAAATCAATAACTAATTATCAACTGCAACATATAAAATGGCTTACATACAAGTAATGATCAAGCCATCAACCAAACAAACAAAAATGATCATACAATAAAGAAAAAAAAGATGCTTACATACAATTAATCATCAACCAAACAAACACTAGAAGTTAAGGAGTTAAGGATACGAAAGAAGTTAAGGACAGTTTCTATAATACTGTTATCACTCTTGTTCAAATGTGGATGGAGTTAAGGATACGAAAGAAGTTAAGGACAGTTTCTATGAATCCATTTTACATGGAAACTATGTCTACTCATTCAATATATACTCTTCACTTAGACTAAGTTTGACTAATGTGAGACTTAATTTTTTACACTTTAAATTCCAATACAGCAAACAAATAGTCAAATAATAATAGAAATAGAAATAGATGTACATGTTTCCATTTGAAATAATAATTAAAAAAAATAACAATGCTAGATATGTTGCATGAGAAATTTTAGGTGCTGCACTAAACTATCCCACATCCATTTACAGTTACAAGCAATCTAATAATAAGAAGAGTAATAAATAGTTGGAATCAATAACAAATGAACAATGATATACATAATTACATATATAAGGAGATAAGGTATTGCTTCCATCTTATAAAGAAAGATTTAATCCTCTAAAACTCCATGCTGAAATGGAGAAAAGGGGTCTATCACCCCAACAAACAAGTAAGCAACCATGGCCTTCTCTAATCATATATTTGTTGTGTCCATAGTTGTGCAAAACCTCCTTAGCATGCAACTTATCATTGTCTCTCAAAGGCAGCCTCACAAAACCAGCCAGATCGAGCCGCCGAATCCAATTCTCAAGCTTCTCATACCTCTCCTTTCTCTCAAACCCCTTACAAAAAATAAGCTAAACACACAATCACACATCAACAGCCACACACACCTAATTAGAGTTCTAATAATGAAAATCAACACCTACAACCAAAATTCACAAATTCTGTTTATCAAAAATCCTAATCCTTAATCAAAATATTAATGACATAATAAAATTAATTACTTACCTGAGCAGAAGACCTGAAAAGAAGACCGGAGAAGAGAGCAGAACAGAGAAAGCAGGACTAGCAGAGCAGAGCAACGTCGCCGAGAAGCAGGGCAGCACCGTACGTCGTCACTGTCGTCCGTCGAACGAAGAGCTTCGGCGGTGACGGGGTGAAACACGGAGGGTTGTGAAGAGATGAGAAAGGGAGGAGCCGGCGACTGCGTGTTGCGTGCCGCGAGAGTTGGAGTGGGCCGTGGGGAGAGAAGATGAGGTCAGTGTCACCGGATCAGTCTGCGCCGTGGGGAGTGGCGATTGCCAGAGCCGGAGTGGGGCGTGGGGAGTGCCGGAGTGGGGACTTGGGGTATGGGGGTGAGCCTCAATGGTTGAGGGCTGAAGCGCTGAGCATGAGCTGCTGAAGGAGGCACGAGGGCGAGGCTGTGAATGCGTGTTCTCTCATCTGTGTTGCCCTAGCCCAGTAACGCGTTTCAGCATTTGTGTGTGTAATGTTTATTTGGCCGGGCTACCGGGCCGGGTCCGGGTGACCCGAGCCATGGCCCGGTCCCGGCTTCACTTCCCCTTTTGATTTCACTTTTTTTTCCCGGATCCACCCCGGGTCACTTCGGGTCCGGGTCTTCGCGACCCAAATTCCTTCGGGGCCGGGCCGGGTCGCCGGGCCGGTTCGGGTCTGTGCACCCCTGGTCCACGGGAATTTATTTTTATATAAAATTTATAATTAAAAATTATTTGATAATAATTCTCCATATCAACTTTAAACGGAAATAATTACATATCCATCTCTCTACTAAATAAAAAAGCCATTATAGAAAATGAGAACAACTTTGAACGCATTAGCCGGGCAAACAAGTCACAAGGGAGTGTTGGGGAGGGTGGGTATAATGAAGCACATACATACATATCTTTCTTAATAATGATGATAATAATAATAATATAATGGGTCGTCACTCTCAAAATCTCTGTTGTCCTTCCTATAATCCTTTTCGCCCATTGGAAAGTAGTGTTGGCAGAAATCTTATTTGTTCTCTTGTTTGATAGGTAAATTCCAAATTAAAAGAATAGTAAACCTTCAATTAGTTTCTCACAGTTGTCATATAGAATATTTTATTTTTACTATTTTTTATATACCATATAAGTATAGGAAAAAATTTTTCTTCACAATTTAATTTGAAAATTTTACTTAATTCAATTGAAAAAATAAAATAATATATTATTCATCATTTTGTATATTAAGGGATTAGATGACGTATATATGATGAAAAAATAAATTTGTCTATTATTAGAAAAATGGTAAATACTAAATTTATCATTTAAAATAAATAATATTCATTTATAATATGTAACAATTACAATAAAAATTATTATAACAAAATTTATATCTAACAGAAAAAATAACTAAAAGTTATTTACATTTTATACAGGAAGTTTGAACCTAAAAAAAAGTAAAAATAAAATATATATCCAACAGAAAAATTGTCGCAGACCAACTTGATATTTAAAACAAATAAGAAAAAGAAAAACATACACACGCACACACGGGGACAAAGTTCTCAAAGCAAATTTTCAAAAAAGTAATGAATCAAACTAATTACAATTTGTTATTATCCATTATATGTATTATATATTTTAAAATTAAATTTCTTTAATTAATAACATAATTAATATAAAATATTCTTAAAAATATTTTTAATTGATTTGATTTGATTTATTTAAATATATTAATTAATTATTTGATTTAACTAAAATAAATATTAAATTATTTAATATTTTGTTTGACTATATTAATTATAATTAATCAATTATTTGATTTGAACCGAAATAAATAAATTAATTTTTTTAATTTATATTAATATTTTCGTTTATGTGTTTTAATTAATAATTTTTAAAATTATCATAATCAATTATTTATTTAATTTAATTAAGATAAATATCAAATTATTTAATATTTTATTTAATAATATTAATAATATTAATTAATTATTTAATTTAACTATAATAAATAAATTGATTTTGTCTTAAATTGTATTAATTTATTCGTCTTATGTATTTTGATTAACAATTTTTAAAAGTATTATAATTTTTACATGATATATTTATACGATATTTTTTATTTATTTAACTTATTTTATTAAGCTAAACAATTGTAATTAATTTATTATATCAATTATTTAATTTAATTATTGAGTCTTTTCAATGTTTAGATTATATTCTTTATGTACTTAATTTTATTTCTAATTTGAGAAATTAAATATTAAAATAATATCGATAAATACTGTTTTGTGTCTTCTTTTTTGACAAGATAAAAGTAAGCATATATTATATCCTATTTTTTCTTAATAAAATTTTTATTGTCTATCTTAAAATAAAAAATATTATAAATTACTTTAAACAAATAAATCAGCCATTATTTTGAGAAGATATTATGTATTTAATTATATATTCATATCATTCTTAATCGTTTTAGTAGATGTTTAAACTAAAAAAATATATAAAACTGTTTTTAAACACAAATACAATTAGTTTAATTTAAAAATAAACAAAATATATTAGTGAGTTTTACCGCATAATAAAATTTTGTCATATTATTTTAATTTTAAAAATGAATATGATATATGTCGTATCAGCAGGTCCTGGCTCAGTAGTCAGTACAGAAGTAATGCTATACCTAATTTGGCGTTCAAAGTTTGTCGGAGGACAATTTTAGAAACCATATTATCGAAAAGATTAATTTGCTTAATGATGTCAATGAAGAAAGCAATAGGGTAGATTACTAGGGGGAATAAAGCATACTTATCGCTAAAAGTTGAAAAATGTAAAATAGGTATAGGCTCCACGGTATATATGCACAAGTAGTGGAGGACATTTTCGTTTCTATTAGGTGACAAACTTTTGGATCATAATCCTAACTTATACCTCTATTATGTTGTAAGATAGCATGTAGCTAGGCTTTATTTTGAATATAAGCTTACATATTATTCTATAATAATTAAAATGACGAATAAATAATGTTTTTTGTTTATCTTTTGTTGGCTTCTAAATTAAAGGGCCCTCTTTCTCCATGGTGCTTAGGGCTCTCCTAAGGAGTCGATCTAGCATTTAATCAATTTTCTTCTCTTCGGTTACATCCAGATCAATAAATAATTAAATATGGCTAATATAAGTGACGATCAAACTTCACTGAAAGAAAAGGACCCAAACTAGAAGCCGAAGAAGATGATGTCTTAACCATTTATGAGAAGGACAACATTAGGTGTAACACCCTAAATTTGTCCCTAAAATCTCATCAGTTGGAAATTTTAATATTTAATAAATTTCAATTATTAAATTAATTTTTAAATTTTTATTTTATTAGATAAATTAATCTTTACGTAATATTATTTATTTATATAAAAAATATAATAATGTTATCACTTTTTAGGGATTATTATGCTTTTATTAGTGTTTTACTAATTTTTTGCGAGTCGTCGATGTAAATGATTGATTATCAAATGTATAGAAAAATTAAAGATGGACAAAAAAAAGAAATGCTGAAATATATAAATATATTAACTTTGTAGAATTTAAAGTTAAATGTTACAATAAAAATAGAAGAAAAAAAAAATCCTGTCATACTTAGATAATTCTCAACTCAAATTTACTAAACCTATTTAAAATTTTTGCTAACTTAAACATTAGAGTTCCTTGCTGGTACTATTCCCTATTCTCACTCAAAGACTTTGGATAGCTTTACCTTGCTAGAAAAGATATCAAAACCCTCATCAGAAGGAGTCTGAACTTCACGCCTAAACCAAAATCACACCAATTTCAAGTATTCATTGGAACATTAGCGTCAATTTCAGGGATCTGAAAGTCAACACCAAACCATCGAAAGCTCATCCAGAAGATGGACGTACTACATCCGATTTAGAATCTCACAGTGAAAACAGGAATCGAACACTCTTTATACCCTAATATTCAGAGAGGGGTAAGGATACTACTGAAGACAGGGGTAGAAGCGACTTAGGAGGACAAAGGCTAGGTTCTCAGGTCCACATTCTTGAAGGATCGAGAAACAGAAAAGCAACAGAGATTATGGAATTGGTTCATGGTCATCAAGGTTGTTTAAAACAGCTGGAAATCGAGCTAGAGAGACAATGCAAATCTAAACAACTGCTATGGAAGGAACTGTGAATTGAAAGAGAGCTTGAAGAAAAATTAAAGAGATTGGAGTCTAACCTAAAGGGCAAAAATCTCGGAGTGATCGGGATACAACCCCTTTGGAAAATGATGACACATTCTCAAAAGAAATCATGCAGGCTAGAGTACCAAAGAGCTTCAAGAGTCTGGACATGGATCTTTATGATGGCACCTCGGACCCATGACACCATCTAAGCAATTTTAAAAGTCACATATACTTGATAGATGCGTCTAATGTAACAAGGTGCAAAAACTTTTCAACTACATTAACCAAAGTAGCAATGAAGGAGTTTGACAACCTACTCCCTAGCTCAATCACTTGTTTTGACAACTTGGCCAAAAATTTCTTCATGTGATTTTTCATTCGAAAAGACAAGGTCAAACATGTTTCGAGTCTCTTGGTGTTAAATAAGAGGTCAGAGAGTCCCTTCAGGCCTACATGGAGAGGTTTAACAAAGCATATTTTGAAATTTAAAAATTTACCTACTACAATAGCTCTCATGGGACTTGTCAATGGTCTTAAGGATCCTTTCTCACAATCAATATCAAAGAGACATTCGACCTCTTTGTATGAAGTCCAACAACGTGTTAAGAAGTATATCAATATAGAGAAAACTACTCAAATAAAAAAAAACTTGCAATAGGAAAAGGCAACCAAAATCAAACCCGCAACCAGGAAAATGAGCAAAAAAAGAAAGAAGAATATAATTCGTAAAGACTTTGAAGGTATCACTCATACAGTGTTGCGAGTTTCGTTAGTCAATGTCTACGGAAAAATATGCCACACTGAAAAGATACCACTTTCAAGGCCAATTCAAATTATGAAAGGAGTAAATTGGTAAAAATACTGCAAATACTACAAAATCTATTACCACTCTACCAATGATTGTTATCATTTGAAAAATATGATAGAGAAATTAGTTGGAGAAGGGCAATTGGACAAATACCTTATTGGAAGGCTGGGTGAATCCAACAAAAAGAAAAGGGATGAGGAAGAAGATAGAGAAAAGCAAAGGCGATCAACAAGACCACCTGAGAAACATGTTCATGTAATCGGAAATGGGTTCGTAAGAGGAGAGATAACCAAGTCCTCTCACAAGAGACATTTGAAAGAAGTCTACCAAATCGGGGAGAATCAAAAGATGCCCGACCTACCCACAATAACTTTCATGAAGGAATACCTTATTGGAAGGCTGGGTGAATCCAACAAAAGGAAAAGGGATGAGGAAGAAGATAGAGAAAAGCAAAGGCGACCAACAAGACCACCTGAAAAACATGTTCATGTAATCAGAAATGGGTTCGTAAAAGGAGAGATAACCAAGTCCTCTCACAAGAGACATTTGAAAGAAGTCTACCAAGTCGGGGAGAATGAAAAGATGCCCGACCTACCCACAATAACTTTCATGAAGGAACATGCAAATGGTATAATCCCTAGTCATGATGATCCAATAGTGATAATGATAATTCTAGCCAACACCAATCTACACAGAACATTGGTAGATTTAGGAAGTTCAACAGACATCCTATTTAAGCTAGTCTTTGATAAGCTTAGTTTGGATGAAAAGAATTTAAAGGCATATCCAGATACTCTCTTTGAATTGAGAGATTCCCCAATCCAACTTCTAGGGTATATCACCCTTTATATTATCTTTGGCAAGGGATTAAAAGCGCGAACCATAAGCTTCAACTACATTGTAGTAGATATGGCTTCAGCTTATAATGTCTTAATAGGTTGGACAACATTAAACCGACTTGCTACAGTTGTGTTAACTCTACACCTTTGAATGAAATTTTTCACTTAGGATGAAATAGCTACAATAATAGGAGATTAGAAATTGAGATAAAAAATGTTATAATGAAAGTCTAAACTTGCAAGGTTGTTCAAAAGGGAAGGAAGTTCATTCAATAGAGCTTGGAGGCGTTTGAATAAGAGAAGACATGAAACCCCATCCTGAAAGAAAGACGACTAATGTGGGGGCTAATCTAGAGAAAAAATTGAAAAAAGACCTTATATGCTTTTTAAAGGATAATGTCGATCTCTTCGCTAGAAAGCTTCAGACATGCCTGGTATCCAACCCACTCTCTTGTGTCATAAGCTAGCCATCTAGTTCCTGACTTGTGCAGCAACGATGACAAAAGCTTAGCCCTAAAAGAGTACTGGTCGTGGATGAACAAATTCAAACTCTATTGGAAGCTGGATTTATTAAGGAAGTAAAGTACCCCTTGTAGCTAGCAAATGTAGTTTTGGTAAAGAAACAACTTGGGAAATGGAAGATGTGTATAGACTACACCGACCTTAACATCTTCTACATTGTCTCCATATCCATCTATAGGCTCAAAAGAATGAATAGGTTCATTCAAGTCCGGTCCAGTGACTCCAAATGTATCATTGAGCATTGTTACCATTGGATGTTGAGATGTCGAATCATCTTGTACAATATGGCTAGTTTGATGAACTTGTGATCCAACTCCAACTGCTTCTTCACCATGCCAATACCAAATTTTGTAGTTTTTTGAAATGGTTTGACCATTATATGTTTAAAAACCTTCTCTCTTATTTGCCACTTGCCAAAACCACACACCGAACAAAGGCATTTAATTTGACAACCCCCCAAGAGATCGATGCTCAAAAGAAAAATCTAAAAATTTATTTAAACCATCCTTATACTTATGTGTGGTTTATGACTTTTCAATCCATGACTTATCGATTAAAGGTGAAGAGAAGTAATGTGCAACTTCATTAGAATCTATGGTGAGTTTCAGCACTTCGAAGCTTGGAAAAAATGTTGATGTAGTGTCCATGGCAACCAAAACAAAGCTGCAGAGTTACAATATTGCCTCTAGTGTGAAGAAGATAAACTATGAGAACAAAGCTATTGTGTGCATAAGACGTAAACTGTGGCACCCTCCAGCGGATTAGGGTGGCCGTTAATTCTTCATAAACTGCTAGAGCCTACAACGGTTTATGCGATGTCTCCTTCCTTCAGAAACAGCTACACTCTTTAGCGGTTTTTACACTTTTTTCATGTAATCCGCGCTACCTTGTAGCGGATTACGTTCAATTTAAAAGCCTCTGATTCTTGTATCGATTTACATAGAATAAAAAATTGCAAAAATATCTGTAATTTTAGAAAGTTGTAATCTAATAAATTTGAATTCTAATTATTTTATTTGTGTAACTTGCCCCGAAAAAATGTAAAAGAAACTCAATAATTTTTTCGAGAACCAAATCAAATCCATCAAGAAGTTCAAACAGATAAAAACACAAAAAGGCAATAATAATTTTGGAAAAACCATCATGAATGATTATAGCATGCACAAATTTGATTATGAGAAACGAAAAGCATGGAAGACAAATAGCAAAAAAGTGATGATAGACAGAATCACTAGTGATAGGGAACAAAGCATATATTAATATAGTGATATAACCATGTTCTTTTTCCGGTCCAAAATTATAAACAAGAAAAGTCATGCTATATTTTCCAATCCCAAATATCTATGTTTCAGAAATAATTTGTTATAACTAATTTTTTATAATTTAACAATTTTACCACTATTCATAGTAGCAGAATGCCTGAAAAATCCTACCTCGTAAAACCTAAGAATATCGATGGAAAGATAAACTCACAGCATAGTAGTTCGATGAAGGAGGCTGTAGCTCGAGGAGAACATCACCGGAGGAAAACATCGTTGGAGGAGATTTTCATTTCAACCTTGCTCTCACACAATGACAGCGTTTCAGTTTGCAACATGGTAGCTCAATTGAAGAGATTATAGTTGGAAGAGAATGTGCCGCCAGAGGAGAACATTGCCAGAGGAGACTGTCGCTAGAGAGATTGTCGCTGCAGAGAGCATTTCAGATCACAACACACAATCATTGCTAGAAAGATCGTCAGAGGAGAATGTCGCTGAGAAGATCATCGCCGTATCAGATCGTCGCTGGAGCAGATCATCGCCAGAGCAAAGCACGGTGGTTGATAAACCGCTATTTTACGGTTTATTTTGTATTGAATTGAGTGGATTTATCTATTATTCTCACACTTATGCATATAATTCGCATGTTATACATTTTCCTTCCTAATTTTGTGCTATAATTGAAAGTATCTTTCTTTGGCCTTAAATTTGCTAATTTTAATCTTCTCTTATTACCATTCGACGCCGTGATATGTGTGTTAAGTGATTTCAAATTTTCTAGGGCAGGAATGGCTTAGATGATAGAAAAGAAGCATGCAAAAGTGGAAGGAACACAAGAAAATGAAGTTTTGAGAAGCTGGCAGTGACGCGCACGCGTGGTGACGATCGGATTTTTGACGGTTTAGAATTCACAAATGAATTCTCGTTGCAAGTATAGTTTCTAAACCAATCACTAATCCTTTCATACAAAAAAGTTGTTTGTCACTAAAACAAACCCCTAATTTTATAAACCGAAGTATTGAACCTCGGGTCGTTCTCCCTAGGAATTACAATAAAGTGTCTTGTTATTGGTTTGAGTTGTTTTGGGGTTTTGATAAGAATCATGAAAGATAAATGACAAGAAAGTAAACTAAGGCCTAAAAAGATCTTGGCAAGGGTTGGTGGTCAAGGATCTCTATCCTAATCACTAACCACAATATGAGAATTGGCAAGGATTAATCTCATTAAATCATCCTCTAACTAGTAGTAAAGGAAAGTCAAATGAGCTATATCAATCCTAGTCCATAAGTCCTAACTCTCCACTAATTCAATTAGTGAGAACTAGAGTCAATGGCTCCCAATCATCAATTACTTGGACATTAGTAACTCAAGAGGTCCTAAGTTACCTTTCCAAGCCAAGAGTATAAAATTCTACTCTAAAATCCAACCAAGCATTTCATCAAACACTTGGAAGGCATAAAAGGAAAGCATAGTAAATGGCAAGAAAAGTAAATCTACACTACTCAATTTCAAGGAATTAACAACAACAAATCAAAAGAAACACATTTATTAAGAATTACCTTTTATTGAATTGAAAGAATGTAGAAGGAACAATTCTAGATCTACAACAAAATCTAAGAACAACATAAAGGAAATTATAACAAAAGAATAGAAGAAGAATGAATGTAACTACAAAGAATTGAGAGATAGAAATGGAAGAAAGCAAGGATTAAAACCTAGATCTAAGAACTAATCCTAATCCTAATCCTAATCCTAATTCTAGAGAGAAGTGAGAGCTTCTCTCTCTAGAAACTACTTCTAACTAATCCTAATGAGTGTGTATGAACTAATGAGTTGGAATCCCCCTTTCTCTTCAATCCTTGGCTTTAAATAGCATCTTTGGCGCCAAAGTTGGTTGGGATTGGGCCCCACAACCCTTCAGAATTCGTTGGCCACGTTTTCATTAAAAAATCATAAACCAACACCGACGCGTACGCGCACAGCACGCGTACGCGTCCATGGAGTGATTCGCAGGTGCGCGCAAGCGCCAGGTGCGCGCGCGCGTCCATGGGCGAGTTCAACTTCTTTGACTTTTCATGATTTCTCCACTTTGCATGCTTTCCCTCTTTGCTCCTTTGATCCATTCCTAGCCCTTTTCAATCTGAAATCACTAACAAACATATCAAGGCATCTAGTGGAATCAAAGGGAGATTAAAACCATCAAATTGAGGGTCTAAAAGCATGTTTTTACATCTAAGCACAAATAAGGAGACAATCATAAAACCATGCTATTTCAATGGATAAATGAGGGTAAAAGGTTGTAAAATCCCATGCAATCAATACAAGATAAACCGTCAAAACGGGGTTTGTCAACCTCCCCACACTTAAACCAAGCATGTCCTCATGCTTAAACCAAGAATGAAGTAAAGGGTATGGCATTTATTCAATGGAACTAACTAAATGCAATCTACTTATATGCAACTATCTAAATGAATGCAATTGCTTGGTCAAAATAAATCAATTCCCAAGAAGCATATATGCACAAGGGCTAAGGACTAGCAAGTCTAATCCACAATTGAATTGAGTTATTAAATATTTTTACAAACTTGCATGAAAAGATGATCATAGGTGGAAACATGTAATTGAGCATCAAGCCCTCACCGGTAATGTTTGCACTCTATTCGCTCAAGTGTTTAGGGTTGATTCACTCAATTCTCTCCTAATCATGCTTTCTAAGATTTGTTTTTCTTCTAACAATCGACATATATTTCATGCATGGATACAAGTATCATGAGGTCTTTTCTTTGGTTGTAATGGGGCTAGGGTCAAGGTAGGGTCATATATGGCTAGTGGACTTAGATTTGAATCTTTGATTAGCTTAAACTTTTCCACCTAACCTATATAATGACCTATACAATTAAGTACTAAGCTAACTACCCATTCCTCACTTTTTCACATACTCATGTATCCTTTTCATTTCACAACACTTATGCATTGATCTTTATTGGACTTTGCTTTGGGGCATTTTGTCCCCCTTTTTATTTCTTTCTTTTTCTTCTTTTTTTTTTCTTTCTTTTTCTATTTTTTTCTTTTCCTTTTCCATATTATTTTTCTTTCCTTTTTCTTTTGTTTTTCTCATTTTTTCTTTCTATATACAAGAGCATCGATGCATAAGGTTTTACATTTGATCAACACATGAGTATGTACCCAATTCCCAATATTTTCAATAACAATACAAAATTACCCTTTTATTCACCCAATGTCCCAAGGTTCTCACACTTGAATGATACTCACACACTCTAGCCTAAGCTAATCAAAGATCCACATAAGGACATTTATTGTTTTTCGCTTAAGGCTTGTAATGTGCTAAAATAAGAACAAGTGGGTTAATCGTAGGCTCAAAGTTGGCTAACAATGGAAGATAGAAGGTAAGGCTATTTGGGTAAGTGAGCTAATGAAATGATGGCCTCAATCATATAAATGCATGAATACACAAAATAATGGACATAAAGAATCAAACAAATCAAAGATTACACTCATAGGAAGAGAATAATGCACACAAGAAGGAAAATAAGTGGTTATAAGATGTAACCACATCATTAGGCTCAAATCTCACTTGCTTGTGTTCTTAGCTCAAAAACATGATCCACAATATATATAATTCAAGCAAGTTCTATGAAAAGTTTCCACTCAAATCAATTAAGGTGCCCTATAGATAGAAATCTTGAAAATTTTTATTATTTTGACTAAGCTTATTGTGTATACATATGAAAAAATTAAGAGAATGCAAGTAAAAACCCTAAAATCCTAGAATGAAATGCAAAAGTGTTGGGATTAGAAACTTGTCACCCAAAATCGTCGAACGGTCGGACGACCTTCCCACACTTAAAAGTTTGCACCGTCCTCGGTGCACTCAAAGATGAGCAAGGGGGTACGACGACTCTCCGGATTGCTACGTGTTCTTAGTCTTGCTTCCGTTATTGCTTGTGGTGCATTCATCATGAAAAACAAAAATATAACACCATAAGGTAGGGTAATACAAAAGCAAGGAAGCATAATTGTTGGAATGAGGTAAATCACTAGAATTGAGTGAGTGAATTAGTGTGACATTAATGACAAATAAGTGTGTGAATTCTAAATTGCGCGGTTTAGAACACACATTAGCATAAAAGTTATGTCACAAAAGAAGCATGCACTTTACTCATTCTAGTATGCTTGAGATGCTTTAAGTGAACTTGTAAGGTAAAACAAGCATTAAAGAAGCATGAAAGCATTCAAGCCAAACACATATGGATGCATATAATCATAAAATACAATGCATTAAGGTAAATGCACAACATCATCCATCAAGAGGTTGCCTAATCACAAAATAAGGCTCAAATCACATGGTGGCCAAATCATGTAATTCAAGAAGAGTTACAAGCTCGAAGGCAATTCTCATCACTTGGTATTTTTTTCAAAAGATAAGCATGAAAAAAACTCAAGACCAAGTAGCAAAATATAACCTCAATCATATGATCCAACAAAGATTATCTAAAAACATTAATGCTAAATTAGCATTTAGGCAATAAGGGGGAAGCAATGCATAGTAAACAAAGTCAATAATCCAACACTTATGATGAAAAGAGAGAAAATAAAATGAAAACTAAACTAAAACTAACTAATCAACTAACTAACTAACTAATTAACTAACTAGCTAAAATAAATGGTTATCAATGGTGTTTGGAAGTTTTGGATGAGGGGTAGAAGAAGGGAAGAAGAGATGAGAAGGAAAGAAATGGAAAGAGGAGAAGAAAAGAAATGTGTTGCAGGAAGGAAATCCGCGCGCACGCACGCATGACGCGCGCGCGTCGATGGCTTAATTCGAGAGTGGCGCGTACGCGTCATGTGCGCATACGCGCGAATTGGTTTGTGCCTCAGGCCCAATTTTCGCATGGTGCAGGCCTAACTCTCGGGTCAAGGTATGGACGGTGGAACTTCTCAATCCACGCGTACGCGTGTATGGCGCGCACGCGCGGATGGTCCAGAATGCTTGATGCACGCGTACGCACGCCATTTTGACGATTGGATTTTTGACGGTTTAGAATTTCTCAAATAAAATCTCGTCGAAGTATAGTTTCTAAACCAAGCAATAATCCTTTCATACAAAAAGTTGTTTGTCACTAAAACAAACCCCTAAATTTATAAACCGAAGTATTGAAACCTCGGGTCGTTCTCCCTAGGAATTACAATAAAGTGTCTTGTTATTGGTTTGAGTTGTTTTGGGGTTTTGGAGCTTTTGGACAAGAAATATAAATGGCAAAGAAAGTAAACTAACAACTAACAAAGCTCTTGGTAAGATATGAGAACTAGAAGTCCTATCCTAGTTATCCTTCTCAATTGTGATGAGAATTGTTCATTGCTACCACTTAGTTAACCCTTACTAAAGAAAGGAAAGTCAAGTAGATGAATTGACTTGAGCCACAAGTCCTAGCCAACTCCCAAGGAAAGACTAGCTTTAGTGCACTCCCAACCAATTAGCAATCTCTCCAATTATCAATCAACAAAGGAATTAGATAACTCAAGTGTCACTAATTACTCTACCTAGGCCAAGAGGAACAAAATCTACACTAAAACTAAAAGAGACATTTTAACAAACACATAGAGTGCAATAAAAGTAAACAACATAAATTGCAAGAATTAAAGAGAGATCTAACTACAAAGGCAAGAGATTAACAATGGAAAAGCAAAGAAGAACAATTACTATGAATTACCTCTTATTGAATTGAAAGAATGTAGAGGGAACAATACTAGATCTACAACAAAATGTAAGAACAACATAAAGGAAATTACAACAAAAGAGTAGAAGAAGATGAATGTAACAACAAGGAATTAAGGGGATAGAAGTAGAAGAAAGCAAAGATTAAAACCTAGATCTAAAAACTAATCCTAATCCTAATCCTAGAGAGAAGTGAGAGCTTCTCTCTCTAGAAAACTACTTCTAAACTAATCCTAAAGTGTGTGTAATGAACTAATGAGTTGGAATCCCCCTTTTCTCTTCAATCCTTGGCTTTAAATAGCATCTTTGGCGCCAAAGTTGGTTGGGATTGGGCCCCACAACCCTTCAGAATTCGTTGGCCACGTTTTCATTAAAAAATCATAAACCAACACCGACGCGTACGCGCACAGCACGCGTACGCGTCCATGGGGTGCTTCGCAGGTGCGCGCAAGCGCCAGGTGCGCGTGCGCGTCCATGGGCGAGTTCAACTTCTTTGACTTTTCATGATTTCTCCACTTTGCATGCTTTCCCTCTTCACTCCTTTGATCCATTCCTAGCCTCTTCAATCTGAAATCACTAACAAACACATCAAGGCATCTAGTGGAATTAAAGGGAGATTAAAATCATCAAATTAAAGACCTAAAAAGCATGTTTTCACATCTAAGCACAAACAAGGAGACAATCACAAAACCATGCTATTTTATTGAATAAATGAGGGTAAAAGGTATTAAAATCTCTTATAATCAATGCAAGACAAACCGTCAAAATGGGGTTTGTCACGTGGACGACGCGTACGAGTGACCAGTGCATCAGGCAAGCGACGCGTACGCGTGACTAACGCGTACGCGTATCGAGCGTCATGTGTTGCAATTTACAGAAAACGATGGGGGCAATTTCTGGGCTGCTTTGGACCCAGTTTCAAGCCCGAAAACACATATTAGAGGCTGCAGAGTGGGGCAAATCAATCAATCAGTTACTCTCATACATAGTTTTAGGTTTAGATGTAGGTTTCTAGAGAGAGGCTCTCTCCACTCTCTAGGTTTTAGGGTTCTTAGTTTTGTTTCTTCTCAAATTCAGATTTCTACCTTACTTTAATTTAGTTTTCTTCTAGTTTTACTTGTTCTAGTACTTTGGTTTATCTACTTGTCTTGTTGATTCCTTTATGTTGTCAATTTAGTTTATGAATTCTTCATGTTAGATTCAATTTTCTTTTTAATTAAATTTGAGGTATTTCATGTTTATTGCTTTTTTCTTCATTTGTTATTATTGATTCCTTGCAATTGTTGATTTTAGATTTTACATTCTCTTATTACTTTTCTATGCTTTTATTTTGTGCCTTCCAAGTGTTTGATGAAATGCTTGGGGATTTTAAATTAGATTTTTTATATTCTTAGCTTGGATTGAATAATTTGGAGACTCTTAAATTGTCAAAGTCTCTTGTTGGTTGGTGATTGAAAGTTGCTAGTTGGCTTAAGCTTCAATAACTCTAGTCTTTGATTAGGACTTGTGAACTCAAGTTGATTTACTCACTTTTTTTCAATTGTTAGAGGTTAACTAAGTGAGAGCAATTTGCAATTACCATCATACTTGACAATGATAATGAGGATAGGAATTCTAGGACTTTTCTTAGTTGTTGGTTTATTTTCTTGTTATTTAGATTTCTTGTTCCTTAATTCAAAAACCCCAAAAACGTTTTCCCATAACCAATAGTAACTACACTTCCTTGCAATTCCTAGAGAGACAACCCGAGATTTAAATACTTCAGTTAATTTTATTGGGTTTGTATTTGTGACAAACAATTTAAATATTGATTGAGGTTTAATTGTCAGTTTAGAACTATACTTGCAGCGTGATATTTTTGTGAAAATCTTTACCGACATTTTTCCTCCATCAGTGGTAGCGTCAATTTCGAGTTTCAGTGGTGTCAATGTTAGTTTCAGCGTGAAGTCTTAGGGTTTTTGTTGTTGGAGAAGAATTTTGGGATTTTTTTTTTATAATGGGTCCAGACCAGAATCATAAAAAATTGTCATTTTATACAAATTAATTATGGCAACACCATAAAACACTATAAAAATTGTATAAATGCTATTTTAAACCTTTTTATTGTAGTGATATCTTTACCAAAGTGAATAAACATGCAAATATATGAAAGCATTAAAATACTAAAGGAGAATTTATGACAATATAACTCAAGATTCCTAATTTCAAAGAATTGCAAAGTTAAACTAACACTTTTGACTTGTAACAACTATCATTTTGAGCGATAGTTGTTGGCAAACCACTACAAAAAATGATGGTAAAAATGGCACTAATTTTATGGCGGGTTAAAAAACTGCCATTATATTTGTTAATTTCGACGGCTAACGCCATAATGTTCATGGTTTTTGTGGCGGCTTTTGTTGATTGTGGCATTTGGAGCCGTCATAGAATTTTTGTTTTCTTTTTTAACTTGAGTGATGTTGCATATGAGAGTGTGATTAGTATTGCTGCATATGAGAAAGTGAGGATGATGTCAATGACGAACCCTAATTTCTTGTCATTGTTCATCTTCCACTGATTTGTCATTCAACTCCTCGCTGTCGCTCATCCCTTTGTTGCAGCTCATCTCCTCGTTGCTGTAAGCAATGCCGTTGTCACTGCCTTCATTGAGCTTCTATGATTTGGCTTCAATATGAAGATTTGTCAACGTTCGTCAGAGCTCCGATTTCTACGTTTCTTCAATTAATAGATTCTCTCTCTCCCTCTGACATTTCGCTTCTTCTCCTCGGGGCTCGAAAAAACCACCATAGTCACCACCAGCACTGAGCGCCACCATGGAAGTTAGCAGAACAATGCTATCGGATGTTTACCAAAGCGCGAAGAAGCTCCTCCTGAATAAGCGCGACAGCGTGGAACACCTCGAACGCCTCGACTACTCCACCTCCTCCAATCTCTCCCTCTCCCTCTCCAACGACATCTCTCAGACCCAATCCCTATGCGTTCAGATGGATCGATTATGGTGCTCCATCACTGCCAAATCTCAACGCGATCTCTGGAAAAGGTTCGTTTTGAATCATCCTCCTCCTTCGCCATTTTTTAACCTATTCTGAATAAGTTTTAATCGAAAATTCTGTTTTTGCAACACGTTAGTTATTAGGCCATGAAGCTTCTGAAATAAACGAAGTATCTGCAATCGATGAAAACTTGGCTTCAGTGAATGTTGTCTTGTGTATATAAGAAATTGTTATTGTTGTTTATTTATAGTTAAAAAATCATGTTATATTTGATACTTTGTATACGAGTTATTAATTTTTTATTTTCAATACTAAAAAATCATATATTATGTTTAATACTTTGTTTATGAGTTATATAATATTTTGACTATGGATTATGATTTTTTATTATTCTGAAATTTTAATAAAAAATTATTTGTTTAACGTGATAAAAAACGACGGTAAAAATTACCTTTTTAAACGATAAAAATTGTCACTTTTACCCAGTAAAAAAGGTGGTTTGTAACTGTCATTTTAAATAGCATGAAACGTTATTTTAATCCGATAAAAATGGCAGTTTCAAATGCCATTTTAACCAATAAAAATGCATCGTCAGGGTAAAAATGACGGTTCAAAAATGCCGTTTTAACCAACCAAAAATGCCACTCTATCAAGGTAAAAATGGCGATTCATAAACGCCGTTTTAACCAACCAAAAATGCCATTTTACCCTGAAAATAACGGCAGGTTGAACCGCCATTTAAAAAAAAACGCCGTTTTATTTGGAAATAATGGCGGTTTGAACTACCATTTTAACCTATCTAAAAACCGCCATTTTAATCCAAAAATTTGTGACAGTTTTCTGAAAACTGCCGTAATAACCAGAATTACACCCAGAATTACGTCACTTTCTAAAACCATCGTTCTTAATAATAATAACAGTTTAAATCGCCATAAATACTAAAAAAACCGCCATTTTAACCAAAATATTTTGTAGCCAACAAAGATGCAATTATGCCAACTTTGACATGTATAAATGTCTTTATCATATATAATAAGAGTAAAAAGGGGTGGATCGAGTCAAATTTTGGTCTAAACAAGGTTGCTGATGTCAAAACTTCTTATTTGTTATAGATTTTTTTCAGGTTGAAGTTTAGCCCGATTAAAGCCTATTAAACGCACAAACTTATTTAAAGACTTACTTTATGAATTATAACTCAAAAACTTAAGAAAAAAAAATTAAAATGACATTAGATGTATACTATAATTTATAATTCATTGATATATTAACCCAGAACTTGCAAATCGCAATCTTATTTACAACCATAGTCCATGAACATAAATTATACTCAAACTAAAATATCTAAATCATATGTTCTAGTAGTTGAACTCCATCTCAACAAAAGGAAAAGTAGTATCAAGTTCATAAATTTTACGAAAATCTATATATATATATATCATTGATTCACCACATGCCAACAAAAAATACAAAATCCTCTTGTGTTCCAAACGATTAATTAAAAAGAAACATAGTTGACCACAAATTATAATCACCAAGATTAGATCTTCAAATAACAAGAATAATTTACTTTTTTCAAAGACATTATATTAAATGAGCTGGTCTAATGAGCTTTACGGGATTTTTGTAAAACCTATTACTTAGCCATTTATTTAATAATGTTTACAGAAAATTTAAACTCGACTTATTTAACAAAACGAGACAAAATGAATTGAGTCTAAGACAAACTAAGTCGTGAATTTCCGTTGGAAATTAAAACCTAGTCTATTTCCACATCTAATCATTAACAAAGATGTTAACCTATTATTATTTTCCTGTTTTTTTGGTTTGGGTGGGGAGGGGGAGGGGTTTTGGTTTGGCTAGAGGTGGGGGACAATGTTGGTTTGTCTATCTCATTGGTGATTTAATATCACATATGCTATAAATAGCAGAACATTTTTTCGTACTCTTCCATCTAAATTATTCTAGTGGAGAAATAAACGACGACCTACCTGACCTTCCACTAATGAGTGACCTAAACAAACAATATAGCTTTTAATCGGAACATATACGAAGATATAGATTCTAATGATCGTACTCCGGGACCAGTATCCATTCAAGGCATAGTGGATTATTATTTACAAATAAACGAATCCATGTAGTAGATTTCATATCCAATAAAGCTATTAGGATCCTTTATTTCTATATTTCCTAATTAACATGTAATACTGATTGAACATATCTAGAGCACTAGGGTATGCATGCATTGATTACGTAATATTATTTGACCCGTTCAACCGTCGGTAGTCTGACTTTATTATCAGAATTCCATTAATTGGCCGGATTGATTTAACCAAAAGATTAAAAAACGATAAGGTAGGTTTTTTTTTTATTCACGGTATTTTTTAGTCTAATAAATTAAAGATTAATTTATTATAAATTTAAATTTTATTTTAGAATTTATTACTGGCCAATAAATTATTTCATACACAAAATAAGATAAATAAAAAGTTTTTAGTAAAAAAATTTTCTACTTATTCAAATTTAAAATTATTTAAAAAAAAAAATTTATATAAAATTCATGCAAATCTTAAAAAAGAGAACTTTTAAGTGAAAGGAAATATTATATATATAATTATTTATATTTTTTCATTAATTTAAATTTTTTAAAAAAGTAATTTCATGATCGATGCGTATGTTAGTCTTTTTTATTATTCACAAGTTTGAAATAATTTAAAATTGGGAAAGTATGAGGAGCCAATGAAATATTTATACAATGTGTACAATGGAGGTTTATGGAGTATTAGAGATATAATTATTAGTGTTACATTTTCCTATCAGTTGAAGCTTTTAGGATAAGTGGTATCATGACATGATATTAAAGCGTTAGATTCGAAAGGTCAAGAGTTCGATTTTTGGTGAACCCTAGAGGATGTTCATTTCATAACTCAATAGCCATTGTACACATTGTACAAATAGTCCATTATCTCCCTAGCGGGATCCTTTAAAATTTTCACACGTTATTCTTGATGATAATTTGAATAACATCAATAGTATTCATACCTGGATTTAAGACACCCAACCCAACTCATCCAACCAAGCACCTCTTGAGTGGATTGGGTTCCGATCCTTTCCAACGAGTTGGTCCAAGTACAGGAGGCATAAGCCCTCCCCCTGATTGGGTCTATAATCAGGTTGGATTGCCTAAATCCACCAAATCTCTCGTATCCAGGGTAACTAACTCGATTTAGAGAGCAAGTTAAATGTTAGCTTTTTAACTACTTCGATTATCACCATTAAGAAAATGAAGATGATAACCAATTAAAATGATGTAATTTTTTTGCTGTAAAAAAAAAAAATCGTCCATTATCATATGAAATTATCCATATAGGATTACTAAATATATTACATTTCATTCTATAAATATTCTAACACTAAAATAATTTTTATCCAACTTACATAAAACATATTAAAACTCTTGCTAATTTGAGTATTAAAATTCATTACAGGTATTTTCATTATCGTTCAAACAAAGACGAGAAGTTACTTATAAAAAATTGAATTGTGACGTCTAGCATAGTTATTAAATTCGAACCAGATCAATCGGTTTGACCAAAAAATCGATAAAATCAGATTTTAAACCAATCCGAATTAACATTTTAATCGGACAAACAAACGAACAGGTTAAATTAAAAAAATCTTGTCAAATTCGATTTAAATCGAGGATCAAAACATTACTCAAATTTCAAAAAATTGGAGTTTGTGGTAGGCGCTGAATTTAAAATTGAGTCATTCAAGTTATAAAGGAGTCTGCAACCACTAGAACAAGTTTGCTCTTTGTATTATATTGTGTTTTTTTATAAATATATTACTAACTATTAGACATACCCTAATTAATAACTTATATATTAATTCTTTTAGTCATGCAAATTTAAGATATTTTTTATTTTTTTATTCTAATTAATAGTGTTCATATTAATTTAATTTATTTTTTATTTTATATTTACTCTTTCTTAAATTACTTATTTTTTAATTATATATAATTATTAAAATAAAAATTAAACTTTCTTAATATCTATAAATTAAAAAAGATAAACAAAAAATTTTATTAATTATGACATATTTTTGTTATTGATAATTATATGATATCTATTAATATTAATATTTTTCAACATATATTTAAATAGTGTAATAGATACTAATTAATTAATGAATTAAAAAATAAGTTAATATGATATAAAAAATTAAATTTATATATTTATTTAATTATGACCGATCAATTGGTTGAATCTGTGATCTACTAATTGAATCAGTGATCCAGTAACTCAATAACCTAGTCGGATCGATTGTCAATTCGGTTATGATAACTATGACGTCTAAGCTGCTCATTCTCACCTTAGTGATTTTAGTAACACCTGGATAAAGTCAACTTTAAAACATTAGACTAAAAGTAAAACAACTATTTTAAAAGACTAAAATTTTTGAACAAAAGGACACATATTAAAATAGGTCTCTTATACATACAAGTTTTTCGGCATATAAGTTCGTATAAATTAGTTTAAACCCAACAAAAACAACCCTCAGTTTAGATTGCGTATAAATACGCACTTTTTCAACTCTTGAATAGTGCAAAAACCATTATGATAAACGGTTCTTCTTCCTCAATTAAAACTGTAATACTCAAAATTCAAATAAGGATCAAAATCTCTCAAATCGTTGCGAAAAGTGAAGGAAGTTTCGAAGTTGAATTCAAAAAGAATTATGAGAAAATGAAATAAGAACATGAAGAAGAAGAAGCAACAAAAGATGAAGAGGAGGAAGAAGAAGAGTTTTAAATTATGTAGAACTTATGAGTACAAAAACACTAAAAATTCTTAAACAATACACATAAATATCTTAGTTTTACACCGAAATTGGCTGTAAATACACAAAAATATTTCCTTTAATACTGTATTTTTTTTCTTCGTCTTTTTTTTCCTTAGTTCTTTCTTTTTTTTTAATTGAATGAATGTAAATTCATCCTCTTCCAAGTAATTTGTAGCATTATGTGTTTTTTTCTCTTCTTTATTTGATTCTTTTGTTTTTATTATTGTTAAGAGAGTAAAATAAGAAGAAACTTGAGAAGGTAACAGAAGAAAGAAAATATGAATAAAAAAAGATGGTGATGATGATGAAAAAAGAAGAAGAAGAAGCAGTAGAAGATAAGAAGGAGGAAGAGGAAGAGTTTTGAATTATGCAGAACTTATCAATACAAAAACACTGAAAATTTTTAAACAATACACATAAATATCTTAGTTTTACACCGAAATTGGCTGCAAATACACAAAAATATTTTATGTAATGCTGTATTTTTCTTCTTCTTCTTATTTCTTTCTTTTTTTTAGTTGAATGAATGTAAGTTCATCCTATTCCAAGTAATTTTGCAGCATTATGTATTTTTTCTTCTTCTTTATTTGATTTTTTTATTTTTATTCTTGTTAAAAGAGTAAAACAAGAAGAAAAAGATGAATAAGAAAAAGAAAAAGAAGAAGATGCTGATGATGATGAAAAAATAAAGAAGAAGAAGCAGCAGAAGATGAGGAGGAGGAAGAGGAAGAGTTTTGAATCATGCAAAACTTATTAGTACACATACACCAAAAATTCTTAAACAATACACATAAATATCTTAGTTTTACACCGAAAATTCTTTTTAGGAAGAGGAAGAGTTTTACTGCTGCATTTTTTTCTTTTTTTCTTATTTCTTTCTTTCTTTTAGTTGAATGAATGTAGGTTTATCCTCTTTCAAGTAATTTTGTAGCATTATGCTTTTTTCTTCTTCTTCTTTGTTTGATTTTTTTTTTATTTTTATTCTTGTTAAGAGAGTAAAACAAGAAGAAATTTGAGAAGATAAAACAAGAAGAAAAATATGAATAAGAAAAAAAATAAGAAGAAGAAGATGATGATGATGATGATGAAAAAGAAGAAGAAGCAGCAGAAGATGAGGAACAGGGAGAAGAAGAATTTTGAATTATGTAGAACTTATCAGTATATATACACCAAAAATTTTTAAACAACACACATAAATATCTTAGTTTTATACCGAAATTTACTGCAAATACACACAAATATTTTTTTTAATGCAGAACTCATACTTTATATTCAATTCAAACTATCAACGATGAATAGCAGTTTTCACAAATAAAAACAACATTATTCACCTACAGAATTATAAACTACTAACGAAAACATTAATTAAACTGAACCACACCTCAACCACTTGATTATATTTAAAACAATAATCCACTTTGCTTTGGTTTAATTGACAATCTGAACTTGAATAATTCATTATCTTTAACAACAAGATAACTGTTCAAAATTAATTTCAGAGCTTGATTTCAAAAACGTAGATAACGAAAGAAAGTAGAAAATACAAAGAAAGAGAACACAGAGAACAAACGAAGAAAAACACAAAAAACGTAAAAACGGAAGAGAACGTAGATCGAAAACGCTAAAAAAATTTAAAAATAAAAATAAAATTCTTTTAAAAAAGACAGTTATATATTTGCGCGTTAATTAAAAAGTTTGTTAAACAGTGACACATGAAGTAAATTAAGTTAAAGAGACTTATATTAACTTGTATCGAAAAATAACTTTATGCGGAGAATATTTCATATTAAAAATATTTCCTAGACGTTAAACTCCTGAATTCTTGAACATTAGAAATATACACCTGGAAAAGTAGTTTATTTGTATCACTTGCTAGAATCCATTCTCCTATTTTCTATATGAGACTACAAGTGGTCCCATAAATGAAAAAGGTTGATATGTCAGCCATACACCTGCAATAATTTTGAGGTTGATTATTAATTTTTGATGTTACCGCTGGTGGAATTTTTCTAGGAATGTAAATGCACATGGTACTGTTGAGTTGAATCGAATTGAAGCTAAGTGTAAAACTTTACCGTGTTTCCTTTCTTTGTACACTTTGTCCTGATGAACAAACAGAGAAACTCATCAGTCTATGATTACCATTCACCATGTGATCTTGGCGAGTCACCATAGGTTCATGACCATTTTCTCTATTTAGGAAATATTTGAACCATAATGTTGGTCACGAGAAACAATGGTACATGTCTTGTTGGGATATATAGATATATAATTTGGTAAGTATTGGCGCCTTTGTTGCTGTTTTCAAAATAATTGATTTTACTAATTGATTTTTACTATAAAAAAATATGTTCAATGTTGTTAGATTTATTGTCAGAATTTTTTTCTAAATATTACTATTGAATTTTTTTTTGAAAAAATTCAATAATAACAAGTTAAAATTAAATTAAAAAAATATAATTAAATTTGAGAATTTACTATTGTCTCTAACATAAAATATGACGCAAAATATTAGTATTAAAATGACACAAAATGTATCGTCGGATTGATCGTTTGAATAATCCTATAGCAATGATGGCACTTGATCATTCAAGAATAGATATATGTTACCATTGGATTTTAAATCAAGCGCACCGTTTTATTGGATATTTTTTCTTCATTATATATATATATATATATATATATATATATATATATATATATTCTCTTATTTTATTTTATTTATATACATAGTTGTTTTTAGTTTATTTTTTCAGTACATTTTAGTTATTTTATGTGTCTGATATTTCTGAATTATGATATATAAAATTATTGTTTTCATATTAATATTTTAAAATTTATGTGGTATGTTTTTGTCTTATCGTTTAATTGAGTGGCCTGTATGATATATAATTAAAAAAGCTAGGAACCAAAAGTATATCAGCTAAAATCCAGCTAAATACCTTTGGATGAATTTAAAATTTCTACGAGTTAATATATATGGATGTTTCTTCTACTAAGTATCAGAATGTTTCTTTTTCATATTAAATGGATATTCTTTTATATATTTTTTGAATTTGTGATTGTTAGAAGTGGATAAATTAATATGAGAGAAAAGAGAAAAGTTTTTATAGGTTTTAATTAAGTTTACTTAATCAATTTAAAATTTGTTTAAATTTTGAATTTAAAAAATTAAAATTAATTAATTATTAATATAAATTAACGTAGTTTTGTTTAGTTTTTGGTTGATAAGTTTTGGTTCCTTATACTTTTCCTAACAGTAATATAAGAAAAAGTTTTAAATAAGTTTCATTATACAAGGTCATTAGATTTAAATAAAATATCAAAGTAGGTCAATGACTATTAATTTATTGTGAATCGAAATTCTATTTAAGAATTTATTGTTATTCAATGAGTTGTTACATGTACAAAATGAGATTGAATAAGAGGTGTTCGAAAATCGAATCAGATCGAATATGTCCAAAATTTCGATTTAATCTAAACTAAAATCATCGAAATGGATCGACTCTCATATTCGCATTTTTAGGTTTGAATCGGATATAGATATATCCAATTAAAAAATAAAAAATAATAAATTTTTGAAAAATTTAAAAAATAAAAAATATAAAAAATTCAAAAAAAAATCTTTTTTCCATACCAAAAACAAGAATTAGAATTCAAACAACAACAAAGAAGAACCAGAAATTTCATAACTAATAATAGTGCCAAATTTAAAATAACAACCATCGCAAAACTAGAATTTTTTAACAGTAGTACCAAAAAAATTTAACCCCTAATAGTATATAAATTTAATTTAATAGTATCTAAATTTGGAATCAAAAAATTAAACCAGAAGTCCAGTTATTAAACAATTTATTGATAATTCTTTTTTTGTATATCTTTTACTCTGAATTAGAATATCTCCCATTATTTTTTGTATATGTGCACCAAAGCCAGTTTTCAAAATCTTCTTCTTATTCAATTATGTTTTTTATATACATATTCAAAAGAGAAAATTTATGAAATCAATTCTATATCCAACCAACTTATTAACATAACAACCAATTTTTCAAAGAGAAAAAAAAAACTCTAATTTTAAAATTCTAAAAACTAATTTTACGTTAAAAAACCACGCACCCTCCCACTTTCTTTCACCCCTCTTTTTCTCTCCCTCTGCGTCTCTCCTTCTTTCCTTCCACGCTTCTCCCTCCACGTCTCTTTATCTCTGAATCATTGCCGCTTCTTTCCTGTTGTGCCTCTCCTTCCACATTGTCGTCTTCTTTTTCAAATTATTGCCGTTTCTCTACCTCTCAAGAGTCGATAAACGAGAGAGGATGTTGACATAAACATTGAAAAGCTATATCCCTCTTTTTGATTGTGACGTTTTTTTCAATAATTTTAAATGTTTCTTTTTGTTCAATTTTAGATTATTCTTTTTAATATTGGATGTTTCTTTTTTTTAGGTTTTAGATGATTATTTTTAATAATTTTAGATGTTATTTTTTCTAGATTTTAGATGTGTGTTTTGTACAGATTTTAAATGTTTTTTTTAGTTTTAAGATATTTCTTTTTTTTATATTTTGAAAAATAACATTTAAAACTTAACAAAAAAATATCTAAAATCATAAAAAATATCCAAAACCTAATAAAAAAAATTCATAATCGTTGAAAAGAACATACAAAATCTAACAAAACAAAACATCTAAAATCTTAGAAAAAAAATATCTAAAACTTCTAAAATTCAAACATTTGAAATTCAAAGATATTGTTTATTTTCATTTACTTTTTAATCTACATTCTCAGAAAAAAAAATTAAAAACCTTTAAAATTTAAACATTTAAAACCTAGGTATAAAAAATATTTAAAATAATGCCTTTATTTTTAATAGTTGATTTTTAAAAGTTCTTTTGAAATAATTTTAGATGTTCTTTTTTGTTATGTTTTAGTTTTTTTTTTTAGTTTTATTAGATATTTTTTTACAATGATGATGAATGTTTCTTTTCATTTAGTTTTAGATTTTTTTTTTGTTAAATTTAAAGTGTTTCTTTTCAATTAATTTTGAATGATATTTTTGGTTTGTTAGTAGTTCAACTAATAGTTGGATGTTGTTGGGTGCCAGTCGATTACCTATCATGATTGTGTTAAAAAAAAATTTCCACGCGGCGGTTTCACCACAGTTACTATTGAAGATCACATGGTGTGTTGTAACTATTCTGAGTGGAGTATCTTACATTCATCGAGTACACATATATTCTACTTAGCTATTCTAGTGTAAGATAGGCTTTCACCTCCACCACCACCTTCACATGGAAGGGGACTATCGAGTCACCTACCATTAACATCTTTGGCATGCATGGTGGTCTGAGTAAGATGAACAGAGAGGGTGAGAGCAAGGAGCAGTGATATGTTGGGTTGGTAGGAGAGTACGTTAGTGAGTTGAGAAAGGCTGGCTTGCATATATGACAATTCGGTTTTGAATCAATAATTGAGTTATTATATATAGGTAGTGAAGTGAAGTCATTTCATGATGAACTGAATACACCATAATAAAAGAAGGAAAAAGAAGTTAGTTGTTAAGACACATGAGCATTTTAGATTTAGATTACAAAAACGATGTGTACTGGAATGTGTGAATTAAAGGATCACAAGAAAGATTCATGTCGAGGAAGGTTGTTAAAGGTGGTAAGAGCATATATATCTGAAGTAGAAATAGATTTCAGTGTTTTCTTTTGTTACTAGGGCTCTTTATTAGTAGATGATTTTAGCATTGAAGAATGCTAAGGCCAACAGAATTTGTAATATTTAATTATTAATTAATTATTATTAATATTTTTAATGGTGTGAGATGATATTTAATAGTATAGGATTAATCATTTTTTTTTAATGATTAAGTGTTGGTCAGATTTTAACAAAAATATTGACTTCTTAGACTTTTTTTTTAACATTTCTTTAATTATTTAAAAAAAAATTAGTTTCTGAAAACTGGACTATCTAATAGACTGTGAATAATAAGACATTATTAGTTTTGTGTGTTCTTACTTCTTATTATTTAAATTGATAATACTAGAAAGATAAAAAATAATTAACTGAAACAATTTAAATTTATCTTATTTAATATTTATTATTATAAAATATATTAAATAAAATTAAAAATAATAAATTTTAATAATTTTGACTAATTTTTTGTATTACCAAACATTTTTGTATTAAATTATCGATCACATAATTTTCAAATAAACTACAACATTTTGTAACTTAATTATTCTAAGACAGGGATAAGTATTATTTTGGTTCCTAACATTTAAGATCAAAATCGAAATCGTCTCCTACGTAATTTTTTATTTAGAATCATCCTTAATGTTTTATTTCGTATTAAAATCGTCATTTTTAATAAATTTTTAATTTTATTACTAAATTATCCTTATTCTAATAAAAAATTATAAAATAAAAAAGAACACAAGGGAGGAGGAGAGAAAGGAAAAGGGGACGACGCGCGGGGGGGGGGGGGGGGGAGGTGGAAGGGATAGAGGGGAGGGGGGACGGCACCGGCGAAGCTTGGAGCCGCCGTTGCCGTCGCCGTCGGGAATCAGGGAAAGAGCTTGGCTCGTTCCACGGTGGGTGGCGCGCGAGGCAGTGACGGAGAGGGAAGGGGCACGGGTGGCGCCGGTGGTTCTGCTTTTTCTTCTGCTTCAGCTTTTGTATTTGTTTCTTCTTCTGCTTCTTCTTCTGCATCTGCTTTCGATTCTACTTCTGCATATGCATCTGCGTCTGTGTCTGCTTCTGCATCTATGTCTGTTTCTACTTTGTTTTTGTTTTGCTTCTGTTTCTGATTCTGATTTTGATTTATTATTTTTCTGATTTCATTATTGTGTGTTGAAATTGTTGTTGAATTTGATGTTATTGTTTCTGAATTTGAATAATGTGTTATTCTTAGTGTTCTTGAATCTGATTATTAGTATTTAATGGGAGTAAGGGAGGTGGTGGTGGTGGTGGAGTAAGGAAGGTGGTGGTGGCGGTAAAGGTGCTGGTAGTGGTGGAGGATATTTTTGTTCGTAAAAAGAATAATTTTAATATGAAATAAAACGCTAAGGATGATTTTAAATCAAAAATTATGTTAGGGACGATTTCAATTTTAATCCTAAACGTTAAGAACCAAAATAATACTTACTCCTTATTCTAAACATAAACAACCATATATTTAATACTAATTATGCTAGTCAATATGCACCATAAGTTAAGAGGGGTGAACAGAATTTTAAAAATGTTAAATTTTTTCCACAAATATTAAGGTAAACAAATGGAGTAAAAAGTTTAGAAAAAAAAGACAGATAAAGAATAAAAAGATTACGAATGTGAATTTTATTCTAATAATGGAGATTTATTCACTATTATTCAAGTTTCAGTTCGGTGCTTCACAAATTTAAAATTAGTGTATATTCTCATATTTTGTATTGTATAATACATAAAATTATATAAAATATTTTATTGAAAATTATATATATATATATATATTAATTATTACTATATATTTGACAACTTAAAATATTAAAAATAATTAATATTTATCTTAATTAATTTAGGTTAGTTAAATGGTTATTTTACTCATTTGGTTAAATAAGTATTAGAAATTCGAATCTTGTTTTATGTGTAGCAATATATTGGCTAACGATAGACTCTTAATAAATGGAGTATTAATATGTGGTAGATTATTAATCCTCAATATAAAATCCGGTTAAATTATAATTAATAAATTAGTTATGAGCCAAGAAGATTAAAAACTTAAAATATATAATTTGAATAAAAAAAATATTTAGAACGCAAATTAAAACACTAATCTTAAAGGCTTTGACTCAAAATTGGACCAACAGACTAAAATAATTGAACCAGATTTCACCGGACTCAAGCCCCCCTAAACTTAACCAATTTGCCACATTTCAGCTCCAATACCCCTTTCATAGAGAGAGAGAGAGCTCTCGGATAGAGAGAAGAGGAGGAGTGAACCTTGTGCTACTATTCATCACTAATTTTAAATCACTATATCTTTCAATTCAGAGTTTCAATTGACGAGCCGTTTATGGTGACGCATTCGTCTTGGAGTCCTCTTCAATTCCATTCCAACATTATGGTAAGAAATTTTGAATTTTTTGTCCAACTTTTTATCCCTTTACAATTCACATTTGGAGTATACGATGATGAAATATTGTGATTTTAGTTCTTTAGGGGTACTCTAACATGGATTTCATGTGGATTCCATCCCATTTTCAAGTGGGTTAAGATAAGAAAGCTTATTTCCTTTAATTTTTCCTAATGTATATGAATGCCCTAACTTGAACTAAGTGAAGTTTGATGTGATCAGATGAGATAGTCTCGCTTGATTGCCTAAGTTGATTTAGTTTGATTGGTAGAGGATTATTCATTGAGACTCGTTGACATTGGGTGAAGTTCGGAATTGGACGAAGGAAGAGACTCAAAGGCTTGGAATTGTCGCACTTGAGATACGAGTTTTAGTTTTAAGTAGGCATTATGTAAGATTATGTGAATGCTAAGTTAATTGTTCATAGGATAAGATTGAATGAAATTGCTTGTGTTTGTAATTAGTTGGTTGAATTTTGATTGTTGGTGGTTGTTGTGAATTATGAATTAAATGGTTGTTGAGTTTGGATATGAGATATGATGAGTATGTCGTATGTTGTATGAAATTTGATGAATAATGATACCATTGGTGATTGGTAAAAAATTTGAGTCAGAGACTGTGATGGGGTGAGAAGTCACCCATGTGGTAAGTGAAGGTGAATGTGTGAAATGTGATTTAAAGCCATGAGAACTTGGTTATTGCATGAATGAAATTTGTTAGATTGAGTGATCGGTTGAAAATTAGTTTTATTAGGCATTGAATGGTTAGAAGGGTAGAGAATAGATAAATTTAAGTTGAGACTGTTTAGGAATGATTTTGGTATGATTTGGTTTGAATTGGATTGAGATTTTGGTGAAATTGAGTAATGGTTTAAAATTGGTAAAACCAGAATTTTAACTAATTTTGACGGGTCGTAACTTAGGCCTCAGACCTTCAAATTTTGTGAAAATTATCTTAAAAGAAAATTGGGTCCGAGTAGTTTATGACGTTTGAAGAACGAATAGAAAATAATTTTTTACAAAAACGTTATGCGTGTTTGAAGTTTATGGTTAAAAATTGAATTCTGCAGAAATGGAAAAAAATTGAGGTCATGCGTACATACACCTAAGGTATAACATCCTGAGTTTTTGAAAATTAAATAATAATTTATTTGTGAATTATTATACTTAATCATAATTTTATTTTCAGGAAAATTATTTTACCAAAAGAAATTAAATTAAAGTTATGAGACTTTGAGTTTAAAATTAATTAGAATTCACAATTTTCATAATAATTGGATATTTTCTTATTTAAAATTTAAAGTGTAAATTTCAGATAATTAATAAATAATTAACTAATAAATTAATTATTATTCAAATAAATTAGAAAAGTAAATTTGATAAGTTAGAAGAATAAAAATATTTAAAATACGAATTTTAATACTAATTTTAAATATTTTGGCCCAAAATTGAACCAACGGGCCAAACCAATTCAACCGAATTCGTATTGAGCCTAAGACCCAACATATAAATTAAAAACTCAGTCACTTTCCCTCCCTCAAATGTGAATAACGCTGAATTGGTAAAGGAAAAGAGGGAAAAACTAACCCTAACCCTTATTTTAAGATTCAATTTTACAGAACTTTCAATCTGGAGTTTCGATCGATAAGTAGTTTGTGGTCACGCATTCGTCTCGTCGAGCTCTTCGATTCTATCTGATTGATTTGGTAAGAAATCACGAAATTCATGATCATATATTCCTTCTCTATAATTTCACATTTTTGTTTTGGAGATGTTGAATTATTGTGATTTTAATTATTTAGGGGTACTCTAGCGTAAATTATAAGTGAGTTTCATCCCAATTTTGAGTGAGTAAGATAAAGAACCACTAAACTCTGGTGAATTATTAAATTAGTGATCTCTAAAATTGATTATGAAGCAACTGAATAAAATTCGATTGAATAAAAGCGAAATTGAAGTCAAATTGGTGGACTTGAATGCTTGAATTGGAGCTGCTGTGGCTGAAAACTTGTTAGTGTTTGTTTGAAGGCTTGGAAGTCGTGAAAGAGGAGGTTTTTAGTAGTACGTGAGCTTAGGAGGAATCGGCCAAGGTATGATTTTGGTTTTTCGTAGTTAATATGTAATGTTATGTAAAAACTTAGGCTAGTTGTCCATAAGATAAGTTAAACTGTGTGGATTTGTAGATTGTTGTTGTGAATTGAAATTTTATGTTGAATGACATTGATGTGTAATTAATGGTTGTGATGATAAATTATGTTGAAATTGGGCTGGAGTCTGTGTCTGGATAAATATGATTCATTGGAATGAGTGTTAGTTATTGATTGATTATGTTTGAGGGTAATGTGGATTTGGTAGTGAAATTTGGTAAAATATAGTTGAATTTGAAAATTTTAAATTGAAGTTGTTAGGAATTAAGTGATTAAGTTTGGAAAGATTGGAAAGTGATTGAGAAATGATTGCTAATGTATAGTAGTGCGTTTGATATTGAATTATGAGTGTTTTTATATTGAATTTGGTTAGGATTTGGTTGGTTTTAAATTAAGCATTTTGGAAAAACTAGAGGATTTGCAAGTTTTGATAAAAATCTAATTTTGACCAACTTTGGTGGGCTATAACTTGGCTTTCAAACTCCCAAATTTGGTGAAATTTATTTTGAATGAAAATTGGGTCCGTGAAATTGATAACATTCAAAGAACGGGTTAAAAATAATTCTTAACGAAAAAGTTATGTGCGTTCAAAGTTGGATGTAAAAAACTTATTTTCTAGAACTTGGCTGCTTTTTACCAATTCTGCTATATGCGTGTATGCAAACATGCACGCGATGCGAGGATTGCTCCTAGCCTAAAGAGCTCACGTAAGCAGACAAGGGTCGTGTACACGGACAGTTGTGCGTATACATAACCTTGTTTTTCTGAAAATTGTGTTTTTGAGTTTTAAACTATTCTTCTAAATTTTCAAACTTCTGTATCTACTTTTTATGGTCCAATAGCTAACTTTTAGGTATTGAAAAGAGAGTGAACCAATTGAAGAAGTTAGGTTGACATTGAGGGAGATTTTGCAAAGTGAAATAATTGAATTAATGAGGTAGCTAGGGACGATGTTGAATGAGACATGATTGATGATGACGTTGGCTCTGAGAATGAAGAATGATGAGAATTGATTTTAATTATGAATTTTGAATGAATTAGAATGTATTGAGAATGGAGTTGAGAATGAAAGTGATTCTGATTGAGATATACCACCAGGTAAGATGCAGTCGCATTGTCCACTTGCTCCGGGTAAAGGATTTGAGACACCGGTTAAGAGGCAGTGGTGTTGTCCACTTGCTCTGGATAAAGGAGTGAGACATTAGGTAAGAGGCAGTGGCATTGTCCACTTGCTCCGAGTTGAGAATTATAACACCACCTGAATAAGAGGTAATGGTTAAAGTTGTTTACCTTACTCCAGGTTACGCAGGGAAGATGCAAGTGTTGCAGGTTGATTCCACTTGCTTTGTATTGTGGTGTTCCTGTCCTGGGTTCACTACCAGACATGTCAGATTGGCTATATAACCGATAGATGATACTCATCGGCCATAGGACAAACATTCATTATATGCACTTGTATGTTTTGTTTGAGTATGCTTTGTTTTGCATTGCCTAATTCATATAACCTACGCCATTCACACATTTCAACTTAAATTCATCAACTTCAAACCTCAAATCCTCAATTCTGTTATTCTAACAAATCATTGCCAAATTCTACATGTTCAATACCAAAATTTCCATTTAAACTCATTCATCAACATACAATTCCATCACTAACTTACCAAACGTACCTTTTTCGGCCTCCGACTCAAATTCACGGCCTCCGCCCTAACATCCATCAATTCAGTACATAAACCACAAATACACAATCACCATCTAAATCATCAATTTTCACAACATATCAACTACACATATCAATTTCAACCAAATACACAATTCAAACTTATTCCTAAGGGCATCTGGCCTAGGATTTCATATTACCTTACACGTTATTTAAATAAAACTTAAATCATACCTCTTGAAAATCAAAATTATATGGGTGATGCATAGCTGCAAACAGTGCGACGATTGGTACTCCAGAGAGAAAGTTATGGTGGTTTGAATATTTGGGGAGTTAAGGTTTCACTCTCTTCTTCCTTCTCCTCCCATATCAGCACAAAACACAAGTGAATGGGTTGTGGTTGCTGAAATGGCCTTAATAAGAGCTTATATATGTTGGGTTTGGGCTCAACTTGAGTCTGGTCACTTATAAAGCTCGTTTGGCCCAATTTTGGACTAAAACTTTTAAAATTAGCGTTTTAATTTATGTTTTAAATATTTTTACTTTCTTAATTATAAATTTTAACTTTTTAACCTTCTTTACTTATAATTAGTTTTTTCAGTTGCAATGCCACACAAATTTAAGTCGATATTTCCGATCAAATTTTCAGTGTGCGTTTTTACACAGAAAACTATACTTTTCTACTCGAAAAAATCCTCTGAATCCAAATATCATCGTTAAATTTTAAATTATGATTACTTAATTTTCCAACCCTTCTTAGTTATATTTAATTAATTACTTATTTCATTATGGTTTGACCGGATTTTACACTGGACACTGGGCACTAGCTGCTGCTACTGTTGGCTGGGGCTGTTAGGGTTCCATGGAGCTCAGAGAAAGAGAGAGAGGGGGGGGGGGGCTAGGGTTCCATAATCTCCTAGTGTGCATGTGTGAGAGAGAAAGAGAGCGAAAAAGGGGGAGGGTGTATGTAATTTTTTATTTTTCTTTTAAATTGAAAACTGAAAAAAAAAAAAACTGTCCAGTTCTAGCAGTTCATCGATTAATTACCGGTTCGATCGATTTATTGTCGATTTTTTGCTAAACAATTTTACACTTCAACTGAACCGGCTAAGTGATCGATTTCTGATTAATCCGATTGAACTGGCTAGTTCAGTTCGATTTTCAGAACATTGTTATTGATGCTCAAATAATAAAATAATATCATATTAATTATATTTACACAATAATTTAAAATTATAAAGTTAAATATTCATCATATATATATATTAAAGTAGAAAATAATCTATTTATAAATAAAAAAATATTATTAAAAATTGAATATGAAGATAAAAAAATAAACTATAACTTGCAAAAATTATTTCTAGAATTTATTACATAAATAGTAAAATTTATGTATCTATATAAATTAAATTATATTAAATTATAGAATATTTAAATATTTAATTAAATTAATTAATTAATTGTAATTGATTTTATTTAATAATTTAAAAAAATTGAATTACACTTTTAAAAGTATGCCCATCCAAATAATTTATGTTAAAGATAGAAAAAATATAACCAAATTATATAATATAACGTAATATTTCTATAATTTTTTATAGCAAATTAATATCAAGATAATTATCATCATCTACGAAATAATCTAATCTCACAATTATTTAAACTTAAAACTTTATTTTTATGAAAAAATAACATTATTTATTAAAAAAATAAAAAATATTTACTCACTGTTATAATTTAAATTGAATATAAAATAAATATGATAGATAATAGATCAAATAAATATGATAGATAATAGATAACAATCATATCAGTATAGCTACATAATCCTCGTTACCAATTGTGTATAAAGTGTTAGCTCTATATCTCAAATTAAGTCTTGATGATTGAGAAAATTAAATATAATTTAAAAATTTTCATTGATCAATATCTAACGGTCTGCTCAAATTTTAAGTTATAGGGAACTTTTTTTAAATTATTTATTACAAACAAGAAAGATATGATACACTACAAAAAAAGGAGTTTAAAATGACATTGATATTATAACGGTTTTAAAGAACCGCCGTAATATTCGAATATTAGGCCATTTTTTATTGCTGCCATAATTAGCTTTAAATTTGGTGACGGTTCTGGTGATTATGGCGGTTTTGAATCACTGTTATCACACATATATAAAATGAAGAACTTACAATCTCCTTCTTTACTGTCGCTTTTTTATACATGATACACGATGAAGGCTCACTCTCTGATCTCCCTCGCTCATCTCGTCCTCCGATAACTACCGCCGCTTTCACCATCCACCGCCGCTTCCTCTTCAACGGAATCAAAGGTTCCAAGCCGCACAAGTCTCAGATCTCATATCTCGAAATTGTTTCTTATAATCTCTTTTCGGATTTCAGATCTCAGAACACCACAGCCTCATTGCCATTGGTCTGCTACACTGCTTTGCCAACTGCTCCTTCACGCCGCCGAATTCGTTGTCATTGTCGACTGCTTTTTCTCACCGCTGCTACTCAAATCCTCTCCTGCCACAACATTGCCGCCGCCTCCACCTCCTCCATTGTATGTAATTAAATTTTATGTATTAGGATTTTTAAATTAGAGATTAATTTGTTCAATAATTTGCTTGCGAGAACATTATTATATAAACTTTTAAAGAATTGTTTGCAACAGGAAATACTTAGCAAGGGGTCCATCATGATATGCCAAGAGGTTTTCAACATTTAGTATCAATGGGTTCTCCTTTCAAACTGTTGGGAATAATACACCATTCCCCCTTGAGAAAACACCTTTGACAGAGAAATAAAATAGACACAATCACAACACAAGAATTTAACGTGGAAACTCCAATTACCGGAGAAAAAACCACGGCCGTTGTCAAATGACAACCAGAGAATATCACTATGTGAAAATTGTTACAACACATAGACTTCTTACTCTCTAACACCGGCACCCCAGTACACCCACACTCTCTCAAAGCAAATATCTAACTACACCTCACAACACTCTCTAATCAAAGAGTACAGAAGAAAAGAAAAATCAGATACAAGCTTAAAGTGTTTCTGACTGGTGCAAAAACAAATGGAGAACTTAGCCTCATATTTATAGCCTAGGCCACCCACTCCATTTGCTATCCTAAACAATGTGGGACTAATTCAACCAAATCCTAACAATCTCCACCTTGATTGAAATAGTCACACATCTTCAGCTTCCATTGTCAACACCGACAATTCTTTGCTGCCATTGTCTATACCGACAATCATAGTTCAGAGAACTATCATACTCCACCATGAAAGTATACTCACTTGGAATTAGACCACTCCAAGCATTTCGCCTTAGTACAGATCGAAACCTTGCTGAAAATTCATGGTGCAACTTCCAAATTGGCTTTTCCTGGAAGTTCTTCAGCCATCGACCTAACTCCGCCACACACCTTGCATCTCAACGCCAACCAATGGCCGTGTGCAATTGTGGACCCGATTGCCACAACTTATCCTTATCCATGGCAGTGCGGTAATACCATGAGGATTCTTCTTGTCTTCTAGAGAACATCATCTTCTCTCATAGAGAGAGCAACCAGAGATCTTCTCCTTCAACACCTTGTGCAAACCTGATTGTATCAACATATCCTTGACTTGTATTTGCCACAAGCCAAAATTGATTCTTCCATCAAATTTCTCTATTTCAAGCTTCACAGCACTTGAATATCTTGACATTGTTGCAACCGTATACTGGAATAGTATAACTCAACTGTAGACCGAGCACTAGGAAGGGTCCCCAGGAAAGAGAGGTGGGTCACAATGGACACACTTAAATACCAAGTCTTTCCTTGGCCAGAACCTTTTCCAAACTGCACTCTCACAGTGTCACACTGCCTTCCAGCAACAACAACAGCAACCAAAAGTCAACCTCAAGCCACAGGACAAAATTCTTTTCTGATGTGGAAGGTCAGACTAGGCTGCAACCACAGAGCATACTAAGGATAAATCCCACCGAACCGAAGCTCTGATACCACTTGTTGGGAATAATACACCATTCTCCCTTGAGAAAACACCTTTGACAGAGAAATAAAATAGACACAATCACAACACAAGAATTTAACGTGGAAACTCCAATTACCGGAAAAAAAACCACGGCCGTTGTCAAATGACAACCAGAGAATATCACTATGTGAAAATTGTTACAACACATAGACTTCTTACTCTCTAACACCGGCACCCCAGTACACCCACACTCTCTCAAAGCAAATATCTAACTACACCTCACAACACTCTCTAATCAAAGAGTACAGAGGAAAAGAAAAATCAGATACAAGCTTAAAGTGTTTCTGACTGGTGCAAAAACAAATGGAGAACTTAGCCTCATATTTATAGCCTAGGCCACCCACTCCATTTGCTATCCTAAACAATGTGGGACTAATTCAACCAAATCCTAACACAAACTACCAATCGAGACAATGAGTTAAAGACCAAGAGTAGTGGAGTTTTCTTAATGTCTTCAACTCCTTGTGTTGCTAGCACTAGTGATGCTAATGTTATGAATGCTGATTTGTCATATTATGGCAAATTAGAAGATATTATAGAATTAAACTACAATGGCCGATTTCGGATTATTTTATTCAAATGTAAATGGGCTGACACCACTAGAGAACGAGGCTGTAGAAAGGATAGTTGGGGTTTTACTTCTGTTAATTTTTCACGAGTAATACACAGTGGTGACCGAGAGGAGAATGATCCATATATCTCAGCCTCACAAGTTCGAATGGTGTATTTTGTCAATGATGAAGTGTATAAAAATTAAAGTGTTGTGGTGCATTTGAAGCCAAGAGACTCATATAATATGGAAAAAAATGAAGATAATGAAGCATGCGAGAATGAGCCATGATTAGAACAAAATTTGGATTCTATATTTAAAAATGGTGATAATCTATCGTTGTTAAGAGATGAAGTAGATGATGAACTACTAGATGATAATATTGAAAAAGACGAATATATATCAGAATAATCAATAAGTTAAATTAATTTATGGTATAAAATTTATATTTCAGTTTTTATTTAATTATAATTCACATTTTATCTATACTTTTAATTATTTTATTTCCAACTATTATTTTGGTGTTCCTGTGAGATCAAAATAGAATCAATGTTTTTCCCCTGCCTATATGAACGGGAACTTGCATGCAATAGAATTTTTTTTAGGCAATAACATGCAATAGAATCTACTGATGCATATTACCAAAAACCGAATCTACTGGTGGATTGTTTATCAAAAACAAAACCCACAAAAAGAATCTACTGGTGCACTGTCTATAAAAGTCTTTTTTTTTTCCAGCCCCTTAAAGTAGGGAGTGGTAGCTAGTTCAGTTGTTGCTCGTTGAGTCGTTGGTGTATTCTCCTTAATGTTTTAGCTGCTGTGTGTTTCGGTTGGGCTGGCTTTGCCTAGCCTCATCAACGTCCAAAAAATAGACTACACAAGAAATTAAAACATAAGCTATTTGCCAACAAGCTATAGTGTAGATGCCATTATTTTGCTCCTTCTTATTTGTTTTGGGTTCAAATCTTACTTATTACAATTGATAGAAAAAAAAAAGCTCCTAACTAATACACAGTTTGGAATCCTTTAATTTTGAGGAGAGTTCAATGATATAAAAATCATCAAAATAGTCATCCTAAATTCTTCTCTCTTATTAATTAATGAAATAAATAAAAAATATATAAAATTAAATCAGTTTTTTTCATGCTATAGCCTTTATAATTATTCCTTTCTCACCAAATCAGATAATCTTTTCCATTATGAATCCGTAAAAGAGAATTTATTCTCTAAATTGATTCTTACGAGATTTATCAAATAAATTTATTTTTTAAAAATTTTAAATTAATTCATTTGATTTTTTTCGCACTTTTAGAACTGATGTAATTAATAATTGTTGACCTAACTCGTTAAGCGACAAAATACAAAAGAATACACATCTAATAATATTGTATTTGTTGGAAATAGAACTTATATAGTTAGGAATGAATTTTTAGAAAGTCAAATATCAAATAGATATATTGTTAAGTATTATCACTTAACGAGCGAGATCAGTATTCACTATTCACGTGACTAATTTAAAATTTTTAAAAGACGAATTTGATTGATAAAATATTTTAAAAACCAATTTTAAAAGAATCTTTAGCATAAGTATGATGAATACCATTGTTATTTAATGAGCTATAAATCAGAAAACTACATCAAATGAACATTTCAAACTAAAAAGAATATTTTAACAAGCAAAAGATTTATTAACGGCATTAAGAAATTCCTCTTCTTCCACGGCAGCAAGGCAATAGCAGCTCAGGCCAGAGACAGAGGGATAATGGCAACAACAAGACGAGCAAAGACTCGAGCATTGACAAGTGACCACAACATTGTACTAGTAGTACAATGACTGTGGCTCTTTCTTCCTCTGATTTGTTTCGTAGCTCCTCAGCAACACCAACAACAACACAGCCAAATGAGAAGTTCGTAGAAAGATAATCCTTTATAGTAGGTTCTCACCCGTAAAATAAAAATATGCAATCTGTTTAGCAATAACTATTCGTGGGGATGGAGATTTCTAATCAGCTGTGATCACGAGCCGGATGGATATAATCCTGCAAGAGACTCCGATGATTAAGTTAGTCTATCATCTAAGATCAGATGTATTAAGAGGTCAGTTGCTTTCTGACCTTGGGTGGTCTAGAAATTGTTGTAAGCATGACCTAACATCACTTACATCTGAACAATGTTTGGTGGGATAGGTTGGAATGGGGACCTGAATTTGGATGGTTCTCTGAAGCTCCTGCCATGTCAATGTTCAAAGGAATCAAAGGAATCTGAAGGAAGTAGTTGATTTGGTACAAGGTACCTACCTGCAAAGGGGTTTTGATGCCTAAATTAAAAGATTTTAGAATCAAATAAAGTCTTTGAAAATTTGAGGGTAGAATATTAGATCATAACTTGGTAAGCTGATTACTTCTCTTTATATAATGGTTCAATTTGATAGAGGAGTCAGTAGCTTATGAGCTTATCCCCATCATTTTCCCAAGTCTTTAGGAGACTTTAGCGAAGAAGTAACCGTTTTAAATCATGCAAAGCTTTTTAAGATTGATCCTCTTGATCATAGGCTGTGTTTTTCCTGATAGATTGTTGGATTGGCTAGCTTAGGCCCAGGAAATGTTGGAAAGGTATTTATAAAATTAATAATGTTTAAACACAATAAAAGATTAGTCCAAATAATTTAATATTTATTAATTATTATTAGAATAATTATACAATTTTAGATGTAATGAATATGTAATTATAAATATTATGTGTATAAAATTATAGATGTTATATTATATAAGATAATTTTAAATTGCCTTCCGATCTAATATTATTTTTATAAAATTTTGGAATGGGATTTTTGCTTTCATTTTTGGTACATGGATAAGTTGACACACACATCAAATAACAAAATAATTTTAGGGTCATATTTCAATAACTCAAGAAGTAAATAAGTAATGGCATGTTATTTGGGGCTGAAGTTGGTCCTGGAGTGTTGTTACAGCAATTATTTTGGATTGATAGTGTCCAATTGTAAAAATCTGTTGAGAAAATTTAAACAATTTTAATTATCACGTGTAAAGAGGGATGGGAATCAAGGAGCACATGCTTTAGTGTTTGGCCAAATTAGTTCTAACCCAACCAAATTTAACATGGTTAGGAAGAGGCACCAATAATATAACTCATTTGGCACTTTTTGATGTAACGTGTTCTTCATCTTTACAGAATTATCCGTTTCAAAAAATAATTATATTTATCATCATAATTATTTTAAATAAAAAAATTTTAAAATAAAAAAGTTGATAAAATAATATAATAATCTTTTAACTATCTTTAAATTTATAATTTTTATTAAATATAAATTTTATTATCTTAATTTAAAAGTAATTAAAATATTTCTTTATTAATTTTTTCACGTTAAAAAAGTTTTATCCATTTTAACTTCTATTCGAAACTCAATATGAAAACTCAGGTGCAGTCGACTTCAAATGAAGTTGATACCTGAGAAGCTGTTGGATGATTTGACTAAATTTTTATTTAACTGTTCTCAGATATCAACTTCACATGAAGTCGACTTCACTTGAGTTTTCACCAAGAAAATATTTGAAAAGAAATTAAAAGAAAATAAAAGAGTAAAGAAAAGGACCACCCAAAAAAAAAAAAAACAAGAAAAGAAAAAGATACAAGCTAAGGTGTCCACCACCATGAACATGATCACATTACATGACGTATCTTCAATCTCCTTATTATAAATATAATATCATCAACAATCAATATTATTGATCCGTTTCCAAGAAGTTATTAGAAACAGCAGACAGAGACAGATAAGAGTGGGGGAAAGAAAGCAAGGAAGAAAATGGCGATCTCAACACCAAGAAGAGAGCTCTTCATAGATGGAGAGTGGAAAGCCCCTCTCCTCAACAACCGAATTCCAATCATCAACCCTTCCACTGAACTCATCATAGGTTTCTTTCCCTATTCCATACACTCTTTCCTCCTTTTTTTTCTTTGACTGTCACCATTGCAGCATATGGTTCACAATATCAGTACTTTGGTTATTTACGAAATATTTAAGGAACTTTCAGATCAAGAATAAATTACAATTTTTTTACTAAAGTATCATTAATTAATAACAAATAAATACAGCTTCATCCACGACGAATTAGTCTTTTATATGTCGGATTAGGAGATTCTGTGAAAAATAAAAATAATATATATGATAAATTAAAAAAAATCACTTTTTGGATCAAACTTTAAATGAAAATGAGTAAAGTAAAAAAGTAAATATTCAATCATTCTTAAATTAAGATGGTAAAACTCACAAACAATAAAAAATTATAAATTCAAAAGTAATTAATTTTTTATTTTATCACTTTACTCATGTTTTTGTTTATTATATATTATATCAATCATCACATATAGGCATAATGTAAGATAGCATCATCATAATAATCATTTGTATAAATATCTTTTGTGGCGAATAATGCAAATTAAATTGTTATGGGGTGAATGGTGTTTCAGGGGATATCCCAGCAGCTACTAAGGAAGATGTGGAACTTGCGGTGGATGCTGCAAGAAGAGCACTGTCTCGGAACAAGGGAAGAGATTGGTCAACGGCTTCTGGCTCTCTTCGTGCTACATATCTTAGAGCCATTGCTGCAAAGGTTGCATCTTGCAATGTTTTTAGTTTTCACTATTTTTCTTATTGAAAAATTTTGGGGTATGAACCAACGTAGTCATCTGAAATTTAATATGAATCAATTTAGTCCATAAGATTTCAAAAATAAATTATGTTATTTTCTAAATTTTAGGAACTAAATTAATTCACCCCTAGAAATTTATATATCGCCTAAAACATTTTCTCAAAATTGTGTCTACTTTTTTTATTGTCTCAGGGTTAGATCTTACCAACCATGCCAAGGATGAGTCAATATTTGGCTTTTTGGAAGCAAGGAAAACGTGCTAATTTTTAACATTTTTATTGCTAGAACTACTTAAGTTGTTGGATTAAAAACATAGTTAAAGTGGAAGACAGCAATAAGCGGATTACTTTATTGTGTTACTATTAAATTACTTATTATCACATTATTTTTATGAGAGAATCTAACAAAGTAATAATTTCTTATTAATTGCTTAGCTAATTGATACAATAAGCAGAGCGTGGGGTGATGGTGAAGGGTAAGATTTGATGTGTGAGAATAAGAGAATTAATTCTTGTTAATAGTGTGATATTTACTGTTTGATTGACCCATGTTGTAACTTGTAATCTATGCATTTCATGAGAACTCACTTTTGTTTGTGACAGATAACGGAGAAAAAGGATGAGCTTGCAAAGCTTGAAGCTACTGATAATGGGAAACCGCTTGATGAAGCAGCAGCCGACATGGTAATATTTGACAAACTGGCAAACAAACAATGATTGATGTGTTTTCAACTTTTTCAAATTTTACAGAGAGAAGTAATAAAATCACTATACCCATGAAATTAAAGGACAAGAATTCACATGCTATAATAAAAATGCTATAGGGAAGTCCAGTGCACAAGCATCTCTTGATAATGCAATAATTACATTAGTGTCTGACTCCATGGCTTGAATCCACTATCTTGAAATCATAAGAAGACAACTCAACCAATGTTCCAAGGCTCTCCTTTAATGAAAAAATTCTATAACATACACACAAGATTTTATTCATTTGACAAATTTATCTAAAATATGGGTAATTTTGTGACTCACACATTCTTTTGTGATCATTCTTCTTAAGGATATATTGTTTTTATATAGACAATTCCACTGACCAAATCAATTTCTAGTTAAATTTTTGGTACTTCACTCATTTATTTCATTTTGTTGTCAGGAATTTTACTTTTTATTTTTGTGTTGTAGGATGATGTTATTGGTTGTTTTAGCTACTATGCTGAACTTGCTGAAGGGTTGGATGCAAAGCAAAAGGCACATGTGTCTCTTCCTATGGAGAACTTCAAGAGTTATGTGATCAAGGAGCCAATTGGTGTTGTTGCGTTGATTACTCCATGGTATCCTTCATTTTAATTTCCTATTATACATTTTCAAAATATTGCTACATAAAGTTATATACGATTTTGTTGTTTCTCCAATATAAATTTTGTGAATATTAGTTTTTGGCTTTGGCTCATGAAACACGTGGAAAATTGGATACCCTGCCAATTCAGTTGTGAAATGATTTCGGACTTTCCAAAATCACTTTCAGTTTAATTGAATATGGTGAAAAAATATGCACCCTAATGCAAAATCAATTGAGCAGCTAGTGCTGTAAAATTAATCAGAAATTTGATCCTTGTTACAGTTTATTACATAGGTAATCATTTCATTTACAGCCTCAATTAGTCTATTAGTCACTGAACATTCATATCATTTATAATTGAGTAGATATGAGATGCCAGAGTACACTAAGATTAAAATACACTTCTCTGTATAGGATTATTACACTTGGACTGTGATGGTTGTAATTCAGTTAGTGGCAGTTGTAACATGGAAACTAGTACTTGAAATTGCTATAGTAGCTTACTGAACAAGCTACTCTACCTCCTTTACAATAAATATATCACAGTTTCACTTTCAGTTCTCTTGTAGTTTATTTTTCTCTCAATTGAATCCTAATAAATAGAAAATATTTAATTTTCAGCTTAATAGTCACTGTAGTCAATAATTTTTGTCATTTTAGTCTTCAAAACTTGGTTAAAATTAGTCCCTTAAACTCTTTTCCATCTTAAAATCGTTTGTGTGAGTGACGTGGCATGCCACGCATCATCGCATCAGTGTGCCACTTGACACTTTAATGACTTATGCTGAAATATAAAGATTAAATTGAGCATTTATTCACTGGTAATTGATGTCATGAATGAAAAATGAAATGATGAGTTAAATTTTTTGTAACAGGAACTATCCGTTGCTAATGGCAGCATGGAAAGTTGGTGCTGCTCTGGCTGCTGGTTGTACTGCAGTATTGAAGCCATCTGAACTGGCATCTGTGTATGATCTCAATTCAATTCTCACAAATCACAACTATCACTAACTTGATTCTTTATTGGGCTTTCTTCTCATGTTGTATTATTATTTACGATTTTAGGACATGTTTGGAGTTGGCCGAAATATGCAAAGAAGTAGGTCTTCCAGCAGGGGTGTTAAACGTGATCACTGGATTAGGCACTGAAGCCGGGGCTCCTTTGGCTTCACATCCTGATGTAGACAAGGTGAGATTGAGTTTCAGTTATTCCTTATTAGCTTACATTAGCAGCTAATGCAATTTTATATGTGTGTTCAAGATCCGGTCTAGCCCAAAAATTTATATGTAGCTATAAAGTCAAGTTTAAGTTTGTATTATTAATCCTGCACAATATTTGGGTCTGATATGGGTCACAATTTGGATAGGCTTGTCTTAGTCCAAAATTATATATTTCTTTCAAAAGTATATTCTATTTAATAAATAATTTTTGGTATTAGTATTGTATAACATATTTTAGTTTTAATTTTATATCTGATTTTAAAATGTCTAAACTTATATATATTGATTTAATATCAAACTAATATGGTCCAATTCAAATTGGTTTGGAAGTGTTCACCTAGCATATCCAAGAATTTGTACCATAGTGCATGCTTTTTGTTGATGACATCATCGTTTTGGGAGAATCAAGAGAAGATTTTATTTAGAAACTAGATTTGTGGGGAGAAGTTTTAGAAGTGTATGGTTTGTACAAAAACTGTATTAAGACATAATATATGGAATGAAAGGTCGCAGGAGGAGGGGAAACACTAACATAGAAGTAAAAATTGGAGAAAACATCCTACCACAAGTAAAGAGATTTAAGTATCTTTGGTGTATTATAATGGATGGTGGAGAAATCAAGAATGGTGTAAAACATGGGATTCAAGTAAACTGGTTAAAGTGGCGGATTGCTTCTGGTTTTATATGTGACAAAAAAGTACCTTTATTACATAAGAGTAAATTTTGTCATACTACTATTAGACCAGCTATGTTATATGGAACAAAGTGTTTGGCAAACAAAAGGTGAGCTTAAAAATAAGTTTAGTGTGGCAGACACAAGGATACTTAGATGAATGAGCTGTCAAACACGCACATAATAAGGAACGAGGATATAAGAGGAAATTTGGAGTAGTTCTTATTGTTGTAAAAATTGTAGAATCTCATTTCAAGTAGTTTGGATATGTGGAGAGAAGATTGGCAAAGCATCTAGTTTGAAAGGTGGATCAGATGGAAAATAGATAGGTGGCGAAATGTAGAGCAAAACCCAAGAAGATCATATACAAGGTGGTAAAAAAAGATCTGTGTAAACGATCTCATTATAAACATGATAGATGATAGAGTATAATGACGTCATTGCACTAGCTTGGTGCAGGTCTAGCCCGACCCTGCCCATGTAGAACCCTTATATATCATGCAAATTTAGTTGAGTTTGTAAAGGTACTATGTTGTGAATGATATTTTTTATTTGTTGCAACAGATATCCTTTACTGGAAGTTCTGCAACTGGAAGCAAAATTATGCAAGCTGCAGCTCTGCAAGTCAAGGTATTTCTAAGAAGCAATAGTTCTACCTATTCAGATATGTAAAGAAGAATGCAAAATGCACACCCCAGAAGAGATTGGAAACATTTTTTTTCCAAATTTATTTTTCCATGTTCATGTGATATAGATTTATGATTTCTTGGCAGCCTGTTTCACTAGAGCTTGGTGGAAAAAGTCCAATTATTGTTTTTGACGATGTTGACATTGATAAGGGTAAGTGACTTCTCAAGTATAGTTGAATTGTTACTCCCTGCATTTAAATACATTGATATTTTAGTGTACCAAAAAAATGAAAGTCATGGTTTATTAAAAAGGAGAACGTAATTATTATAAACATCTTTTGTCATTGTAGAGTCATGAGAAAATCTTACATGATCAAAACATACTCTCACATACAATTTGATATTTAATTTATTAATCACTTTACTGTCCATGATTTAATTTAAATAGTTGCTGAATGGACCATGCTGGGCTGTTTCTATACCAATGGTCAGATATGTAGTGCAACATCTCGGCTTATTGTCCATGTAAGTTTTGTCAAATATAAAACTATTCATGAATTTTTACCCAACAGTTTAAACTTTTAGAATAAATGGTTTTAGGAAAAGCTTAATCCATAAATTTTACTCCATTTTCAAGAAGCAGTTGTAGTTTTGGTTTTGCTTCATAAATGGGAGGATGGGAATGTTGATACTTACGTAGATTCTTGTAGAATTTTGTCTTCTAACTTTATAGGAATTGTGTTTACCTTTTTTTGAATTTCTTAAAACAGACACTTTGATTGTTTCAGGAAAATATAGCAACAAAGTTTTTGAATAGGCTTGTGGAATGGGCTAAAAACATCAAAGTTTCAGATCCCTTGGAAGATGGTTGCAAATTAGGCGCCATTGTTAGCGAAGCTCAGGTATGTTATGTTAGGCGCCTCCTGTTCTTCTTATTTTAATAAGTAAGGAAAATATTTATTGTCATATTCTCCATTTTCATTTGTTTTTAGGTGATGGTTCCTCTTTGGTTCTGTTACACTGCTTATGTTTGGCTCTTACTTGGCTTGTTAAATTTCTTATGAATTCTATTGTCTAACATCAGTGTTTAAACAACTTCGAGAAACAAAACTTTCAATTTCTCACTACAGATATGATACATGATAGTGCTCGATGATGGCGTTGTTTGATCCATATAGCCGACCCCACTTAGCAGGATAAGGCTTTGTCGTTGTTGTTGTTGTTGTTGTTGTGACCGAGTTTCAAGTAGCATGTAGAAAAATTAAGGGAGGAGAAAAAACTGAAAATGAATTAAGTTTTAATATATAGGAGAAAAGAATTATTGCCTGGTTGACTATATTTTTCAGATATTTATCTTTGACAATTGTTTGCGTAGTTCCTATGGTTCAGATTTCTTTCTAGACTTGTAATCTGAAAACAATTTAAATAATTTAAGCATTTATTAGGAATTTAGATCCTCTAAATTTTGAACTGTATGATTGATTCAGTATCAAAAAGTTCTCAAGTTTATTTCAACTGCTAAGAGTGAGGGTGCAACAATTTTGACCGGAGGGTCTCGCCCCGAGGTATGATATTACCTTCCGATGCTTGCAATTGGGAATGTCTTTGAAGAATTTCCTGTCTCTGAATTATTGATGGCATTTGCAGAATTTAAAGAAGGGTTATTTTGTTGAACCAACCATTATAACTGATGTGAGTACCTCAATGCAAATTTGGAGAGAGGAAGTTTTTGGACCTGTGCTCTGTGCCAAAACATTTAGCAGTGAGGAAGAAGCCATTGAACTAGCAAATGATACCCAGTGAGTTCATGACCATTATTTGATTTTCTGCAATCTTATTATGATTTATTAAGATTGTGTTTGGGTGAGTGTGATTTTTAATTTGCTGAAAATCACTTAGGGTCAAATTGAATTACTTTGTTCTTTGACAGCTATGGCTTAGGGTCAGCTGTGATGTCAAATGATCCAGAAAGATGTGAGCGGATATCCAAGGTAAGAATGTTCTTAGATTACCATAATATCATATTTACAAAACAAAATAATCCGATTCCAATAGTTGAAAATAGTATACAACTTTATGTTTTTCTTTTTTTAAACAATTTTTTCTTTTTCTGCAGACTGTTCAGGCTGGAATTGTATGGATCAATTGTTCTCAACCAACTTTCATTCAAGCCCCATGGGGTGGCATTAAACGTAGTGGGTTCGGTCGCGAATTAGGAGAATGGTATGCTCTTAATTTTTTCAGTAATGCTAGGGAGACAAAAATTGAAGTTACTTTTTTTTTAATTTAACATCAATAATATATAACATCTATAATTATATATTTGTTCTAAAATAACACAATTATTCTAGTGGTAATGAATGAACACTAAATAATAAGATAATTTTGGAATATTTGGGCTCTTTTTTTATTATTTTCCAAACATTATTGTAATTTTTATGAGGAATAAATGACCATTTGTATCCATAAAAGATGAAAACATTGACCTATGTACCCATACTAAATCGAAACTAAACTTGTACCCACATAAGATGTCATCCGTGTGACAAAAATACCCTACGTGCTCCAACCCTCCAAAGACAGGGTACTTTTGTCACACGGAGGGCATCTTACATGGGTACAAGTTTAGTTTTGATTTAACGTAGGTACATATGTCAGCGTTTTCATCTTTCATAGATACAAATGGTCATTTATTCTTTTTATGAGTGTCTTAGGCGTTTGAGGTATTGCCGGAGTTAAGAAGACGAAAAGAAAAGTTTTAAAGAATAAAATGGACTCTACTTTATACATGAAGTCATTCTCTATATTCCTTTATTTTCTATTTAAAATCTCAACTTACAAATACACTTCAGTTCAACAACTGCATAAGTAAATTTGAATGTCCTTTTTAATATATATCAAAGTAAGAGGCTTGTCTTGCTCTAATCGGACCTAAGAATTTTTAGTGACTAATAATTGTTTAAGTACAGATGCGGTACTTCAGAATTATTTGGATTTTATTGAAAAATTGATTTGATTCATTCACATTGCACATAATTTTCAAATAATCTATTTTGATCGTTTTATCATTTGAGAATGTGGATCTGATTTTCTGTTTTCATTTTTTATACTTTCTTTTTTTGTTAGGGGACTTGATAATTTCCTGAGTGTGAAGCAAGTTACAAAGTATATTTCTGATGAACAGTGGGGCTGGTATAAGTGTCCTTCAAAGATGTAATACCATGTAAATTGGTGATATAAAATTCAAGTTCTAGATCTTTTCATGGAATAAGGTGTGGCCCATTCAAAGTTGTGATTATGATGTAATAATAATATACGTATATTTATAATGTTTTATGGGCTTGCTGACTGTGATATTGTTTTCTTTATTTGACTTATAGTTAAGTACTGGGTTTGTAATACTCTTTGGTTACATGAATAATGAGCATATGAGAAAGTACCAATAAAGTTTTTTAGGGTAACAACTGCTCCACGGAGTCAACTGCTCCGATCAACTAGTCATACCGTCACACTTACCGCACCTCTACTTTTTGATTCATGTGGTTCCCTCTTACGTGACATATCTCAAAGTACATCAATGGTATACATACAAGGGTAGTTTATAGAATTTTAAAAAATTTGATAGCTCATTTTTAATATGGCAATTCATCGTAAACTTCCATTTAAGGTTGATGTCCAATTAGCATCAACATGATCATGTCTACATAAGTCACCAGCCCAATACAAATATTAAGCCACCTTTTTTAGAAGACCTCCATAGTAACTCATAGAAAATCAACAAAACCAGTTGGGACCAAAACAAATAGTTATCGGACATCCCTTTATGTTACTACAAATTTCAACATGATGTTCAAAAACTTTCAGACGACACAATTCCACTATCTATAGAATACACAGACAATTTTTTATTCACTATTCTTATTTTATGTTATTTTGTTTGTTGAATTCTTTGGCTTTTTATATTAATTTTTCTTATTTTATTGAGTTCCTCCTAATTAAATTCGATTATTTCAATGTCCAAAAATACAAATTTAAAACTCAAAATTAAATCAACAACTGTACTATCCTTATTCAAAAGTCGAGAAACACTAAATAATAAAAATTAGAGCGATAAATTTCAAGAGCACATAAGTTAAATGCATATCACCATTCCATTTATTATTTAGACCAATTCCACTACTACTATTAAGAGTATTTAAATATTTAAAAAATATTTGAATACCTAAAAAATATATTATTGACATAAAAATAAAGCACTTCGAATACTTCAATAAAAAGTTCAAAAAATTTTTATTGTGTAAAGGTTATAGTAACAATATATTTATTATTAAATTAATAAGTTTTATTTTTTTGTGACTAATTAATAAGTTTTATTTAATTTTTGATATTTTATCCTTAAATCATAAAACATGTAAAAATTTTAAAAAATTTAAAATTTTGTGACAAGTTAAAATATTAAAAATAAATTAAAATTAATATATTTGTAATACATATATATCGACTAAAGTATATGTTATTTAATTTCTATAAGACAAAAAATATACATTATAAAAATAGAATTTTCTCTGTGTGTTTAAACTTAGTGAAGTACTCTAATTTTACTACTGGATCGTCGTGTCGGGGCATAACACCCTTAGCATCCTCCCTGGTAAAAGTTATTGCATGCAAGTCGAGTATTTCAGTTTCCTCCCCAGTCTGATAAACCTCTTTTAGATGTCTTTTATGAGAGAATTTTGTAATTTTTTCTCCTATAAATCCTCCAGTAATCATATGGATATGCCTCTCAGGAGTTCGTTGTGGTCGGTCTTCATCTCTCTTTCTTCTGTTACTATCGTCCAATCTTCTCACCAGATATTTATCCAATCGACCATCTCTAGCTAACTTTTCAATCACATTTTTTATGACGTAACAATCGTTGGTAGAGTTGCCGTCGATTTTGTGGTATTCGCAGTCTGATCGATTTCTCCCTTTTTTACTTTTGATGGGCCTGGGAGGTGGTATCTTTTCAGAGTGGCAGATCTCTGTAGACATCAACTAGTGAGACTCGCAGAGAGTGTAAGTGTGATATCTTCTAGGCTTGTTTGAGTTATACCCTTTTTTTTTCTTGGTCTCCTTCTCTTTCTCCTATGGCTGGTATTGGATTTTATTCTAGTCCAACCCAACAAGAGTCAGAGATCCATCCAGCGAAATTGCGTCCCGTCGTACGATGAGACGCCCATCACGTGCCCGATCTCCTCTAAGGAGATCTTGACAGCTGGTGGAATCTTATGAAGGACTAGGCCCTAGCAGAAGGAGGGCCCACCCAAATGAATAACGATAAAGAAAATAGACTTATCCCTCTCCCCAGATGCGTCATCATTACCCTAACTTAAGTATTAGAGTGTCCTTGCAGGTGGCTCCACCCGTCGACCAACTAACGACCTGCTAGCGGTGCTCTTCCCTTCAAATTGTGTGTTCAGGTCCTGATCCTTACCTCGACATCTCATCACCAACTGACACAATGAACTAACGAACAATGACGCCATCTGTGGAAATCTGACGCACAGAGAATGGAAGCTTTTCTTCACCCAAAAGATGAGCTAGGAGGGGCCACGAGCAGCGAACGACAGGGGGTTGCCTCATGAGTAGGCTGAGCACAGGGACCTCTCGAAGGCAGCAGCCCACCCCCTCTAACAAGGATCACTCCCGTGACCAATCCCCAAGAAGGCGTCCCTTCGGGTGAACAGACAGTGACAATTCTTGGATGATGCAAAAGCTTAGACACATAGTCCAAAACCGAGAGAGAGAGAGAGAGAGAGAGAGAGAGAGAGAGAGAGAGAGAGAGAGATGGCCCCGAGGCTAGCCGAGATGCTCGTTCGTGTGCAGAGGCATGACACAAAGAAGGTCGGAAGAGCATCAGGGTTTGGGGGAGGACGACGAGTGCGACTAGACTGAAGGTCGCACCCAGTTTTATCACTCTCGAGATAAGTCGAGAAGCCGGGAGAGAAGGGAGGAGAGGAAGAAGAAACGTCGAGACCTCGTCGTGATTGGCGCCACCTCTTTCCACTCTTCTATCCTCACAGTATGATTGCCCACGAACTTCGATAAGCCAACGGACATGAGACATGATGGTATCAAAGACCTACAGGAGCATATTACGGCCTTCGAGGCCAGGATGAATCGAAAGGGCATGGGAGACGCGGTCAAATGCCGGGTGTTTCCCGTAACCCTGGCTGGGCTAGCAATCCGTTGGTTCAACTCCCTCCCACAAGGCACCATAACTACTTTCTCAGACATCTCTCAGAAGTTCCTAGCCCAATTCACCACTCAGAATGCCAAGACAAAACATCTGATCAATCTCTTAGGGATAACACAATGCGTCGGTAAGCCTACGAGGAAGTACTTGGACCGTTTCAACGATAAATGCTTGGAAATTGATGGTCTCACAGACTCTGTGACCAGCTTGTACCTGACGAACGACCTAGTGAATGAGGACTTCTGGAAGCACCTAACCACCAATCCCATTTGGACGATGCAGGAGATCCAATGTGTGGTGAGAGAATACATAAATGACGAGGAAGTCAGCCAGGTGGTGGTCACCAATAAACGGTAGCTAGCCGCCTAGCCTTCCCACTAGACCGCCAACCCAGATAAACAACAGGATGTCCTAAAGGAGATGACAACTGGAAGAACATTCAAACCCCTCCCACAGATAGGGAAGTTCACGAACTACACACCACTAGCCACCCCAATAGTCGAGGTTTTCGATCAGATCACAGATATAGACATTTTGCCTAAACTGAGGTAGTTGAAAGATAAGACAGGGGAAAGAAGAGCATCTATTGTAATTACCACAAGGGCTTTGGGCACAAGATGCAAGACTGCTTCGACCTAAAAGACACGTTAGAGCAGACCTTCCGAGAAGGCAAGTTGAGTGAGTTCTCTTAGTTCATCCGAGAACCAAAGAGAAAAGAAAGGGAGTGGTCTGAAGAAGATCAAGGTCGGGTTGTCAAGCCCAAACAAAGCACTCCGGAGAACCCGGACACAGGTCCCACGATAGTAGTGAATGTTGTGGTTGGAAGAAGCACCCTACCAAAAATTGAAGTTTGCGTCAAAGAAGGACGCTAAGGTTCTTGCCGTTATGACTGAGGGGAGACCTTCCCCCAGAGAACTTCTCGAAATATCATTCAGTCCTAGGGACTAGTGGTGTGACGGCTTACCCGAGATCCCTCCAATGGTGGTGACTGCAAGAGTCGGGACAGGCCTGGTCAAGCGAATTCTAGTAGACATAGGGGCTAACTCGAGTATTATGTTCCGAAATGTGTTTGATGTCCTGGGGCTGAAAGAAAGAAACCTCAAGGACTACCTCCACAGGGTTGTGGGGCTAGGCGATAACTGCATTAAGCCAAATGACAGGCGAAGAATCATTAATGACCTGCTGGCGGTCATTTGCACCAAATTCCTAATAATGAAGTTTGTGACGGATAACGGGTCGGTCGGGACGATTCGAGGAGACCTAGAAACGGTCATCGCTTGTGATAACGCTAGTCTATCCTTACAAAGAAGTGTTAAGGATGCAGCCAGCATCTTTTTGGCAAATTTGGAGGAGCATCCTAAGCCAGAACCCCAAGGCGACTTGGAAAAATTCCAAGTAGGTGGGCAGACGACAAGTTCACATTTGTGATATGTAATCTACCTTGTGACTGAAAGGACCCTTAGTTGAGTTCGTCCGAGCTAATAGAGACATCTTCGTTTGGACCCCTGCCGATATGTCGGGTATAGGCCCAGAGTTTATGTCCCACCACTTTGCAGTTAAGCAAAATATGTATGTCAACGGAAAGAGCAAATGAGGTAGCCAAGCAGACAGCCAGCTTGTTGGAAGTCGATTTTATCAGAGAACTAGACTGCTACACTTGGCTGTCAAATGTTGTTCTCATGAATAAGCCAAATAGAAAATGGAAGATGTGCGTGGATTACTCGGACCTTAACAAGGCCTGCACAATAGACTCATTTTCCCTCCCCAATATAGACGCACTGGTGGACGCGGCAATAGGATACAAGTTCCTGACTTTCATGGACGTCTAATCGGGATACAACCAGATCCTAATGCACCGACCTGATGAGAAAAAGACAACGTTCATACCACCACGGGGGACATATTGTTACAGAGTCATGCCGTTTGCCTTAAAAAATGCGAGGGTGACCTACCAAAAATTAATGAACAAGGTCTTCAAGGATCTCAAAGGGAAGTCGGTGGAGGTTTATGTCGATGACATGCTTGTCAAGATGGTGGTGCCAGAGTCTCTAGTGGCCAAATTGCAGGTCGTCTTTGACTCCCTCCGAAGACACAATATGAGGCTAAACCCCCTGAAATGCGCTTTTGGCATGGAAGCGGGGAAGTTCCTAGGATTTATGATCATCACCCAAAAGGGGGTAGAAGCCAACCTAAACAAATGTGAAGTCGTGCTTTGCATGGCGAGCCCCAAGTGTGTGAAGGACATACAAAGGTTAGCAAGAAGGTTGACGACTCTTTCCTGTTTTCTTGGCGCCTCAATAGCCTTCGAGTGGGCCCGATTTGCAAAGAGGCTTTTAACCACTTCAAAAGAATATTGTCGAAGCCTCCGGTACTCAGAAAGCCGAAGGAAGGCGAGCCCTTATACCTGTACCTCGCAGTAACAAAAGAGGCCTTAGCTGCCACTTTGGTGCATAAGGAGGGTAAACAACAGCAACCTGTGTACTTCATAAGCAAGGTGCTCTGGTGCGCGAAATTGTGAACAATACTTTTCACAACTCTCATAATCCCCGGTAATGAACCCCAAAAACTTGGTGTTCAATACCATGGCATAAACACAACTTCGCACAACTAACCAGCAAGTGCACTGGGTCGTCCAAGTAATAAACCTTACGCGAGTAAGGGTCGATCCCACGGAGATTGTTGGTATGAAGCAAGCTATGGTCATCTTGTAAATCTTAGTCAGGCAAACTCAAATGGATATGGTGATATACGAATAAAACATAAAGATAAAGATAGAGATACTTATGTAATTCATTGGTGGGAATTTCAGATAAGCACATGAAGATGCTGTGTCCCTTCCGTCTCTCTGCTTTCCTACTGTCTTCATCCAATCCTTCTTACTCCTTTCCATGGCAAGCTTATGCAAGGGTTTCACCGTTGTCAGTGGCTACCTCCCATCCTCTCAGTGGAAATGTTCAACACACCCTGTCACGGCACGGCTATCCATCTGTCGGTTTTCAATCAGGCCGGAATAGAATCCAGTGATTTTTTTGCGTCTGTCACTAACGCCCCGCCTTCAGGAGTTTGAAGCACGTCACAGTCATTCAATCATTGAATCCTACTCAGAATACCACAGACAAGGTTAGACCTTCCGGATTCTCTTGAATGCCGCCATCAGTTCTAGCCTATACCACGAAGACTCTGATCTCACGAAATTGAATAGAAGAACAATAGTAATTGCATTAATACTCGAGGTACAGCAGAGCTCCACACCTTATTCTATGGTGTGTAGAAACTCCACCGTTGAAAATACATAAGAACAAGGTCTAGGCATGGCCGAATGGCCAGCCTCTCAATGATCTAAGATAGCCTAAGAACAAAGATAGCTACCAAGATCTCTAAATACAATAGTAAAAGGTCCTACTTATAGAGAACTAGTAGCTTAAGGTTTACAGAGATGAGTAAATGACATAAAAATCCACTTCCGGGCCCACTTGGTATGTGCTTGGGCTGAGCAATGAAGCATTTTTGTGTAGAGACTCTTCTTGGAGTTAAACGCCAGCTTTTGTGCCAGTTTGGGCGTTTAACTCCCATATTGGTGCCAGTTCCGGCGTTTAACGCTGGAAATTCTAAAGGTGACTTTGAACGCCGGTTTGGGCCATCAAATCTTGGGCAAAGTATGGACTATCATATATTGCTGGAAAGCCCAGGATGTCTACTTTCCAACGCCGTTGAGAGCGCGCCAATTGGGCTTCTGTAGCTCCAGAAAATCCACTTCGAGTTCAGGGAGGTCAGAATCCAACAACATCTGCAGTCCTTTTCAGTCTCTGAATCAGATTTTTGCTCAGGTCCCTCAATTTCAGCCAGAAAATACATGAAATCACAGAAAAACACACAAACTCATAGTAAAGTCTAGAAAAGTGAATTTTAACTAAAAACTAATAAAAATATACTAAAAACGAAACCAAATATACTAAAAACATACTAAAAATAATGCCAAAAAGCGTACAAATTATCCGCTCATCACAACACCAAACTTAAATTGTTGCTTGTCCTCAAGCAACTAAAAATCAAATAAGATAAAAAGAAGAGAATATGCAATGAATTCCAAAAACATCTATGAAGATCAGTATTAATTAGATGAGCGGGGCTTTTAGCTTTTTGCCTCTGAACAGTTTTGGCATCTCACTCTATCCTTTGAAACTCAGAATGATTAGCTTCTTTAGGAACTCAGAATCCAGATAGTGTTATTGATTCTCCTAGCTAAGTATAATGATTCTTGAACACAGCTACTTATTGAGTCTTGGCTGTGGCCCAAAACACTCTGTCTTCCAGTATTACCACCGGATACATACATGCCACAGATACATAATTGGGTGAACCTTTTCAGATTGTGACTCAACTTTGCTAAAGTCCCCAATTAGAGGTGTCCAGGGTTCTTAAGCACACTCTTTTTGCCTTGAATCACAACTTTATTTCTTTCTTTTTCTTTTCTTTTTCTTTCTCTCTTTTTTTTTCGTCTTTCTCTTTCTCTTTTTTTTTGTATTCACTGCTTTTTCTTGCTTCAAGAATCATTTTTATGATTTTTCAGATCCTCAGTAACATGTCTCCTTTTTCATCATTCTTTCAAGAGCCAACATTCATGAATCACAAATTCAAAAGACATATGCACTGTTTAAGCATGCATTCAGAAAACAAAAGTGTTGCCACCACATCAAAATAATTAAACTGTTATAAAATTCAAAATTCATGCAATTTTTTTTCTTTTTCAATTAAGAACAATTTTTTATTCAAGAAAGGTGATGGATTCATAGGACATTCATAACTTTAAGGCATAGACACTTAAGACACTAATGATCATAAGACACAAACATGGATAAACATAAGCATGAAAACTCGAAAAACAAGAAAATAAAGAACAAGGAGATTAAAGAACGGGTCCACCTTAGTGATGGCGGCTTGTTCTTCCTCTTGAAGATCTTATGGAGTGCTTGAGCTCCTCAATGTCTCTTCCTTGTCTTTGTTGCTCCTCTCTCATGATTCTTTGATCTTCTCTAATTTCATGGAGGAGGATGGAATGTTCTTGGTGCTCCACCCTTAGTTGTCCCATGTTGGAACTCAATTCTCCTAGGGAGGTGTTCAGTTGCTCCCAATAGTCTTGTGGAGGAAAGTGCATCCCTTGAGGCATCTCAGGGATCTCATGATGAGAGGGGTCTCTTGTTTGCTCCATCCTTTTCTTAGTGATGGGCTTATCCTCATCAATGGGGGTGTCTCCTTCTATGTCAACTCCAACTGAATAACAGAGGTGACAAATGAGGTGAGGAAAGGCTAACCTTGCCAAGGTGGAGGACTTGTCCGCCACCTTATAGAGTTCTTGGGCTATAACCTCATGAACTTCCACTTCTTCTCCAATCATGATGCTATGAATCATGATGGCCCGGTCTAGAGAAACTTCGGACCGGTTACTAGTGGGAATGATTAAGCGTTGGATAAACTCCAACCATCCTCTAGCCACGGGCTTGAGGTCATGCCTTCTTAGTTGAACCGGCTTCCCTCTTGAATCTCTCTTCCATTGGGCGCCCTCTTCACAAATGTCAGTGAGGACTTGGTCCAACCTTTGATCAAAGTTGACCCTTCTAGTGTAAGGATGTTCATCTCCTTGCATCATAGGCAAGTTGAATGCCAACCTTACATTTTCCGGACTAAAATCCAAGTATTTTCCCCGAACCATAGTAAGCCAATTCTTTGGATCCGGGTTCACACTTTGATCATGGTTCTTGGTGATCCATGCATTGGCATAGAACTCTTGAACCATTAAGATTCTGACTTGTTGAATGGGGTTGGTAAGAACTTTCCAACCTCTTCTTCGGATCTCATGTCGGATCTCCGGATATTCACTCTTTTTGAGTGAAAAAGGGACCTCGGGGATCACCTTCTTCAAGGCCACAACTTCATAGAAGTGGTCTTGATGCACCCTTGAGATGAATCTCTCCATCTCCCATGATTCGGAGGTAGAAGCTTTTGCCTTCCCTTTCCTCTTTCTAGAGGTTTCTCCGGCCTTGGATGCCATAAATGGTTATGGAAAAACAAAAAGCACTGCTTTTACCACACCAAACTTAAAAGGTTTGCTCGTCCTCGAGCAAAAGAAGAAAGAAGAGAGTAGAAGAAGAAGAAATGAGGAAGAAGAGAATGGCTTTGTGTTCGGCCAAAGAGGGGGGAAGTGGTGTTTAGGGTGTGTGAAAATGAAGGAGTGAAGATGGGTTTATATAAGTGTGAGGGGAAGGGTCATGGTTCGGCTATGGGAGGGTGAGTTTGGGAGGGAAAGTGGTTCGAATTTGAAGGGTGAGGTAGGTGGGGTTTTATGAAGGATGGATGTGAGTGGTGAAGAGAAAGATGGGATTTGATAGGTGAAGGGTTTTTGGGGAAGAGGTGTTGAGGTGATTGGTGAATGGGTGAAGAAGAGAGAGAGTGGTGGGGTTGGTGGGGATCCTGTGGGGTTCACAGATCCTGAGGTGTCAAGGAAAAGTCATCCCTGCACCAAATGGCATGTAAAAATGCGTTTTGAGCCAATTCTGGCGTTAAACGCCGGGCTGGTGCCCATTTCTGGCGTTTAACATCAGGTTCTTGCCCTTTCCTGGCGTTTAACGCCAGTCTGGTGCCCCTTTCTGGCGTTAAACGCCCAGAATGGTGCCAGACTGGGCGTTAAACGCCCATCTGCTAGCCTTACTGGCGTTTAAACGCCAGTAGGTTCTTCCTCCAGGGTGTGCTGTTTTTCTTCCTGTTTTTCATTCTGTTTTTACTTTTTCAATTGATTTTGTGACTTCTCATGATCATCAACCTACAGAAAACATAAAATAACAAAGGAAAATATATAACATTGGGTTGCCTCCCAACAAGCGCTTCTTTAATGTCAGTAGCTTGACAGAGGGCTCTCATGGAGCCTCACAGATGCTCAGAGCAATGTTGGAACCTCCCAACACCAAACTTAGAGTTTGAATGTGGGGGTTCAACACCAAACTTAGAGTTTGGTTGTGGCCTCCCAACACCAAACTTAGAGTTTGACTGTGGGGGCTCTGTTTGACTCTGATTTGAGAGAAGCTCTTCATGCTTCCTCTCCATGGTGATAGAGGGATATCCTTGAGCCTTAAACACAAAGGATTCTTCATTCACTTGAATGATCAGTTCACCTCCATCAACATCAATCACAGCCTTTGCTGTGGCTAGGAAGGGTCTGCCAAGGATGATAGATTCATCCATGCACTTCCCAATCTCTAGGACTATGAAATCAGCAGGGATGTAATGGTCTTCAATCTTTACCAGAACATCCTCTACAAGTCCATAAGCTTGTTTTCTTGAATTGTCTGCCATCTCTAGTGAGATTTTTGCAGCTTGCACCTCAAAGATCCCTAGCCTCTCCATTACAGAGAGAGGCATGAGGTTTACACTTGACCCTAAGTCACACAGAGCCTTCTTGAAGGTCAATGTGCCTATGGTACAAGGTATGGAGAACTTCCCAGGGTCCTGCCTCTTTTGAGGTAATTTCTACCTAGACAAGTCATCTAATTCTTTGGTGAGCAAAGGAGGTTCGTTCTCCCAAGTCTCATTTCCAAATAACTTGTCATTTAGCTTCATGATTGCTCCAAGGTATTTAGCAACTTGCTCTTCAGTGACATACTCATCCTCTTCAGAGGAGGAATACTCATCAGAGCTCATGAAAGGCAGAAGTAAGTCCAATGGAATCTCTATGGTCTCATTTTGAGCCTCAGATTCCCATGGTTCCTCATTAGGGAACTCATTGGAGGCTAGTGCACGCCCATTGAGGTCTTCCTCAGTGGCGTTCACTTCCTCTCCTTCCTCTCCAAATTCGGCCATGTCGATGGCCTTGCACTCTCCTTTTGGATTTTCTTCTGTATTGCTTGGAAGAGTACTAGGAGGGAGTTCAGTAATTTTCTTGCTCAGCTGTCCCACTTGTGCCTCCAAATTCCTAATGGAGGACCTTGTTTCAGTCATGAAACTTTGAGTGGTTTTGATTAGATCAGAGACCATGGTTGCTAAGTCAGAGTGGTTCTGCTTAGAATTCTCTGTCTGTTGCTGAGAAGATGATGGAAAAGGCTTGCCATTGCTAAACCTGTTTCTTCCACCATTATTGTTGTTGAAACCTTGTTGAGGTCTCTGTTGATCCTTCCATGAGAGATTTGGGTGATTTCTCCATGAAGAATTATAGGTGTTTCCATAGGGTTCTCCCATGTAATTCACCTCTTCCATTGAAGGGCTCTCAGGATCATAAGCTTCTTCTTCAGATGAAGCATCCTTAGTACTGCTTGGTGCATTTTGCATTCCAGACAGACTTTGAGAAATCAAATTGACTTGTTGAGTCAATATCTTGTTCTGAGCCAGAATGGCATTCAGAGTATCAATCTCAAGAACTCATTTCTTCTGATTAGTCCCATTGTTCACAGGATTCCTTTCAGAAGTGTACATGAATTGGTTATTTGCAACCATTTCAATTAGTTCTTGAGCTTCTGTAGGCGTCTTCTTCAGATGAAGAGATCCTCCAGCAGAGCTATCCAAAGACATCTTGGATAGTTCAGAGAGACCATCATAGAAAATACCTATGATGCTCCATTCAGAAAGTATGTCAGAAGGACATTTTCTGATCAATTGTTTGTATCTTTCCGAAGCTTCACAGAGGGATTCTCCATCCTTTTGTCTGAAGGTTTGGACTTTCACTCTAAGTTTACTCAATTTTTGAGGTGGAAAGAACTTTGCCAAGAAGGCATTGACTAGCTTTTCCCATGAGTCCAGGCTTTCTTTAGGTTGTGAGTCCAACCATGTCCTAGCTCTGTCTCTTACAGCAAAAGGGAATAGCATAAGTCTGTAGACCTCAGGGTTAACCCCATTAGTCTTGACAGTGTCACAGATTTGCAAGAATTCAGCTAAGAACTGATGAGGATCTTCCAATGGAAGTCCATGGAACTTGCAATTCTGTTGCATTAGAGAAACTAATTGAGGCTTAAGCTCAAAGTTGTTTGCTCCAATGGCAGGGATAGAGATGCTTCTCCCATAGAAGTCGGGAGTAGGTGCAGTAAAGTCACCCAGCACCTTCCTTGTATTGTTTGCATTGTTGTTGTTTTCGGCTGCCATGTCTTCTTCTTTGAAGATTTCTGTTAGGTCCTCTACAGAGAGTTGTGCCTTAGCTTCTCTTAGCTTTCGCTTCAAGGTCCTTTCAGGTTCAGGGTCAGCTTCAACAAGAATGCTTTTGTCTTTGTTCCTGCTCATATGAAAGAGAAGAGAACAAGAAAATGTGGAATCCTCTATGTCACAGTATAGAGATTCCTTGAGGTGTCAGAGAAGAAGAAAAATAGAAGGAAGAAGGAGAAGAATTCGAACTTAGTCAGATAGAGTTCGAATTGTGCATTGAGGAGGAGTGGTACTCCATAAATAGAAGGATGTGAGAAGAGGGGAAGAGCTTTTTCGAAAATTAAGTTAAAAAGATTTTTAAAAAAATTTTTGAAAAACTTTAATTGATTTTCGAAAATCAAGAGTGGGAAAGAAATCAAGTAATTTTTGAAAAAGACTTTGAAATTAGAAATCAAAAAGATATGATTGAAAACTGTTTTGAAAAAGATGTGATTAAAAAGATATGATTGAGAAGATATGATTTGAAAACAATTTTAAAAAGATTTGATTTTAAAAATTAATGACTTGCCTAACAAGAAAAGATATGATTCAAACATTAAACCTTTCTCAACAGAAAAGGCAACATACTTGAAATGTTCAATCAAATCATTAATTGTTAGCAAGTATCTTTGAAAAAGGAAAGAAATTGATTTTGAAAACATTTGATTGAAAAGATATGATTTGAAAAAGATTTGATTTTGAAAAACTTTGAAAACTTCAAAAAAAAATTGATTTGAAAACAAAATCCTCCCCCTTGTGCCATCCTGGCGTTAAACGCCCAGAATGGTGCACATTCTGGCGTTTAACGCCCAATGCACTACCTTTTTGGGCGTTAAACGCCCAACCAGGCACCCTGGCTGGCGTTTAAACGCCAGTCTGTCCTTCTTCACTGGGCGTTTTGAACACCCAGCTTTTTCTGTGTAGTTCCTCTGCTGCATGTTCTGAATCTTCAGTTCCCTGTACTATTGACTTGAAAATAGAACCAAGATCAAATAAACAATGCATGCAAGACACCAAACTTAAAATTAGACACTAGACTCAAACAAGAAACATAAAATATTTTTGGTTTTTATGATTTTGAAATTTTTTTTTTTGGATTTTTCGAAAATTATATGGAAATAGAAAATAAAGGTTTCAGAATTCTTAATTTGGATTCCAGGAATCATTGCAATGCTAGTCTAAGACTCCGGTCCAGGAATTAGACATGGCTTCACAGCCAGCCAAGCTTTCAAAGAAAGCTTCGGTCCAAAACACTAGACATGGCCAATGGCCAGCCAAGCCTTAGCAGATCATTGCTCTAATAGCAAGATTGATAGAGATCAATAAGCTCTTGTGATGATCAGTTGAAACCTCGGTCCAATAAGATTAGACATGGCTTCTCAGCCAGCCAGATTTCAACAGGTCATCATGAAACTCTAGAACTCATTCTTAAGAATTCTGAAAAATACCTAATCTAAGCAACAAGATGAACCGTCAGTTGTCCATACATGAAACAATCCCCGGCAACGGCGCCAAAAACTTGGTGCGCGAAATTGTGAACAATACTTTTCACAACTCTCATAATCCCCGGTAATGAACCCCAAAAACTTGGTGTTCAATACCATGGCATAAACACAACTTCGCACAACTAACCAGCAAGTGCACTGGGTCGTCCAAGTAATAAACCTTACGCGAGTAAGGGTCGATCCCACGGAGATTGTTGGTATGAAGCAAGCTATGGTCATCTTGTAAATCTTAGTCAGGCAAACTCAAATGGATATGGTGATATACGAATAAAACATAAAGATAAAGATAGAGATACTTATGTAATTCATTGGTGGGAATTTCAGATAAGCGCATGAAGATGCTGTGCCCCTTCCGTCTCTCTGCTTTCCTACTGTCTTCATCCAATCCTTCTTACTCCTTTCCATGGCAAGCTTATGCAAGGGTTTCACCGTTGTCAGTGGCTACCTCCCATCCTCTCAGTGGAAATTTTCAACGCACCCTGTCACGGCACGGCTATCCATCTGTCGGTTCTCAATCAGGCCGGAATAGAATCCAGTGATTCTTTTGCGTTTGTCACTAACGCCCTGCCTTCAGGAGTTTGAAGCACGTCACAGTCATTCAATCATTGAATCCTACTCAGAATACCACAGACAAGGTTAGACCTTCCGGATTCTCTTGAATGCCGCCATCAGTTCTAGCCTATACCACGAAGACTCTGATCTCACGAAATTGAATAGAAGAACAATAGTAATTGCATTAATACTCGAGGTACAGCAGAGCTCCACACCTTATTCTATGGTGTGTAGAAACTCCACCGTTGAAAATACATAAGAACAAGGTCTAGGCATGGCCGAATGGCCAGCCTCTCAATGATCTAAGATAGCCTAAGAACAAAGATAGCTACCAAGATCTCTAAATACAATAGTAAAAGGTCCTACTTATAGAGAACTAGTAGCCTAAGGTTTACAGAGATGAGTAAATGACATAAAAATCCACTTCCGGGCCCACTTGGTGTGTGCTTGGGCTGAGCAATGAAGCATTTTCGTGTAGAGACTCTTCTTGGAGTTAAACGCCAGCTTTTGTGCCTGTTTGGGCGTTTAACTCCCATTTTGGTGCCAGTTCCGGCGTTTAACGCTGGAAATTCTGAAGGTGACTTTGAACGCCGGTTTGGGCCATCAAATCTTGGGCAAAGTATGGACTATCATATATTTCTGGAAAGCCCAGAATGTCTACTTTCCAAAGCCGTTGAGAGCGCACCAATTGGGCTTCTGTAGCTCCAGAAAATCCACTTCGAGTGCAGGGAGGTCAGAATCCAACAGCATCTGCAGTCCTTTTCAGTCTCTGAATCAGATTTTTGCTCAGGTCCCTCAATTTCAGCCAGAAAATACCTGAAATCACAGAAAAACACACAAACTCATAGTAAAGTCCAGAAAAGTGAATTTTAACTAAAAACTAATAAAAATATACTAAAAACTAAACCAAATATACTAAAAACATACTAAAAACAATGCCAAAAAGCGTACAAATTATCCGCTCATCATGCTCCAAGGGACGAAACTAAGGTATACAATGCTAGAAAAGGTGGCTTTTCGCCCTACTAATTTCTTCCCGGAGGCTAAGGTAATATTTTTAGGCGCATCTGATCGCGGTAAGAACTGACTATGCCATCAAACAGATCCTGCAGAAGCTCGATCTAGCAAAGTGGATGATGACCTGGGCAATAGATCTATCCCAGTACGACATTAGTACGATACTCATCATGCCATTAAAGCTCAAGCAATGGTCGACTTCCTAGCAGAAGTAGTCGGGGGCCCTCTGATAAACCCCAATTTTGTGGTTTATCTTGTGTTGAATTTAGTAGATTTTATCAACTTTTCTCGCATTTATTTAATGAAATAGCATGGTTTTGTTAATTTCTCCTAATTGTGCTTTATGGTTGAAAACATGCTTTTTAGGCTTTTAATTAGTTAAATTTAATCCACTTTGATTCCACTCGATGCCTTGATATGTTTGTTAGTGATTTCAGGTTTAAGAGGCAAGGATTGGATCAAAGAAGTGAAGAAAAAGCATGCAAGATGGAGTTTTCATGAAGAAATAAAGATTTGGCGAATGCATGGCAATGCGTACGCGTGAGAGAGGTTTTCGTAAGGTGACACGTATGCGTGACCTACGCGTACGCGTGACAAGCAGCACATGACTTCATTAAAGAAAACGTAACTGGCGATTTCTGAGCTGCATCAGGCCCAAATCCACTCATTTCTGAAGCTATTAGAGGCCAAAATCAAGAAGGATGAAGGGGGGAGCAATTAGTGTAGTGTAGAACCATGTCTTAGGGTAATTTTCTAAAGAGAGAAGCTCCCTCTTCTCTCTTCTCTCTAGAATTAGGATTCTTAGGTTAATTTTCTCTTTAATTTCAGATTTTATTTCTTGTTTTAGTGTAGTTCTCTTTACATTTTCATGCTCTAGTCGTTTAATTCTCTTGTTTCCTCTTGTTAATTTTTCTTTTGAGCTACTCTTTAGTTTTGAACGCTCTTGTCACTTTTAATTTCATTTAATGCAATTTGATGTTTTATGTTCTTTCTTGCTTGTTTGAGTTATTATTGTTATCTTCTTGTATTTGGTAGTAGTAGATTTTATTATTCTTTCAATTTAATATGTTTTTCCTTTTATGCATACCAAGTGTTTGATAAAATGCTTGGCTTAGGTTTAGAGTAGATTTTGTGCATTCTTGGCTTGGAAAGAGAAGTTAGGCAATCTTGAGTCCTTGATACCTAATTTAGATTGGTGATCTAAAGTGATTAGTTAATCTTGTTTCCATTAATATTACTTATGGATTGGGATCAACTAGGCTTATTTGACTTCCTCCCGATGTTGGAGATAACAAAATAGGATTAGTTCTTGATAATTATTGTGTCATGATTAATGACTTGGATAGAAAACCTCAATTATCAATTTTTTCTATGAATGCCTCTCTTTAGTATTTGTTATCTTTAGTTGTTACTTTACTTTATTGTCATTTAAATTTCTTGCCATTTAATTTCTTGCCCCTTTCAATCATCAACCCACTTGATCTCATAACCAATAATTGAGCACTCGATTGTAATTTCTAGGGAGAGCAACACGGGAGCAATACTCTCGGTTATTTTTATTTGGTTGAACTTGTGACAACCAAAATTAAACTTTGATTGAGAGTTGTTTGTCGGTTTGTATCTATACTTCAACGGAATTATTTTGTGAAAAATTCTAAACCGACGGTAACCTTACATCACCCTCCCAAGGTCCCGAACACACGGTGGAAGCTCCACGTTGATGGTGCATCCAACCAAGCGTTCAGTGGAGCAGGAATAATATTAGAGAACTCAGAGGGAGTGACCTATGAGCAATCTATCAAGTTCGGGTTCCCGGTCTCAAATAACTAACAAGAGTATGAAACCACGATCAGGGGCTTAATGCTAGCAAAAGAAGTTGGCATGACAAGACTCAAGATCAATAGTGACTCCCATTTCGTAACGGCACAAGTGAACGAAACGTACTAAGCTCGCAACCTGCTGTTGCAGAAGTACCTAGAAAAGACCAAATAGCTGTGTAGGAGTTTCGACGAGGTGGTTGTGCAATACTTTCCCAGGAAAAGGAATGCTAGAGCGGACCTGCTGCCAAAAATTGGCCAGCACAAAACTGGCACAGAAAATTGTTCTTTCATTCAAGGCGTGGTGAAAGAGTCATCGATAGCTTTATGCTTCACCCAGGACAATCACCGGGAGATCCTCTCCTGGATTGACCTAATCCAATGGTTCCTTGAAAAGGGAAGCCTACCTGAGAAGACGGAAGAAGCCAAGCTCGTGAGAAGAGAGGTCGTCAAGTATATGGTAGTGCAAGGCCAACTATACAGGAGAGGGCTTAATCAGCCTTTGCTGAAATATTTGCGACCTGGGTAGACGGAATACATCTTGAAGGAGGTACACGAGGGATGCTGCGGGCATCACAGCGGCAGAAAATCCTTAGCTCAGAAGCTTGTTAGAGTTGGATACTATTAGCCCACAATGATGACTGATGCTAGCGAGTATGTGAAAAAATGTACCAAGTGCAAAGACAACGTGAACTTTCAAAAGGCACTAGCGGAAGAGATGAGCTCTATCATGGCCTCCCGATCTTTCTCCTAATGGAAAATTGACTTATTAGGACCGTTTCTGATGGCCCTTGGGCAAGTCAAGTACCTAACTGTGGCCATCGACTATTATACAAAGTGGGTGGAGGCAGAGCCACTAGCAAGTATTTCATCAGCAAATTGCCGTAAATTTTTGTGGAGGCACGTGACCGCCAGGTTTGGAATCTCTGAAGCCGCGATATCAGACAATGGGACGCAGTTCTTCGATAATAAATTTGGAGAGTTCCTAGCAGGTCTTGGTATCAAGCAATGATTCTCCTCTGTAGAACACTTCCAGAGTAACGGGCAGGTGGAGGCGACGAACAAGGTCATCCTAAAAGGGTTGAAGAAGCGCCTGGAGTAGAAGAAAGGTTTGTGGGCAGACGAGCTAGCGTTAGTCCTATGGTCCTATAGAACGACACCACAGTTCACCGCTAGGAAAATGCCCTTCCATCTTACCTATGAGGTAGATGTCATTATTCCGGTCGAGATGGGGGAACCCAATCTGAGTCTCCTTTTAGAGGGAGGTGACGAGGCGATCGAAAAGGACTTAGTAGATGGAACAAGGGCAATGGCCCACTTGTGGGAAGCGGCACTGAAGCAGACGATAGCGCTGCGTTACAATCACAAAGTGGGTTATAGGAGATTTGAATAAGGAGACCTAGTCTTACGTCACAACGGCATCGGGCCACCGGCGCTAATAGTATAAAACTTATCTCCCAATTAGGAAAGTCCCTATAGGGTGAAAGTAGTACAAGGGAAAAGTGCATACAAACTAGAGCGGCTAGATGGGAAAGAGCTCCCAAGAACTTGGAATGCAGCGAACCCAAGGATAATCTACTTGTAAGGGGCAATGCTTTTCACGCCTCAACAATCTCCTGAGCATGATTTGGTTATACCTATACCTTGTTATTTTTCGTCCTTATTTTTTCATCCTCATTTTCTTACTTTTGATTTGCCTATGGCTTGTTTTATCTTTACTTTTATCACACAATCTTGCACTATCATAGTTTATAAAAAGAAGGGATACTTTTTTCCGTTTCCATCAATACAAAACAGCGACAAGGGGTTTGACGAGACCCATTTTTTAAAATTCAATTTTTCTTTTGAGGAAATTATTTCTAATTTATGTCTATGGCTTCCCAAGGATTGTTCCCAGGGACTGATCAACCTAGGATGCCCCTATGCGAGAAAAACAGATATCGAAATACGAGTAAACGGCCAAATTAGCATGAACATCACACAACTAAATAGCCAAACTAGTTTAAAACATGCAAAATGAGTACAAGTTTAAAGTTTACAAATCACAAGTTCAAAGGTCTACTAAAAGGGAAATAAGTCGGCCCAACAACACAAAAGCAACTACAGAGTTCAATTATAGCAAAGAGAAATAGTTGACTACAGGAGCAGAGGCAGCTACTTCCTCAGCATATCCACAATCTTGCCATCTTGGATAATTTTGAAAGCTCCAATAGCATAAGTGTCGAAACTGGGAGCAAGTAGAAGCACTTGGGCTTTCATCACCTCCTTGGTAGCGGACATGGAATCTCGGGCATCCTTAATGATCTCGTTGTTCTTCTTCCGCATATTGGTGGCCTCAAGATGAGAAGAATCCATTGACTTCAGGGCTTTAAACAGTTCTTTCTTAATCTCTTTCACCCGATTTTCTGCTGGCTTTGAACGGCCTTGATATCTCGGTTAGACAGGCAATGGATCTCCTCCTCGGCCTCCTTCAACTGCTTCTCGGCACCTGCTATCTTGGTCCCCATAGTTTTTCTCTCAGCCTTCAACTTAGAAATTTCATGCTGAGTTATCCTATACTTCCCCTCCAGCATCTGCCATTAGGCCAAAACCAGCTCCACCTTCTCACGATGGCAGCATCTTAGAGAAGGCTCCAATATGTCCACTTGGCCTGCATCGCCAGGTCTTCATCAAACTTTCAGTACCTGACAGTAGTTGGGAGTCAAAAAAGGTGCCTATGTCAAAGTGGTTTTCCATCACGGAGAGAAGTTGACCTGGATTGGACCAACCTTCTTTTTCTTTGGATTGGGAATCACGAGTATATCATCCTCCTCCACCCGAGCACCCAAAGAGTGCTCAACCGTAGCACCCTTTCTCTGGTCAACATCACCGATAGCACTATGCCCAGGTTGGGGATCAGGTTGAGGATGAGGTTGGACCTCCGACCCTTCAGGCTGGGGGATCTCTGCCTAAGGGTCAGGAGAGTCAGAGGCGTCGTCGTTTCCGTCAGGGAAGAAACGGGTCATCAGTCGACTAAGAGTTGTGTTCCTAATTGCCATCTCAATTGCAAGAAAAAATTAAATTAAGTCACTAAGTCGTCAATAAAATAGAAGCAAGCAAAAACGAGGAAGCGATAGTAGAATCAAACATCCTAGGCTTACCAACACAATCTCGGCCGCTGTCCCAGTTACTCATCAAAAGATGAAGATTAAGGGGGTTAGAGCCAAACACGACCAGCAGAACGTCGACTTTCTGCTGGTTCTCCCAACCTATGCCCTCATAGATCACTGTGATCAAATAATTGGAGCCAGCACCAAAGCTCCAGTAAGTCGGGATATGCCTTTCCACCTCAAGGGTAAGCCAAAAGGGATGACAACCTCGAGCTGGTCTCACCTTGAAAAAAGTCTCTCTGAAACCGTGGAAAGGGTCCTCGAAGAGGCCAAAGATCCTTTCGATTTTGCACAGCTCGGAAGGAAAGATACCCCCTTTTTGTGTTTACCCTCCCGGGAGGAATTTTTAAGTAGGAAGAAGGAAAAAAAGACTTTTACAGTAGCTAAGAGCTCTAAATACTCACAGACCATCTCGAAGCACTGGATAGCAGCCCAGCTGTTCGGATGAAATTGAGAAGGAGTAACATCACACTGATTTAAGAGGGCTAGGATAAAAGGAGAAAAGGGAAATCGAACGCCCAGAACAGTAAATATGGGCTTGTACATGCACATACAATCAGGAGTGCGGGAGGCATCGAAATTAAGTTGACAGATGCGTTCTTGGGGGCCTGAAACCAAAAGCTCGTAGTTCCCTTCCTTGGGACCGCCTCGCATATTGCCCCCGTCTCGCAAAGCTCTTATAGTTTCTCGGTGGTCACCCTAGAGGAAGTGCTCGTCACATCGGATGTACACCAAACATAACTGTTCACAGGCGTAGGAGGAGGGGGAGCCATTTCGTGAGGTCGCATCGCCATACCTATAGTGGGGGCACCACTTAAGTTAATCACAAGGTTGAAGGCATATCCTAATCCAAAACTAAGTTATCCTACACTAAACCACCCTAGCATAATCTACAAAAGGACATGTATGGCACCCCCCCCTAAGAACTACCTCACAAATTCCAGATTAAGAAACAATAGCAATAAAAGAAAGCAGAGCAATAAATGGCAGAGAATAAACAAAATGGAACAAAAGATTATCACTTACCAGTATCTGCGATATAGGAGGGCACTGGAAGCAGGCAATGGCGAGCAAGTACAGAGGAGGAATAGAGTGAGTGGTGGTTTCAATTATGGAAAAGGAAGGGAAGAATAGAAATGGTAATGAAAAGCAAAAGTGGTAACTGTAACCATAGAAGAAGAAGCGTGAAAGGTCAAGGGCAAATTGACCTTTTCGTGTGCTTTCAAATCGCACTTAAAGTGCATTTAATACCCCTAGCGCAATAATCGAAGCGACGCCTTCAAGAAGGGGTTGGGGCAACCCCATGCGCGAGGAAAGCACTAGAAGCATGAGCCCTCGCCGACGAAGACGTGTTGGGAAAAGACCACCTCTCACGAGAATACGGTAAGCGAATTCGCCAATCGTGAGCCTCACGTCTTAATGCATTGAGGGCACTGTTCTGGCCCAACTTAACAAGAGCTGGAGGTCCATCAAGAGAACCCGCGCCCCGTCTATACGACGAGACGCTCATCACGTGCCCCTGATCTCCTGTAAGGAGATCTTGACAGCTAGTGGAAGCTTTTGAAGGGCTGGGCCCTAGCAAAAGAAGGGCTCACCCAAACGAATAGGGATAAAGGAGAGGGATCAATCCCTCTCTTCATGTACGTCATCATTTCCCTAACCTAGCCGACTCATCGTACGAACATTAACTTAAGCAATAGAGTGTCCTTGCAGGTGACTCCACCCGCCAACCAACTGATGACCTGCTGCCGCTGCTCCTCCCTTCAGAATGCGTGTTCAGGTCCTGATCCTTACCTCAACATCTCATCACCATCTGACACAACGAACTAACGAACAACTTTGTCCAGAAGTAGCTCTTCTTAACTGTTCGATTTCTTCTATGTTGATATATTTTTTAGCTCGCTCCTGAACCTCATACAGGGAGGTTGGGTGTTTCTTTTTTATGGATTGTGAGAAGGGACCTTCCTTGAGGCCGTTAACTAGCCCTATAATTGTTGCTTTCGTAGGTAGATTTTGGATATCCAAGCATGTCTTGTTGAGTCATTCCATGTAGGTTCTCAAAGATTCTCCGACCTCTTGTTTGACTCCTAAGATACTTGGTGCTTGCTTGGTTTATCCATTTTTATTGAGAATCTTGTGAGGAAGTTTCTAGCCGAGTCATTAAAGCAGGTGACCAACCTTGGAGGCAAGCTACAAACCATTTCATGGCCGCCTTAGTGAGGGTAGTTAGAAAAGCTTTGCCCCGAGTTGCATCAGAGACATCAACCAAATACATTTGATTTTTAAAGTTGCTTAAATGGTGTCGACGATCGGTCGTCCCATCGTAGAGGTTCATGTCTGGACTTTTGAAGTTTCTTGGGACTTAGCTCTCATGATTTCTTCTATAAAAAGGTCTTCACTCCCCGAAGGTGTATAATCTCGATCAGCTCGGGATCTTCTTCCCTTGAGGTCGGCTTCCAGTCTTTCCAACTTTTCTTCCAACTCTCTATGATATCGAACTTCCCTTTGTAGGACGTGTTCAAATTCACGCTGTCATGCCAACTCGATCTCAAGTTGTTCGAGTCGGCCTTGATGTTCATGTACCAATCCCATGAATTCTATAAGGTTTTGATCCCCTATCTCTCCGGCCTAGTGGACTTTCGAGTTTGGTGGATTCCTCTCTTCATTGAGACTTTTCATTCTCTCATGGTGGAGGGTATGACGATTGCTCGGTCGTTATGGTGTTGGTCAAGTTCTGATTCTAATGCAGTATGTCCGTCTTCTGGATGGTCATCCGCCATAATAGAGTGTAGACTTTCAGGTCTTCGACAATGGTGCAAATGTTCCAATAGTTACCTGAAACGGATGGATTTTGGCCTGAATATGAGATCCAGACTCCTTTTGGAGTGAGAAGCTACTTTGTCTTCTCAGCAAGGAGTTGCTATCCAAGCTCCTTAGAGAAGTTGTGGAGAGTACTTGCAAGAGACTCCAATACTTAAGTTAGCAAAGGTTTAGACAGGTTTTTAGTAAATTGGAGTTAAAAGAATACCCGAAAGTGTTAAGGTATTTATAGTTGTAGATGATAGATTAATAACTACTTTATAAAGTAACTCCACCTTTAATGGTGGGTAATTTATTTCCTTTTATCAAAGAGATATCCATTTTAGATCAATAGAAGATATTATAAAAGTTTGTTACTTATTTAAATGAGTACACTGAAACCCATAAATGAGTACGCTGAAACCCATGTTGCCGTGTCTGACCTCTCTAGAATTAGATTAATTGTAGCATAAGTTCAAATATTAGTATTGTAATGTAAATTGTGTTGTAAAATAACTAAATAAATAAGGAAGAGGTAATAAAATAAAATATAAATAAAATACTACTATCAATATTTAGCAATACTATTATACTACTATAAAGATAATATATTAATATTATATTAGTAGTATATAAAGAGATAAAGCAAAGAATTGATTTGTAGTGTAAGAAAGAGAAAGAGAAAGAGAGAGTATTTGTTTATTATTATTGTGTGTAAAGTCTCGTATCATACCCCCTATTTATACATGCATGGGGTCTTTATTTTCAACATGCATTTAATATTCATTCTCTCTTGAGAATGTGAGTTCCATATAGGAATGGGCATCCACGTTCCATTCTTATCACAACACTCCCCCTTGGATGCCCATTTAGGAATATGCCTCATTAAAACCTTACTAAAGAAAATCCAGTGGAAAAAACTTTAGTGAAAGAAAAAGAGTACAATATCCTTTGTGACGGGGACTGCCTCATTAAAAACCTTGTCAAGAAAAATCCAATGGAAAAAAAACCTGACCAAGGAAAAAAGAGTACAGTCTCCCCCTCTTGTCAATATCATTTAATGTCTTGAAATCGGCGCATCCCAATCTCATGTACCAATCTTTCAAAGGAGGATTTTGGGAGTGACTTTGTGAACAAATCTGCCAGATTGTCACTTGAGCGGATCTGTTGGACATCAATTGTCCCCTGATTTTGAAGATCATGAGTTAAGAATAATTTAGAAGAGATATGCTTTGTTCTATCACCTTTGATATATTCACCTTTAAGTTGAGCAATGCATGCTGTATTATCTTCAAACAGGACAGTTGGAGTTATCTTATGATCAATCAGTCCACATGATGACAGAATATATTGAATCAGACTCCTCAGCCAAAAACACTCGCGACTAGTTTCATGAATCGCCAGTATTTCAGCATGATTAGAGGAGGTTGCTGCTATCGTCTGTTTCGTGGACCTCCATGATATAGCTGTACCACCATATGTGAACAGGTATCCTGTTTGAGATCTCCCTTTGTGTGGATCAGACAAGTATTCGGCATCTGCATAGCCAACTAGTTGTGACTTGGATCCGTAGGGATAAAACAATCCCATATCAACTGTTCCATGAAGATATCGAAAGATTTGCTTGATTCCACTCCAATATCTTCTGGTTGGAGAGGAACTATACCTTGCTAGTAAATTCACTACGAATGATATGTCAGGTCGCGTATTATTAGCAAGATACATTAGCGCTCCAATGGCACTAAGATATGGTACTTCAGGACCAAGGATATCTTCATTCTCTTCTTTAGGACGGAATTGATTCTTTTCCACATCTAAAGATCTTACAATCATTGGGGTACTTAATGGATGTGACTTATCCATATAAAATCTTTTCAAGATCTTCTCTGTGTATGTCGCTTGATGAATAAAGATCCCATTTTTTGTATGTTTGATCTGCAGGCCGAGACAAAATTTAGTTCTTCCAAGATCTTTCATCTCAAACTCTTCTTTTAGAGTTTTTATAATTGTTTGAATCTCTTCAGGAGTTCCAATGATATTTAAATCATCAACGTACATAGCAATTATAATGAATCCAGATGCAGTTTTCTTAATGAAAACACATGGACAGATATCATCATTCTTGAATCCGTTTTTGGCCAGATACTTAGTAAGACGATTATACCACATTTGTCCAGATTGCTTTAGACCATATAAAGATCTTTGCAATTTAACTGAGTATAACCCTTGTGAATATTCACTGGATGGTTTAGATATCTTTAGTCCTTCAGGGACTTTCATATAGATATCCCGATTTAATGAGTCGTATAAATAGGCTGTTACCACATCCATTAAATGCATATGCAATTTATGATATGCAGATAAACTGACCAAATAACGCAATGTTATCGCATCCACTACAGGGGAATACGTTTCTTCATAATCTATACCGGACCTTTGTGAAAAACCTTGTGCCACAAGTCGGGCTTTGTAGCGCACAACTTCATTTTTCTCATTTCGTTTTCTCACAAATACCCATCGGTATCCAACAGGTTTTATATCTTCAGGTGTACGGACTACAGGTCCAAATACTTCACGTTTTGCAAGTGAGTATAATTCAGCCTTCATGGCTTCTTTTCATTTTGGCCAATCATTCCTTTGTCGACATTCTTCGACTGATCTTAGCTCAAGATCCTTACTTTCATGCATGATATTCAATGCACATTATATGCAAATATTTCATTAACAATTGTCTTATTTCGGTCCCATTTCTCTCCTGTAAAGACATAATTTATCGAGATCTCATCATTTTCACAATTTTCAGGTACCTGAACGTCTTCTGGCGTTAAAATTATATCAGAATTTTGGACAACTGCAGGTGTCTTTACTGTGTCTTTTTCAATAAGAATAGTATTTACCTCTTTTCTCTTTCGAGGATTTTTATCTTTGGAACCGTCAAGCCTGCCACGCTTCTGGCATGTATTTGCTTTAGTGACTATTTGTCCTACTGGGACATTAATTCGAATTGGAGCATTTTTCGCTGGTATATAAGATTTGGTTATCCTCTTTGTATCGGAAAATGCATCAGGCAATTCATTTGCTATTCTTTGCAAATGTATAATCTTTTCACATTGCCCTGATCGAGGATCTAAATGCATCAACGATGATGCATTCCAATTAAGTTCCTTTTCAGGAAACTTATTCTCTCTCCCTAATGTTGGAAATTTTGATTCATCAAAATGACAATCCGCAAATCGGGCTTTAAATACATCTCCAGTTTGTATTTCAAGATACCTCACTATAAAAGGAAAATCATATCCAACATATATTCCCAATTTTCTTTGGGGTCCCATTTTGGTGCGATTAGGTGGTGCAATGGGAACATATATCGCACACCCAAATATTCTAAAATGGGAGACATTTTGCTGCTGGCCAAAAGCTAATTGCATAGGAAAGAACTGATGGTAACTCGTCGGCCTCAAACGAATAAGTGTTGCGGCATGTAAAATAGCATACCCCTAAATTGAGGTTGGGAGATTTGTTCTCATAATCAAGGGTCTAGCAATCAATTGGAGACGTTTAATAAGTGATTCTGCTAACCCATTTTGTGTGTGAACATAAGCTACTGGATGTTCAACACTTATTCCATTAGTCATACAATAAGCATCAAAAGCTTGGAAAGTAAATTCACCAGCATTATCAAGGCGAATTGCTTTGATTGGATTTTCTGGAAATTGTGCTTTTAATCGAATAATTTGAGCCAGTAATCTCACAAACGCCAGATTGCGAGAAGACAATAAGCACACATGTGACCATCTCAAAGATGCGTCTATCAGGACCATAAAATATCTTAAAGATCCACATGGTGGATGAATAGGTCCACATATATCACCTTGAATCCTTTCTAGGAATTCAGGGGACTCAAATCCAATCTTTACTGGTGATGGCCTTAAAATTAACTTCCCTTGAGAATATGCAGCACAACAAAATTCACTAGTTTTAAAAATCTTCTGGTTCTTTAGTGAATGTCCATGAGAGTTTTCAATAATTCTCTTCATCATGGTTGTTTCCAGATGACCCAATCTATCATGCCAAGTTATGAATTCATTTGGGCTAGTAAACTTCTGGTTTACAATGTCATGTGATTCAATTGCACTAATCTTGGTATAATATAATCCAGATGAAAGTGAGGGCAACTTTTCTAATATAACTTTCTTATTTAAATCATGAGTTGTGATACATAAATACTCATGATTTTCTTCATTCATTGTTTCAATATGATATCCATTTCGGCGAATATCTTTGAAACTCAACAAGTTTCTTCGAGACTTGGTAGACAACAGTGCATTATTTATTATGAATTTTGTTCCTCCAGAAAAAAAAATTATAGCTCTTCCGGAGCCTTCTATCACATTGCCCGAGCCAATAATAGTATTAACATATTCTTCTTTTGGCACAATATGGGTAAAATATATATATCACTTTTAAGAATAGTGTGCGAACTTGCACTATCCGCAATGAAAATATCTTCAGAATATGTCCTTGCAATTTTTCTTCAAAGATAAATGATAATAATAATAAAATGAGTAGAAGTACATGCACAGTAAAATTATTCACATGAATACTTAACAAACACATACACATATCAAACTATTCCATCATTGATCAAATAGTCAATATTTCCTTCAAAATCCTTAAAGAAATTAGATACATCATAATGAGTGGTGGAATTTTCATCATTTGAAACAAAATTTGTTTCCTTTTCTTTGTCATCCTTTTTCAATGATGCTTGATAAAGATCAACTAGGTGCCTTGGGGTACGACAGGTACGTGACCAATGGTCATTTCCACCACAACGGAAGTATTTATCCTCAATTGATATACTTTGCCCATTATTTCTTTCTTTATCCCACTTCTGGTGAGATCTTTCTTGTGAACATAATTTCTTTTCTTTTCATAATTTTTCTTGTTATCAAAATCTTGCCATTTATCTCTTCTGGGGTTATAATTTGCCGCATTTGCTTCAGGAAATGGGGCGGCGCCAGCTGGGCGCACTTCATGATTTCTTAAGAGCAACTCATTGTTGCGTTCAGCAACAAGAAAGCAAGAAATTAACTCAGAATATTTTTAAATTCTTTTTTCTCGATATTACTGCTGCAGGAGCACATTCGAGACATGGAAGATCGAGAAAATTTTCTCTAACATATCGGGCTTGAGGAAGTATCACCGTCTTTTCATGATTGTACCTTTCTTCAAGGTCTTTCCACAGATCTGCAGGATCTTTTAATGTGGGGACTTTCTTCAAGGTCTTTCCACAGATCTGGATCTTTTAATGTGGAGTATTCATTTTTCAATCATACGTCAGGATGGCGACGAAGGAAAATCATAACTTTGGCTTTATCCTTTTGGGATGTATTATTTTCAGCCTTAATGATATCTCCAAGATCCATTGAATCAAGATGGATTTTAGTATATAGTATCTAGATATATCAAAAATATTATATTCAAGATGAAAGAGTTTCGATATAATAAAAATTTGTTACCTGGAGTCTTCCTAAAATTTCGTTAGAGTTTCGTGCTAATAACGTGTTGTAAAATAACTAAATAAATAAGAAAGAGGTAATAAAATAAAATATAAATAAAATACTACTATCAATATTTAGCAATACTATTATACTACTATAAAGATAATATATTAATATTATATTAGTAGTATATAAAGAGATAAAGCAAAGAATTGATTTGTAGTGTAAGAAAGAGAAAGAAAAAGTATGTTTATTATTATTGTGTGTAAAATCTCGTATCATACCCCCTATTTATACATGCATAGAGTCTTTATTTTCAACATGCATTTAATATTCATTCTCTTTTAAGAATGTAAATTCCATATAGAAATAGGCATCCGCATCCCATTCTTATCACAACAAATTAAACTTTAGTCATTTTAAATCTTACTCTTATAATGAGCCAAGATATGAACAAGATCAAATATCTTTATTTAAATACATTTGGTCTTTGCCTGAATCTCTACTATAATAGAATAAAATATAAAGAAAATTATTTGATTCCGTAAAAGATTAAATCTATGAATGAAAACAAAAAATCAGCAGTCATTCTGAAATAGAAATGCCCGCAAAGTAAGAAATCCAATGAATGACTGGACCATGTCATTATAATTGGAATATATCATCAGCATAATCTGCAATTTTAACTTGCTACGCTCATTTATGTAATATTATATATATCGACAAAAATAAAATGACATCTAAACTACTCAAGTAAGACCCCCAAAAAAATATAAAAAGGATTCGCCCTAGTAAACAAGTTTCTCCAATAGCTGAATTAACTAACTACTATCATTTACAGCATTATGTAAGAAAGTATCTTCCGAAGAATCTGATTCAGGCAATCCGAGTGCTCATTGAAGAACTAAAAATGGCCACTTTCATACTCTAGTAGCTTCCATTAAGCCAGATACTTGAAAGTATTCGGGTTTTCTTTGTCTCTTTCCAGATAGTCACGAGTTATGAGATCTTCAATCCGCTTCTTAATTGCTTTGATGTCAGGCTACAAATACAAACCCAACAAAACAAAGATACAGAAAATCATTCAGCTAACCCCAATAATGACCTCATTCACATTGACAGTAATGAAATTAATTGCAAGGGTTGTTTACCTTGAACATGCGGCCCAGTTGTTCAACACACTCCAAAACCAGTTGTTGATGGCCTAAAACTTTCCTGCTCTTCATGATGCGCACAATTGCAGCATCTATGGCATATCGTCGGTCCTTGTCAACATCTTCAATCACCTTCTTCCTTTCATCAACCGGTGGTAGTGGGATCTATAACCAATGAGTTACATATATTACCTTAACAAGTTAAATATAAGAACAAACTTTCTTAACAACAGTTCCAAATCAAAAGAATTAATGAACTAAAAAATACCTTGATCCTTCTCATTTTGTCAGTGAATTTGTAGTTGAACTCAAAACTATCATTTGGCGATATAGTTCTGGTGTTAGGCTCCTTGCTAAGAATCTTATATTTTGCACATGACAGGGAATGGAGTAATCTAACAACATCTTCATGGGTTAAGTTCAGCTGCATCATAATCTCTGAATAGCTCAACTTATCAGCACTGTTGAATAGCAGCAAGGCAGCAGCCTGTATTCAGACCAGAACCATGAATTCATAGATACCATAATGCCACAATTTTCAACAGAATAAAAGAGGAAGGATCATGAGGAGGACATTACCTGATAGGTTGACACAACTAGTTCAATAGTCTTCGGTTCAAACTTGCCAATGATGTGGCAAGTTCCAAGTGAGTAAATCCATGTAAGTTTTCTGTGTTTTGTCTTTGTTTCATAAAATTCTTTAAAAACTTCCACACACTTGACCTAAAAAAAATCATATATTTAATAAATAAAGACCTATCTTATCTTATTCATAATAAAAAGAACACAATTTGAAAGTTGAATAGCTAACGCGTTCTTACCATCTCCACCGGGAGGTTGAGATCAAAAGACTTGTAACTTGGCCAGAATCCTGTGGTAAGAACAGTAACAGTCAGATCAATTCCAGGATTAACATGTGTGTTGTCCCGAAGATATTCCTCAAATTTCATCTGGTTATCACGCGCCAAAGTCAAGTCCATAACCTGAAAGATATGTTTTCAGGTAAAGCCTTAAATCATCTAGTTAAAGAAGAAAGCAACTTAGGTAGCCTGACAAGTGACAACAAAGGTCAACTGACCATTCCCTCCATCTTAGATGTGAACTGGCCACCACACTGCTGCTTTAGCTTTGTCAAAATACACTTTTCATGATCTTCATTGGCACTCCTATCAAAAAGTAATCTGCGGGCTAGTTTTTTCCTGCAAAATAAGGATTTCACAATTCACAACAAAATACAGAGCATAAGTAAGAAAAATATAAATGAAAAATATTAAAGAAAAGTTTTACCTGTAAAATTCTGCATAGAGATCCTTATCACTGATATATGCAAGCAGCTTGACTACCTGCAGAAATAAAACAATGTTAGCAACATAAATCATGGTGATGGAAAATACAATGATAAAAAACTAAAATAGTACCTTCTCAAGAGTTTCTTCAATTGCTTCATCGCTCAGCTTCTCACTTCCACCCTTTTTAAGGATATTGTCGCAGAATGTAGCTAATAGTTCTGCACTGGAACTACCAGCAACATTTTTATTACAGAATACCTCAAATGCCTCCTTTAAAGCCTATAAGAATAATAAAAATCAATTTTTTTATTTAGTAATTGTATGTCATTACTCATTATTATATCTTAGCATATATTAGACAGAAACTACAGCATAGCCAATTGACTCAACAGACCTTGTGGAACAGTGTGTGATTTATAAAGCAGTCATTAACATATGTCATGTACTTGTCATGGAGCTCTATGAATTTTCTGACAAGGACCTGCAATATCACATGATTAAATATTCAGAACTTTCATCTGTTATTACAATGAAAAATCAGGAAAAAATAAAAGAAAGAGGACCTACTTGTTCCTGAAGACCAGGCCCACTTGTGGTCTGGAGAAAAACAAAAATATCAGAAGCTAGAAACAAATTACTACTGAACACATTAAGATGCTGGTATGTATGTATAGATAATACAATATGAAAATTACATGACAAATATAATCACACTGTAAAGAGTCCAACAAACTGAAATTGCAAGCCAGGTGAAAAGCATGATAAAATATGCCAAAGATATCAAGTGATAACAGCATGAAGACAGAGGATAAGAGTGCCTCTATACAAAAGCAAAAACAGAATGGAAAAAAAACATGATTCATCTGAAAACCATAGCTTTCCAATCTCTCTACGTGTTCCAGACGGAAAGTTTAGACCATCAACTTTACACCAGATAGATGCCAGACATGTAATTCTATCCCATAAACCTGGTATGGAACAAACAGTTTTGAAACCTCCAGCAAAACTATTTGAGCAGCTCAGCTGAAACTTTGCACAAAGCAGATGAGTGCAAACTATACATGTTGTACTTAACTTATAACCCCATCACTATAAGTAAACTTTAATGCATTTGCAAAGGTTCTATCCTGAAACTACCCCTGGCATAAATACAGAATCAAAGAACAAACAACATATACCCATTGAACCACTAAGGACTGAGTTGAAAGTGATAAGAAGTAAGAAATAAAATGTGAATGCAATCGAATGATTCCAACATATATTATACCTGACTGCTAGAAGCTTCTTCAGCCTGCTGGACCAATGCTGTACCCTCGGCTGTAATATGCTGCAATCAGACAATCATCAATAGTATAACATTGCTAAAAGACGACAAAAGAGGGCTCAATTTAATCACAACACAATTCACAAACCAAGGAACCAACCTGCTTGAATACATTCGCAACAGGATCCAAGCCTTTAGGTATTTTTTGGTAAAGTCTATACATCCGAGAGAGATCTTCCACCTAGACATAAAAACAAATCAAGAAAAGTGTTAATAAATACATGCATGGGTAACTTGATTTGGCACTGTCTTGGTGAGATTATTAAATCATTTATTCTATAATTTGGATTTTCAATTTTGTTTGGGCATTGTTAATGTAACATAAATTTGAATTACAATTATGGAGACATTTTCAAAAAAACTGCAAGGTTCCACTCATTAAATCTCTTTTTTCCAGATAGCAACAACAAGAATGCAATTAAAAAATATAGCCTGCTGATTTCAAGAACACTTTGCAAACCACACACGGTGGTGTAGTATTTAAGGAACGGAGTAGAGGTTGAACGGGTTTCAAGTTGTGAAAAAATTGAACCAGGCACATGGACTATATTTAGATCATCAAAGAAAAACAAATTTAAAGTAATACAACAAAGTCAAGTACCTTATCATCTCTAAGCAAGGCCCGGACACCAGAGTGCTCCTTCTCAAGTAATTGATTAGCATGGGTCACCAACAACTCATGTTGCACTTTCTATAATAAAGAAAGGTAAGAATTGCTTAAATACTAAACACACTCTTAATAGGAAATAATTTTAATAGAACACTGTAAAGGAAAAGCGTTCAGTCAGAAAATGTCTGTTTCTTGATCAACCCATTCACTATTTTAATCTTTCTCGAATCGAATACAATGTGTAATTGAAAACACCCCCCCCCCCAAAACAAAAAAAAAACAAAAAAACAAAAAGAAAGGGAAAAAAAGATGTCCACTTATCAATAAGGTGTATATCTGCCATTAAGACAATAATATTTATCACTGTCCACCACAATTGACCAATGGCAACTATAAATGTATATTCCAAAGAATTTGGCAGGGATTTAAGCATTTCTAATCATCCAATAATTTTAAGAAAATAAAAATATTAAAGATTTATCCCAACCTCTACCAATTTCTGCTCAGTGCTGGAGTGCAAGTAATGAGTCACTCTTTCTCTCTCCCTTCTCAAGCAGTCCTCAGCCTATAAATGTCAAGAGAAATTAGCTCTATCAATTGATATAACACAGCAATTTCAACCATCGAGGTGATGCAGACATACTTGCCTTTAGCATATAATCTGGACAAGAGTCAACCTCAATCCAGTTTGTAGCCTTACTTTTGTAGTAATCAGCAGTATCCTCAAGCATCTGAACTTCGAAATCCTGCTCATATTGATCCATTTCACCCATACCAATCTCAACAAATATATCAAGAACATTTTTCAGCAATGATCTATCAATCTGTTCGCCCTCACGCTCTTTGTCAATCTGCAACAGAAGCCATGGTTACTCTAGCAGCCATCACTGAAAAGAAAATATATCATCACAACGTGCAATGATAAACTTACAAGAGTGATCACAGCTTTCCTTGCATTAGCTCGTACCTCCATATAAACCTGTAATAAACACAACCAGATTTATACAGAATAAATTCAGCTATATATAAGATATTATTAGAGTAATGTTTGAAAAGAAAGTCATCAACAAGATTACAAGAAAGTTAGACAAGAATGACAACTGACCAGATCACGGAAGCAGGTAAGGCCAACAGCATTGAGTGGTGGCAGGGAGCGTCGAGCAATGAAGTACCGATCAAGATAATGAAAGAAGCGTGAAAGCCACCTCACCATGACCTTGTGATTTATCCACCTTTGGACAAGCTCCCTAAGCATAAATTCATCATGCTTCTCCCTTAGAGATGGCAAAACCTAAAAACCAAACATGTTAACTTCCATACTCGGTATGTTATACACTATAAAGGCATATAAAGAAGAGGCTGCAGGAATAAAGTGGAGAAACATCAACAGTGGACTACCGTAGACTCTATGTAGTCATCAAAAGCCTCCTTGTATTTATCATAAAGCTGTTGTGAAAAATCGTTCGGTGGCTTCTGAGTACACATATTATAAATAGTCCTGCAAAGGTTTAGGTAAAGAAAAACATGTCAACATCCAAAACTAAGCATTCATAGGTGATAATACAATAAACTACAAGACCAATGTCAGCAACAATAACAACTCAACCCAAGAAGCCAAGAAGAAAAAAGAAAAGGTGTGAAATAGAATACGTGTAAAGCATCATGTATTCCTCTGAGCTGAAAGGAGGTTCTGGCAATCCTTCAAGAATTTTCTTCAACTTAGTAATCCCCTTCTGCATATAGTCCCAACCTTGTTCCAAATCAATAGTCTTCCGCTCCATGGTGGCTGCAGAAACAACACCATAATCAAAATAGAAACCACCAGAATAAAAGCTACTGCACGAGATGCCACATCAGCACATTCATGTAAACCGAATGCGGATTACAAGGATAACCATATAAAGCTAAACAAACCCTTGATCGCATGAATTTAATTAACCAATGCACAAAGCTACAAACCAACACTAAACCCTAGCATAGAGGAATCAAACAGGGTTTCGGAACACTGCTCGACATAATACAAGAGTTTCAAATCATCATACGCAGATAGCATATAAATAAACCCCATATATAAAAACAGAGAGAGAGAGAGTGATGATCGAATTGAAAACAAGCAAGAAAAAGCAAGAAAAGGATAAGCCATGAAACTTTCATGGAGAAATCGAAGATAAGAATACAAACCCTAACCCGATGGAGCAGCAAGAACACGATCTGGTGGAGTGTTCTTTTCTTTCTTGTGTTTTAAGAGCAAAAAGATTTCAGCAAGAAAGAGCTGATGAAGTGATGAATGACGGACGAGTGAAAAGAATTATTATAATCCTTATTACTTATATAGTGTTTTTCTTTTCAAAAAATATATTGATGTGAGTAAATATTGTTATTACTTATTAAAAAAGATTCAATAAAAATATTTATCAGGATTCCTATTTGTTATTACTTAGTAGTAGGTGGTAAGTGGTAACAAACCGCAACAAGGATGGCGGTGCCACGAAAGATCAGAGTGAGGTAAAGTAGAAGGTGAAAGAAGCCGTGGCTCCCAAGTCCCGAGCGCCCGGTAAGTGGTAACTATTCCATTTTTTTCTAAGGGTCCGTTTGTATTTGTTTTTTATAAGGGTGTACATAGGCCCGAGCCACACCGAGTTTAGTTTAATTTAGACCCGATTTAAAATATAGATCGGGTCTAATTTTTAGATTTTAACTGATTCTAGACCTGATGAAACTTACGTATTTTTGGGTTGGGTGAAAATTGTGTAAAAACTGAATAAAAATCGGATTTTTAGCATGTAAGAATCACCTAATCTCCAACCATTATTTCACAACTCACATAGTAAAATTCACTTAAAAAATATAACAAGAACCAACTATTCTCTAAAATTAAAGCATAACAATTATCAATACTAATATTGTTTAATAACACCAAATATTTAAATTAATACAAATAATATAATATTATGCATTAGTCTAAAATCTTATGCATTTTAAACATAAAACATTAACTTATAATCTTATAATGACTAATAACACAAAATATTAAGGTTTACAATATTTAGATTCCACATAAGAATAGCTATAAGCCATCACTAATAACACAAAATATTAATTGTGTATGATAACCGGGCCACTGGGCCGAGTTCGGGTGACCCGAGCTATGACCCGGACCCGACCCAAAATAATGATCGGGTCTATTTTTGAGATCCTTACCCGACCTTAGACCTGATAAAATTACACTAAATTAGCCCCTAAAGTATTCGAGACCGGGTCGGGTCTTCAGACCGGGTCGAGCCATATACACCCCTAGTTTTAAAAAAAACTATTTATTTTTTAACAAATAAAAATTATTTTATATTTATATAAATTTTTTTAAAAAAAATTAACTATTAAAAATATCTTTTTGTTTATGCTGTTTTTAAAAATAAGATATTATTAACTTTTTAGAAAAAACAAATAATTTATTTTTAATAAAAATAATTTTTTAAAAGAAATATTTAATAGATTTTAGAGTGAGTTTTTTGAAAAAATATTTATTTTTTATCTTTATAAAAATATCTTTTTCAACAGACAAAGAATTTGTTTAGGCATTATTCAATCGATAAAAAAAATTTCAATAAAAGGATCTTTTCTTATTTTTTATTGTATTTGGCAAATTTCTAATAGTAAAAAATAAATACTAAAAAAATAATAAAACATCTTTTTTGAAAAGTTATAATTTACATCTTTTTTAAAAAAAATTATTAAAAAAAGATCTTTTTCATATAATAAATGAACAAAAAAAATACTTTTATCTTATTTTACCTAAACATAATTGATAATAAAAAGATATTTTTACATGAGATATCCAAACATAAAATCACTTTTACTTTTGTAAAAGATCTTTTAAAAAATATCATTTAAAAAAAGATCTTTTTCAAGAATGACGCTCAAACAAACCCAAAAATTATTTCACATTTAGACAAACTTTTTAAAAAGAATTTTTAAGTATTAAAAATGTCTTTTGCCTTTATTTTTTTTTAAAAACAAGATATTGCTAGCTTTTAGAAAAAATAAATAATTAGTTTTTTTAATAAAAGTATTTTTTTAAGACGTATTCAAATAGATTTTAAATTGAATAAAAGTACTTTATTAAAAAAATACTTTTTTCACTAAAAAATCTAATCCAAACTAGCATTTAAATTGAATAAGAGTACTTTATTTTAACAGAAAAGAACTTTTTTTTTACTTTAAAAAGCCAATCTAAACTAACACAAAGACTATTTCATTGAGGATCAAAAAACAAGTAAATGGTCAAAATAGTCATTGAAAAATCACCCGTTCTCCAAATTAGTCATTGAAAATTTTTTAATCAAATTCGTCCTTTAAAGATTTTGAATTAGTTATATTAGTCCTTCCGTCACTTTCTTTGTTTATAGTGTCAAAATGTACTAATGTGCCACGTTAAATGACACCACAACACACACCTAGGAGTCTTAATTGACTATTAACATAATAAGTTTCTGAAATTAGATCAAATCAAAACCTAATTAAGGGGAGAACTTGAGGTATTGGAATCCCTCAATTTAGGGTTGGTTTGATCTAATTTCATAAACTAATCATGTTAACACTCAATTAGGACTACTAGGTGTGTATTGTGATATTACTTAACGTACCATATCAACAACGCTATTAGTAATAGAAGTGGCAGAAGGATTAACATGGCTAATTTAAAATCTTTGAAAAACGAATTTAATTAAAAAAAAACTTTCGAGAATCAATTTAGAGAATGAGTGATCTTTCAAAACTAATTTAACCATTTACTCATCAAAAAACTATTATTAAGAGTAAAACTTGAACCCACTTATATTTTTATTTTATGTGTTTGGAACTTTGTTTGATTTGAGACTCATATCTATCTCAGTCTGTAAACTTACGACAAAAAAAAATCAATAAACTAAAACACATTAACTTGTAAACGCATCGTTAACATATAAAATACCACCAAAAACATTGTTTAGAAATTCATTTATATCTAAAAAGTATTATCTTTGAGTTCAACCGGAAAAAATTTTCATCCAAGAATTTAAAAAGATAAAATAAACATCTTTTGATCTAAAGTGAGACTATTCTAATGTTGAAGGTGCGATAGGAGTAATAAGAGAAGATGTACTTTAAAAAATGTACAAAAAAAGTGAAAGAAAAGCGAAAATCTGATTCAACATAATGGCAAAATTTAAGGCCATTTGCCGCAATATGCCATATATATACTAGTACTTTTATACTGTAAATAAGCTTAGTCAATTCTCCTTTACTTGCTGGACTACTCTATTATAATGCAGATCACTACTACTAACACCTTCCCTCAAGTTAGGACAGCAAATATCTTAGAGTCCTAACTTGCTAACAAGTGTAGAAAAGGTTCCTGAGGCTAAAAGTTTTGTTAGCAAATCTGCAATATGTTCATGTGTTGATATAGGCATTAGGTGAATTAACTTTTCTAGTAGTTTGTCTCTAACCACATAACAATCTACCTCTATGTATTTGGTTCTCTCATGGAACACAGGGTTGGTCGCTATGTGAATTGCGGCTTGGCTATCGCAATAAAGATTAATAGGCTCAGTGTAGTCCAATCCCATGTCTCTGAATATCTTTTTTATCTATATTGTTTCACGAGTTGCTAATGCAAAAGCCTTGTACTCTATCTCTACTGATGATGATGCCATTGTTGTTTACTTCTGACTCTTCCAAAAAACAATAGAACTTACAATGTAAAAGCAATATGTAGTGATGGACCTCCTTGAGTCCAACAAGCAGCGCAGTCTGAGTCGCTAAAACCTGTAACACACAAATTAGACCGAGAGGAAAAGAATGGGCCCTTTGCTGGTGCGGATTTAATGTACCTCAAGATCCGATGAGCAGTCCTGATATGCAAATCAGTAGGTTTGTCCAAAAATTGACTCAATTTCCCGATTGCAAAGCTAATGTCGGGTCTGATATTTGCCAACTATAATAGTTTACCAATCAGTTTTCTGTATTCACTATTATCAAGTAAGGAACTCCCCAATCTTTTGTCAATTTGGCATTGTAATCCATGGGAGTGGAGATAGGTTTGCAGTCCTCAAAATTGGCTTCTCTTAGCAAGTCCAAAGCATACTTCCTTTGGTACAATGCAACTTCTTATTTGCTTCGAGCAACTTCCATCCCAAAAAAAAAATCAAATCATTAATATCCTTGGTTTTGAAACGAGTATTCAACAGTGCTTTGATGGAATTATTCTCAGCTAGATCATTTCCAGCTAGAACCACATTATCTACATAGATTAAGAGAGTTGTAAAATCGTTGGCTTGTGATTTTGTAAAGAGACTATGATCTGACTTGGATTGATGGTAGCCATTCTCAAGCAAGGTCGATTTCAACTTGTTATTCCATTGTCAACTCACTTGTTTGAGGCCATATAATGACTTTTTCAGTTTGAAACCATGTTAGAGGGAGCTTCTAATTCTTGGGGCACTTTCATATAGACTTCTTCCTCTGATTTGCTATGCAAAAAGACTGTGTTCACACTAATTTGCTTCAAGAACCAGTCTTTAGCAGTAACAATGGCTAACACAATCCTCAATGTACTGAGCTCAAGAATTGGACTGAATGTGTTCAAATAATCCACCCTCAGGACTTGGGTGAAACCTTTGGCGATCAATCTTGCCTTGTGCCTCTCTATGCTACCATCCGGGTTATGTTTGAGTTTGAAAATCCATTTATACCCGACAGCCTTTTTGCCAGGTGGAAGAAAAGTAATTTGCCATGTCTGAAGATGCTCTAAGGCATCAAATTTTGTTTTAATAGCACTCGCCAACTCTCATGAGTTATTGCTTCATCATAGTATCTAGGTTCTTTGTCTGTGGAGACTGCTAGAAAAAAATTTGTGTGTGATGCAGACAGTGCACTATAAGAAATATATTGTGAGATTGGATATGCACTAGATGGTGACATTGACAGATTCATACACTAAAAGTTCCTAAGATGACTTGGTCTTCTTCTTTCTCTAATGGACCTTCTTAGTGTACTAGGCTGATGGAGTTGTACAACATTGTTTAGAGTGTCTTGGGATGTATGTGGTATAGATGAAGGTGCTGAGTGCATCTCAGATGTATGAACTATATTAGATTTTAATGTTAGACTATCATGAGATATTTGTGATGTAGGACTGACATTAGATGAAGTGTGTGACTCAGGTGTAATTGATACAGTTTGTTGATGATGCAAATTATATGCTAAAGGATCTATTTGTGCCAAATGTCTCATAGAAAGAATGTTTTGCTGTTGTTTTTCAAAAGTAAGAAAGGAAAAATATTTTCATAAAACTTAACATCTCTTGATAGAAATATCTCTTTTGATTTCATATCAAGTAAAATAAATCCTTTGTCACCTTCCCTGAAAACAAGAAAAATACATTTTCTTGCTCGTATATCTAATTTCTTCCTCCCTACTGTGATAGTATTTGCATAAGTTAAACAACCAAAAATTTTCAAATCAGAGATTGATGGCAAAGAATTATATAAAAGTTGATAAGGTGACATATCATGTAAGAGAGGTGAAGAAATCCTATTTATCAGGAAACTACATGAGAAGTGGCATAATTCCAATAACATTTGGGCAAGTTTGATTGAAATATTAAGGCCCTTGTTACTGCTAGGATATATTGGTTCTTCCTCTCATCAATTTTATTTTGTTGAGGGGTCTTCACACATGTCCTCTGATGTATGATCCCAGTGCATGCATAAAACTCATTCCTGATAAATTCAGGACTATTGTCATTCCTTATTGTTTTAATTGATTGTCCAAATTGTGTTTATGCAAAATTGACAAAAGATTTCAAGAGATATGAAGTTTTAGATTTTGCTTTCATAAACCGAGTCCAAGTATATCTAGATTTATCATCTATAATGGTTAAAAAATATTTGTGACCACTTATAGATGGAACTGATAGAGGATCCCATATATCTCCATGAATCATTTTTAAACATGATTCTGAGACTTTATTGCTAGTAGCAAATGGAAACTTTTGTTGCTTAACCAAATGACAAGCATTACATAGAAAATTCGAGTTATTGTATGAAATGAAGTGGTAATTTTTCTACATGAGCCTAAGACTATGTAAAGGTAAATATCCTAATCTATAATGCAACATATCTTCATCTTGAATGCTCTGGAAATACATAATGCATGAATTTGTGTTGTGCAAGGAGTTAATATTTAGTGTGTAGAGTCCCTCAATAACATCAGTTGTACCAATCATCTTCTTAGAGCTACAGTCCTATATCTCACATGATTTTTCAGAAAAACTCACGATGAAATGTAAAGAGGCTGTGAGTTTGGACACTAAAATTAGCATAAAGTTACAATGCATTGACAAGATGCAATTTTTCAGAAAATATGATAGTTCCAATTATGTTGCTTATGGTGTATGAACCATTTGGCAATTTGACTATAATTGGATCTATGATTTGATAATTATGAAAATCTTTAAGAGAGTATGATACATGGTCTGTGGCACCTGTATCAATGACCCATGACATGCACTTAATTTTTTGAAATAGCTAAGGTCTTAATACTAGTTTTGAAATGCAAAATGTGTACCAGATTAACTTGATAAGGCAATGATCTCTGTTGTGTCATAATCTGGTTTGTGCTATGAATATTTTTTACCTCGTGTTTGTTTAAAAGTGCTAATAAGGCTTCTTTTTGACTTGCAGTAAATCCAGAACCAACGTTTTCAACCTCTCCCAACTATGTCATGAGCTCTTCACTTGCTTCCTCAGGGTCTATTGCGACCATGATGTTAACAGCAGTTTCTCTACCACATTTTTGCCTTAAATGTGGTGGAAGGTCGTGCTTCTTGTAGCACGTATCGACCATGTGTCCCAATTTGCCGCAGTGTTTGTAGTGTGGCTTGTTTCTTCCTCGTCCTCCAGCTTGGTTTGTACCTTCCCTACCTCTCCCTCTCCTTCTGTCCATGACTGGGGTCTAAAGTGTTCGAAGGAGCTGCAGAGTATGCAAGCAGATTGGTGTCTGAGATAGGCTCCAAGCTGTGAATTTGTCTTTCTTCCTGCGTGAGCAATGAAAATACTGTGTTGATTTTGGGAAGTGACTTCATCATCATAATTTGCGATCTTACTTCTGCGTATTGGTCATTTAATCCTCTAAGAAATCTTGTGACTTGGTCTTTAAATTTGTACTTTCTAAATGTACTTAAGCCACATGAACATTCAACTTTCCAAGCGCATGAAGGTATCGATCAAAAGTCATCAATTTCCTCCCAAATCAATCTCAACTTTGTAGAATAGCTCGTAACATCCATGTTCCCCTGCCTAAGTGCATACAGTTCTTTATACAATTCAGCTACTCTAAACTTGTCTCCTTGGTAGTACCTATGCTTTAAATCTGCCAATAGGTCACTAACTATATGGTTCCAACTGACTGATTGAGGAATATTCGCACTAAGTAAAAGATTGATCCAAGCAATCACATAAGTGTTGCATCTTTTTCAAGCCTCAAACAAATTATCACTACTATTCGATTTTGCAGACTACCATCTATGAATTTCAGTTTATTCTTAGATTCCAGCGCTAAAAGCATAGCTCGACTCCAAAATCCATAGTTCTTTCCATCTAAAGTGACATTAGTAAGGGGAATACTAGGGCTTTCAGAAGGATGGAGATAATACGGGCTTGTATGATCTCCAGCCGTGTTGATTGTGCTTCATGTCAATTGCGCTTGGATTGATGCAATTTGATTCAAGATTTTCGTAATCGTGCGCAAATCTAGGTTCGATGGTGGTGAATTTGAGATTTCACTGTGCGATTCTGTCATTGATGATTCAAATCTTGTTGATGTGCAAGATTCAAACATTGGGCTTTCTTATGAGTAATCAAAGACATAGTTCCACACTCACTGCACCATGTTAAAGGTGTGATAGGAATAGGAAAAGAAGATGCACTTCAAAGAATATACAAGAGAAGTGAAAGAAAAGTGAGAACCTCATTTAACATAATGACAAAACTCAAGGCCATTTACTACAATATGCCATATATACTAGTGCTCTTATATTGTAAATAAGCTTAGTCAATTCTCCTTTACTTGCTAGACTATTCTATTACAATACAGATTACTACTACTAACATCTAGTTCTCATTCCTAAAGTAAAAAAGCAAGAGAATCTAAACTACATTCAACTTATAAGATAATTACATTTAAAATTATTTTTAGAATTTTGGTGATCAAGCTTAAAAAATTACTAGATAGAATTGTCTTCCCCATTCAGAATTTTGTAAGAGGGAGGATAATGCAATATAATATTATAACTTTTCAGAAAATCTTTCATAGTTTTGGAAAAAAAGGAAAGAAATGACCCAATAACCTAGCCATTAAAATTGACATAAAAAAACATACAATAAGCTAGAATGGGACTTTTGAAGGCAACTCTAATAGCTTTCAGATGTCATTTAAGATGGAGTATGATGAACTACAGAGCATACCTGTTGTTTCCAATTTATGCAACTTGTTATGGTAACAAGTAAAACAGTTTGAAAAATTGCACCAATTTTTATTCTGATTTGATTTGAATCGAAACATGAGAGTTGGATTTTCACCAGAGTTGAAACTTGCATTATTTTTACACAATCGAGTTTGAGCATCTTAAGATGTACTATTTTAATTCTTTGCTTGGCCAAGAAAAATTAAATTCTAGTATATCCTGGTATTTAATACGTCAAATTGTGATATTTAATTTCATGTTATTCCGCATTGACCTTTTTAATTTTATCTGCTAAATCATGGTATGAAATATTGTAATCCAGAAAATGTTCACATATTCATTTATGTTGCCGCGTGTTGAATTTTTTAGTTTTAGTCACAACCTTTATTAAATTATTACTAGAAAAAAGCTCACGTATATGTGCAGGTGACACACTGGTATTTTTAACATATCTAATGATATAATGTCATTTTTATTGTAAAAATTTAATTTTATAGTTGTGAAATAGTAGTGTTAAGAGGTCAATATATTTTATAATTTATAGTTTTATCAATTAATTATTATTAATATTTTTAATAGTACAAAATTACATATTTTTTTATTGATAATTAAATACTGACTAAATTAATGCTAGTCTCTAAGACTTTCTCTTTATAAAAATTATGGCAATGTAGTTTTGGATTGACCTAATGTTGTATAAAATTTGTACACAATGGTTAGAAATATATTGAAACAATTCTTGTGTAAACATCTGCTATATCAACGGAAGGCCGGGAGGAGTTTTATTAAACATTGTATAGCTAACATTGGTACATGTTCCAATTTTAGTTGATTAAATATTCCTTGTATTTTGTGAAGTAATCGTAATATTTCATTATGTTGGCTGCATTGTTATAGAAGCAGAGCTATTAAGTTTATTTATGGAAATACAATATTGTTGAACATTGTTTTTCGTCACTAGATAAGTTTAAGTGGAGTTGGGAGATCCTAGAAAGACAAAAACATGTAATTTTAAATTTTAGTCTAATTAAACAGTGTGATATTTTTTAAGTGTTGCAAGAAGAAAGTTAATAACACCTTGAAGGATAGATTAGTCTAAATCCATTTCATTACCAAGAGACATATATAGAATTTTGGTGATGTTACTTTGAATTGAATAAAAGCCTCCAAAAAAGATAGGACAATTGGTTACAATATTCTAAAAGAAATATATTACTTTTGCATTGTTTAAGACATTAGTTGAAACTTGAAAGTGTGTTTTATCAATCATAATAAATTATTATAGAATTTAATTGTAAATATTCAAAGTAGACAAAGCTGTCAGAGTCATTTAAAGAATCTATAAATATGCTAAGTTCATAAACTGGAAAAAATTGGTTAACTAAACTTCGTTTATGGCTTAAAATTTTATTTGTATATGTTTTTATATTAAAAATTTTATAATTATATATTAAGCATTTACAATAAACTATAATAATAATAATAGTAACAATTATTATTATTATTATTATTATTATTATTATTATTATTATTATTGTAAGACTTCAAATTTTTTTAAATTAAATAATAATTTATTTATAATTTATTATATTTATTTAATATTATATTTTCAGAGATTTTTATATATAAATCGGTTAATTTCTTATTTATAATTTAAGACTTCAGTAATTAAAAAATAATGAGAATTTTATATGCTTTAATTTGAATATTAAGCTTTTGAACCTTGTTTTATGATTAAAGAAAAAATTTATTTGATTATTTTTAATTCTTGAATTAGAATACTTAATTAAAAATAAGTTGCAAATTGAATAATAATTAGTATTTTCAAAATGCCAGAAACTCTTTTCTAGGGTAAAATGCCAGAATTAGCACTAAAACTGGAGTTAAACGCCTAAACTGGCACTAAAACTGGTGTTTAACTCCAAGAATGGCTTATGCACGTGAAAGCTTCAAAGCTCAGCCCAAACACTCACAAAGTGGATTCCGAAAGTGGATTTCTGCACTATCTGCACTTAGTTACTCATTTTTTGTAAACCTAGGTTACTAGTTTAGTATAAAAACTACTTTTAGAGATTCATTTGAGGACTAATGACATTTTCACATTTCATATTGTATCTTTGATGGCATGAGTCTCTAAACCCCATAGGTGGGGTGAGGAGCTCTGATGTGTTTCAATGGATTAATGCAATTACTACTGTTTTCTATCCAATTACGTTTGTTTCTATTCTAAGATATTTACCCGTACTTCAATGTGATGAATGTGATGATTCGTGACACTCATCATCATTCTCAAATCCATGAACGCGTGCTTGACAACCACTTCCGTTCTATCTGAGCTCAATGTAGTCATTGGACGACAGCTTGAGTGCGTATCTCTTGGGCTCCTGATCCACGAGTTTGACTGCTTCTCCTGACAACAAAGCATTCGAATCCGTGAGATCATAACCTTCGTGGTAAAGGCTGGAAACAATTGGCAGCATTCTTGAGATCCGGAAAGTCTAAACCTTGTCTGTGGTATTTCGAGTAGGATCTGGGAAGAGATGACTGTGACGAGCTTCAAACTTGCGAATGTTAGGCGTAGTGACAGTGTGCAAAAAGGATAAATGTATCCTATTCTGACACAAGTGAGAACCGACAGATGATTAGCCCTACGAGAATCGTAGCTGGACCATTTTCACTGAGAGGATGGATGGTAGTCATTGACAACGGTGATCTACCAACACATAGCTTGCCATAGAAGGAACCATGCGTGTTTGGAGAAGAAGACAGTAGGAAAGCAGAAATTCAGAGGGCAGAGCATCTCCGAGACCCTAACCTGTTCTCCATTATTGAATAACAAGTATCATTTATTTCATGTTCTTTTACTTTTTACAACCAAAACTCTTTTTATTATTAAACTCCTGACTAAGAGTTACAGGATAATCATAGCTTGTTTCAAGTTGGCAATCTCCATGGGATCGACCCTTACTCACGTAAGGTATTACTTGGACGACCATGTACACTTGCTGGTTAGTTGTGCGGAGTTGCAAAAGTGTGATTGCAATTTTGTGCACCATGTTGTCAATTCAGCTATGAAGTTGGTCAATGCTTGAGAATTGATAGCTCCTCATGCTTGATATTATATGTCATATTTTGAGAGTTCGATTGACCACTTTATTAGTCTTCTGATGAGCTCTGGTTTTGTTAGGATTTGGCTTAATGGTTGTTCTGTTCATACTATGATGGTGTAACTATTGAAGTAGTGCCTTAGATGTCTGGCAGTAGTAACCAAAGCTAATACTAACTTCTCTAATTTGGGGTATCGTAGTTTGGTATCTTGGAAAGATTTGCTAATGAAATATACTGGTTGTTGTTGTTTACCTATTTTTGTGACCAAGACAAAGCTAATAGCATAATCAATAACAGACAAGTATAAATATAAAGATTTACTATGTTCTGGTTTATGTAATATTGGGGGTGAGGATAGTATGGCTTTAAGTTTGATGAACGCATGTTTTCAAGCTTCAATCCATATGAACTCCTTTTGTTTTCTTAAAGCCTTTAAAAAATTATTTGACCATGGGTTGTCCGAGGTATAAACCGTGAAAGGGTTGCTAACCAACCAGTGAGTTGTTAGACTTCTTTAATTGATTTATGACTCCTCTTTTCCATTATTGTCTTACATTTCTCTGGGTTGGCTTCTATACCTCAGCAAGTTAACATGAAACCTATGAATTTCCCCCATGGACTCTAAAAGCACATTTTTTAGGGTTTGGCTTCATATTGTATAGCTGGAGTTGCTGAAAAATTTTTGAGATCCTTGGTGTGACTGCTCCTAGACTTGGTCTTCACCACCATATCGTCTATGTATACTTCTATATTTTGTTCGATCTAGTTGGCGAATATCTTATCCATGAGCCTTTGATATGTAGCACCTGCATTTTTGAGCCTAAAGGGCATAACCTTATAATAGAAATTACCATAGTCAGTAATAAAAGCAGTCTTATCCTGGTCAGTCAAAAGCATAAGTATCTAGTTATAATCATAATAAGCATCTAAAAAACATAAAGATTGAAATCTAGAAGAACTATTAACTAGTTTATCAATATAGGATAAAAGATACGCGTCTTTCGGATAGGCTTTGTTGAAGAAGTGAATCTGATATCTTTTATAAATCTAGTATTGAGGAGTTTCTAAGTTTCCTCTAGGGACACTTTCTTTTTGTTCGTGTCGAGGTGTCTCTTCTTCCATTCTATAGGATGGATTGAAAGGTTGAGTGCCAGGTAACCTTTGGGTCAATCCAGCATATCCGTTGGGATCTAGGCAAATAGATCAACCTTTTATGGCAGCAGGTTGATGAGCTGTTCTTTTTCTGCTTCATTTAGTGGATCTCCTATGTAGGTAAACTTATTTTTGTCTGCTTCCAGTATCACTTTGGTCAAGGTATCTAATGGCATAGATCAATCTTGTATGTCTGATCTGGGATCGAGCTATGCTAAGTGAGGTAAGCTCTCCAAGTTATAGACCGCATGGATGTATTATTGCTCAAGTTGCTTTAGGGGATTTACTTTGAGACTCACGTTATAGCATTGGCTTTCTTCTGGTCATTATAGACTGTTATAACTTTATTATCTTGCATACAAAATTGGACACATAAGTGTATAGTAGAAACGATAGCACCAAATGTATTTAAAGAAGGTCTTCCTAGAATAATGTTATATGGGCTTTGACAGCCAATAATTAAGTATTGTATATCTAGGATTTTATAATTTAGATATTCACATTTATTGTCGTTTATAACCATACGTGACTATGTATTAGAACGAGCTCACCTAAGAAACCTACCAATTCACCTGTTGATGGTTATAGGACTTTATCACTTTATTTTCTGGTATGTGGAGTAGAATAGCACATTTGTACTGCTACTAGGGTCTAAAAGGACCTTTTTCAGCAATATCTCTCCTACTTGGAGTAATATGATTATAGGGTTGTCCAGGTTCTTATCCACTGTTTTGAATCATGAAGGTTTGAATGCTATCTCTAGGACATTCATTTTGGTAGTTGAGGTCGGCTCGGATCCGGTTACTCTCATCGTGGCCCTATACAACGTCTTTCTGGTAGAGTTACTACTTTTTCTACCTACAAAATCACCAGAAATGTAATTAATAATACCACGAGGCTGATTAGGGGTTTTCATTTACCTTTTTCCCTTTATCCTTGTAACTGTCATTCATTTTTTATTGCTGGCTGAGGTCTATTGTATTTCGCCTATGTCCTTGACCGTCAATGTATTTGTCTAATAGGTCTTGGCGAGCTAGCTTTTCAAGGAGGTCATTTGCTATAACACAATCATTTGTGGTGTGTTCGTATTTCTGATGAAAAGTACAATATTTGGACTTGTCCATGTATTACTAGTAGGTTCTACCTTTGTTTGGGGGTTTGATTAATTTGGAATGCAGGATATCTTTCCTTTTTGTGTTGAAGGGTTTGTATGTGTCGAATTTAAGAGTTAATTTGAATGACTTCTTTTCATCCTTATTGTTTTGATATTTTTTTCCTTTGTCTTATTTTTGGACAGGGTTTGGTTTCTATGGTATCCAAATTTGTTGGAGTTCTTTTATTTCTATAATTCTATTTGACTTGTTGCCTTTTCTCAGAATTCGGTTAATGTTTTTGGCTTTATCATCCTTATAGTTTCCTAAAATTTCCTAGGGTGAACTCCACTCTTCAGTGCATGCAAGTGGATGTCTAGGTTGAGGTTTGGTATCTCCATGGCCACTTTGGCAAACCTTGTCATGTAGTCCTTAAGACTCTTTTGTTATCCTCACTTTATGGTGCTAAAATAGTCTGAGTCATGCACATAGATTTTCGAAGCTACAAAATTGTTGACGAATAGGTCTACAAATTCATCAAAGCTAGATACAGAATCTGCAGGTAAGCCATAAAACCAGATCAAGAAAGTACCATCTAAAAAAATGAAAAATGTACGACAAAGTATTGGATGGGATGCACCATTCATAAACATCATCAAGTATAATTTGGTGAGATGGATATTGAGGTTACCGATTCCTTCATAGGGTTTCAGCGTTGTTGGCAGAATGAAGTTCTTGGACATTTGGAAGTTCATAATTTCTTCTGAAAAATAATTGGTTCCTTTTACTAATGAATTTGGAGTGACTACCATGGGGTCTTGGTTTCCAAGGTATGATTGTCATTACCGTTGCCATTGCCAGGATTTTTCTGTTCCTCCTCATAGCTTCGACCATTCTGTTTCTGGTTTAGTAATTTGGTCACTCATTGGACTTCTGCTCGTAGTGACTCATTAATGACCAACAGTTTGGCTTCAATGGGAGGAGGAGGGATGGATAGTCAGGTGAAAAAGATGATGGTAGGGTTAGCTAAACTTGTCCCCACGATGTGCGCCAAATGTTCCTACGTAGTAAGCCTTGAGAGGTGTATAACTTGTCCGATCCAAGGTTGAGCTCGACTTCACTTGAGTTGGATGAGATATACGTAGACTTCAAGAGAAACGGCGACGGCGGGCACCTACAAAGGCAGTTCGACGTTCAAATAAGAAAGAGTATGAGATGAGTATAATGTTATTCAAAGTGAATAGCATACCTTTTTCTGTGTAGAATTTTCTTTTATTATAGACGGTTTGAGTTCAAACGTGGTATAATGCAGTTAACCGATTTACCTATTCTCGTGGCTTTTTTTCATTATTTTTAAGTTGGTTTTTATCTGACGTGCTTTGTGTTTTGTTCGAAAAATCTTTGACATAGCCGATTTATTGGGTGGTTTGTTTCGAGTTATAACTAATGGATCAATAGCATTGTATGCTTTAACAAAAAAAATTAGAGTGAATATCCCACCTGACTCCTGACAATTATCTTGAAAGGACAACGATGCCCTCAAGAAAAAAAACACCAAATCCGGACCCTGATCTTTTTTTTTGGACTGATTAGCCCCTGTGCAAAAAAAACAACATTAACTTTTTTTGGCACAGGGGCTAATCAGTCCTATAAAAGCAAATCTCACGGGTCGGGTTGGTATTTTTTTATCAAAGGCATCGTTGTCTTTTGAGGTAATTGTCAGGACTGTTTTAGGTTTTTCTCAAAAAAATACTCTAATTAAATATTTGGGTAATTTACCAAAATAAATAAGTGGGCTTCCAATTTTACCAGATTACACATTTTACAAAACAGACGGATACCAAAATACATTTTTTGCCCAAATATACATAATCCGCAGTAGGGTGTCGCGGTTTGCGTATGAGTTAAGATTATGCATAAACCGCGACCCTTTTTGCTTCTACATCTCCATCTTCTTGCTCTGCATCACCATGCATCACTATACCCCTAGCATTAGTCCTACTGCATTGCTTGATTCTTTCATCAGGCTTTCCAATTTTCAGGTTATTCCGCTTTCCCTTTTTTTTTTAAATATTTTTTATTGATTTTTTCAGCGACCCTTTTGATTATTTTGTTTCAATTTTATCAAAAGATTTTTTTGGACCTGAGATGTTGTGTTTATTTATTTTTTTTGTTTTTTATTTTTGTCAGGTTATGCCTTCTCTAACTATTGGCTTGTTTTATTGGCTAAGTTCTTTGCCATTTGATCAAAGAAATCTCAACGATGCTCTTGATTCTTCCTTTTAATTCAGGTAGTAGTATTCAGTACTAAATAAAAAAATTAATAAATATACTTGTTCAATCCTAAATTTTAGAACTATAAATTTTAGAACTAAATTAACTATAAATTCAACAAATGTATTTTATGTTTGATATTATATAAAAATAAATTGTTAATTTAATAAAAAAATTAAATAACTAAAAACGTACATTTAATAAAAATATAATTTTATATTTTAAAATATTAAAAAATACATTCTAAAAATAAACTAGCTAAACATATTTTTATTATTTTTAATATTTAAAAATAAGGTATTTAAAAAAATTAAATGTTAAAAATTTAAAATAAAAATTATTTTTAATAAATAAAAATAAAAAACGAAATCAAAACCTATTCTTAACAACCCCTTCTCTCTTTTTGTGAAACATCCAAACTTATTATTGTTTAAGTAAGAAGATTCAATATGAGCATTCCTTATCTAATATCTATCATAATATTCTAATAGAAGTTATTTCGCTTGCAACAGCAAAAAAATGGCCGCTACTCTATTTTGTAGGCGTTTCCTTTTTTTAGGTGTCACGTGTCAGTGAACAGATATAAAAAGATGATTTCAAACTCCAATTTGTAGGCACTATGACTGAAATAATGTATAATTCCATTTTGTATTTAAAAAAATAATCATTTTATTTTATTCATTTATATAAAAAAGCAAAAATCACACCTTGATCGTCAAGCGTCAGGGGCTTTCAACTAATGAGATGTTAGACATGGATAAAACACTGAAACTGGCGAGAACTATATTAAAGTTGGAGGTCCAGGTTGAAAAAATATTCAACTAGAAATGAAAAACACATATACACAGAAACCGCGAGATCCCTGCTGTGGTTTCTAGCCATTTTGTAAAACACACATAGACCGCGACATCCTTACCGTAGATTATGTGAAAGTTTGTTTCGAACGTAAACCGCAACACTCCTATAGCGGATTACGTGCATTCGTAAACTGCAAAATCCCTGTCACAGTTTATATAATTTATAAAAAGAAATGCATTTTAATATTCATTTTGTAAAATGTGTATTCTGATAAATTTAAAGGCCATAATATTTATTTCAGTAAATTGTTCTAAATATTTGTATAATTTTAAATAAAAGAACATAAATAATATTATTTTTAAAGAGAAATATTGTATACAACAACAACAACAACAACAACAAAGCCTTGTCCCACTAAGTGGGGTCGGCTACATGAATCAAACGACGCCATTGTGCTTTGTCATGTATCATGTCTACAGAGAGACCGTTTACATGTAGATCTCGTTTGACCACCTCACGGATGGTCTTCTTAGGTCTTCCTCTGTCTTTCGCTCTTTGTCCATCTTCCATCTCATCCACCCTCCTGACTGGATGTTCTATCGGTCTTCTTCCCACATGTCCAAACCACCTGAGACCCGATTCAACCATCTTTTTCACAATGGGTGCTACTCCAACTCTCTCCCTTATATCTTCATTCCTTATTTTATCCAATCGCGTATGACCACTCATCCATCTCAACATCTTCATCTCTGCCACACTCAGCTTATGTTCGTGCTCCCCTTTAGCCGCCCAACACTCCGTACAGCATAGCCGGTCTTATAGCGGTGCGATAGAATTTACCTTTAAGTTTTAAAGGCACTTTTTTGTCGCATATAAAACCAGATGCACTCCGCCATTTTGACCAACCTGCTTGGATCCTATGATTTACATCCTGTTCAATCTCTCCATTATCCTGTATGATGCACCCAAGATACTTAAAACTTTTAACTTTTCGTAGATGTTTTCTCCAATTCACCTCTATATTGGAGTTTTCCCTTCTCAGACTGAATTTACATTCCATATTCTGTCTTGTTACGGCTTATGCGCAGACCATACACTTCTAGAGCTTCTCTCCATAACTCCAACTTCTTATTTAGGTCTTCCCTTGACTCTCCCATAAGGACGATATCATCGGCAAAAAGCATGCACCATGGCACAGGCTCTTGGATGTGCTCTGTGAGTACTTCCAAGACTAATGTGAAAAGGTATGGACTTAAGGATGATCCCTGGTGTAATCCTATACCAATAGGGAATTCCTCTGTCACACCACCTTGAGTATTCACACTAGTTGTGGCCCCATCATACATGTCTTTGATTGCCCGAATATATGCGATCCTTACTCTCCTCTTTTCTAAAACCTTCCATAAGACCTCCCTTGGTACCCTATTATACGCTTTTTCCAAATCAATAAACACCATGTGCAGATCCCTTTTATTACTACGATACCTCTCCATCATCCTTCTTAATAGGTATATCGCTTCAGTGGTAGATCTGCCTGGCATAAATCCAAATTGGTTCTCTGTTACTTGTGTCTCTTTTCTCAACCTCCGTTCTATCACCCTTTCCCATAACTTCAGTATGACTCATAAGCTTAATCCCTCTATAGTTTCCGCAACTTTGTATATCCCCCTTATTCTTGTAGATAGGTACCAAGGTGCTCTTTCTCCACTCATGAGGCATCTTCTTTGACCTTAAAATCTCATTAAAAAGCTTGGTTAACCAGTTGATGCCTTTTCCTCCAAGACCCTTCCAAACCTCAATCGGGATATTATCAGGTCCTACTACCCTGCCATTTTTCATCTGCTTTAGAGCCTCTTTTACCTCGAAGTCTCGAATCCTTCGATAGTAGTCAAAGTTTTGATCTTTTTCCCTTGTGCATAATCGACCAAGGCTCGGAAGAGTCTTCTGTCCCTTATTAAATAACTCGTAGAAGTAGCTCTTCCACCTTTCATTAATCTTCTCCTCTTGAGCCAACACCTCTCCATCCTTATCCTTTATGCACTTAACCTGATCCAAATCTCTCGTTCTTCTTTCCCGACTCTTTGCGATTCTATATATACATTTTTCTCCTTCTTTCGTGTCCAAAGACTGGTAGAGACCCTCATATGCTCTTGTCCTTGCTTCACTTACAGCCACTTTTGTCTCTTTCTTAGCCGCCTTATATTTTTCTCAGTTATCTGCATTGCGGCATAAAGACCACTCTTTAAAGCATTCCCTTTTTATCTTTATCTTTTCTTGTATACTCGCATTCCACCACCAGGACTCCTTGTCTCTTGGTCCTATTCCTTTAGATTCACCAAAACTTTCTTTTGCTGTTCTTCTAATAACTTATGTCATCTCCCTCCACATCTCTTCCGCGCTTCCGTTCCCATCCCACTTTGCCTCTTCTCCTACTCGTCTTAGGAAACTTCTTTGTTCCTCACCTTTCATCCGCCACCACCTCGTCCTTGGGTTCTTCGTATGATGTCTTTTGCTCAACGCGAAAATCCATGACGAGCACCCTATGTTGTGTTGTCAAACTCTCTCCCGGGATAATTTTACAGTTAATGCAAAATTTCCGGTCGACTCTCCTCAACAAGAAGAAGTCGATTTGAGAGCTTGTCATGCCACTCTTATAGGTTATAAGATGTTCGTCTCTCTTTTTAAAACATGTATTTGCGATGAGAAGATCAAAAGTTGAGGAAAAGTCCAAAATAGTTTTACCCTCGGCATTGATCACCCCGAAACCATGGCCTCCGTGAATACTCCCATATCTAGTCACTTCTCTCCCAACATGGCCATTTAAATCTCTTCCTAAGAAAATCTTATCTCCCAAAGGTATGCCTTGAACCAAACTCTCTAGATCCTCCCAAAACCTTATCTTGTGTTGTTCGTCCGAACCCACTTACGGTGCATAGGCGCTAATCACATGGAAAGCACCTCCCTCCACCACAAGTTTGATAGAGATGATCCGATCTCCCACCCTCTTGACATCCACTACGTCCTTCTTCCACTGCTTATCCACAATTATTCCAACCCCATTCCTATTCTTCACCTTTCCTGTATACCAAAGTTTGAAACCAAAAGTATCCAACTCCCTAGCCTTTGCACCAACCCATTTCGTTTCTTGTAGGCACATAATGTTAATCTTCCTCCTTGTCATGGTGTCCACCACCTCCATGGACTTTCCTGTTAGAGTGCCTATGTTCCATGTCCCAAATCTCAACCTTCTATCGCTTCGACCTTTATCTTTTCCTTTGTGAACTAGCTTATTTACCCTCGTCCGTTCACGAAAACGCGAGAACCCTTGCTCATTTAACACTACATCCGGGCACCGATGCAGCGGCTCTTGCTTCGATACTGTACTCTAGCCATACGGCGCGTCGTTGCTATGTAATCTTAATTAGAAGAACATAAATATAATCTTACTTGTTAAATAATTAAAAATGAGTACTTTCTTTACTTGTTAATATAAAATTCTTGAAAATCAATGAGAAATTGTAGTATGTTACCGATAAAAAAGTAAAATAGAGAAGTGTGAACTTTAATTGATTTATACAAATAAATTTTGCTTTTTAAAATGAGTGAAGAGAAAGAGAATGGAAACAAACAATGAAAATAAAAAAGTCAACATTTATAGTTGAGAAAATTAAAATTATTAAGATAATTATGACATGATATGTTAACTTATAATATGATATGTTAACTTGATTGGACGCTATTTTTAGAAGAATTTTTTTTATGATTTTTTAAAAAAATTTAAAAAAATAAAAATAATTTTATATTTGAATATTTTATGTAAATTTTTTTATTTATTAATTATGTTTGAATAAAATAAAATAAAAATATTTTTTGTTAATTTATTATGTAAAAAATATCTTTTTTTAAAATATCTTTTAAAAAAGATATAAAAGAGTTGTTTTAGCTCTCAAAAAAGATTTGTTTTTAAATGATATTTTTTTTAAAAAATCTTTTACAAAAATAAAAGTGATTTTGTATTTGAATATTTCATATAAAAAGATTTTTTTATCTATCAATTATGTTTGGATAAAATAAGATAAAAATAATTTTTTATTATTTATTATGTGAAAAATATTTTTTTTAAAAATTTTTTAAAGAGATATATATTGTAATTTTTCAAAAAGATATTTTTTATTTTTTTAATATTTTTATTTTTATATTAAAAATTTATTAAACATACCAAAAAATAAAAAAAATTATTAAATTTTTTTATTAATTTAATGATATTCAAACAAGCACTTAATGCATTAAAATAATTCTTTCCAAAAAAAACATTGTAACTAATTAATCGCAAAAAAGATCGCAGACTTGATTTAGTTACAGGATTTAACTAACTACTTTCCAAGTAAGCTAATCCAACTGAAAAATACACATAACAAAAGTAAAAGAGGAAACAACCCTCATCTTTATATGCATGTAAAAAGGAGGGTGCACTGTGCTTATAGCGGCACACAGAAGCTGAGAATCGCCTAAACAGCAATCACCTAAATCTTAATGGCCACGCTTTCTGCTTGTGCTTCACCACCTTGGCTAAACCCTAACCCTAATCCCAATTCGAATCCCGGCCCCAATTGTCTCCCAGATCAATCTCAAACCCTCGACTTCGATTCCCTAATGGCCTCTCAATCTCAATTACCGCCTCATCACGCTCCCACTGTTGCTTCGCCGGGATCTTCTTCTCCCAACGCGGCTCCGGCGGAACTGCCGTCTCTCCTCCATGTATCTTTCAACCAGGACCACGCCTGCTTCGCTGCCGCTACTGAGAATGGCTTCCGCATCTACAATTGTGACCCCTTTCGTGAGCTCTTCCGACGCGAGTTCGACGGCGGCGGGATCGGTCACGTGGAGATGCTCTTCCGGTGCAACATCCTTGCCCTCGTCGGCGGCGGGTCCCACCCTCAGTACCCCCCGAACAAGGTCATGATCTGGGACGATCACCAGGGGAGGTGCATCGGCGAGCTCTCGTTCCGCGCTCCCGTGCGAGGCGTCCGGCTCCGCCGAGACAGGATAGTGGTGGTGGTGGAACAGAAGATATTTGTGTACAACTTCGCGGACCTGAAGCTGCTGCATCAGATCGAGACCGTCGCGAACCCTAAGGGTCTCTGCGCGATTTCTCATTCGTCGGATTATCTGGTGCTGGCGTGCCCGGGGCTGATGAAGGGCCAGATTCGCGTGGAGCACTACGCGCAGAAGAAGACTAAGTTCATTTCGGCGCATGACTCGAGGATTGCTTGCTTCGATCTCACGCTTGATGGGCAGTTAATCGCCACTGCCAGCTGCAAGGGAACTCTGATTCGGATTTTTGACACAGATAGTGGCACGCTCCTTCAGGAAGTATGTTCTATGCTGTGTGTGTGTGTGTCTGTGTGTGTGTGTGTGGTTTTCTTTTGGTGTTTGATCTGAGATTATAGGTTTTGTTTTGTCATTAATTTAGTATGATTTGTTTATGGTGTATATGCTATTGGATGGTACTGTTTGAGCTTCAGTATGCTGTGATTATAACTCATGACTTTATAGTCTGAATGGGACTTAGTTTGGCATGAAAATTATAAGATAATGAAGATAATTGACTAATTCGAATTAGAAGAATCATTTAGGTGGGTAATTTGTTTCTGGTGTTTACCTGTTAGATGTTGTATGGTGCAGCCTTGGACTGACATAGATGATTGGCTGGATGGTGAAAATTATGAACATGAATGACTGCTTCATAACTGCTATTGGTCTACCATTTATAGGAGAGACTCATTATTATTTCGGGATACAAGTGAAAGTCCTTATTTTAGGAAGTAACTTTGTATTTTGTAGAATCAATTATGAGCTAGTGTCTTTCTTTGTGCCTTATTTGTTCCCTGTTTTCAAGCTTGAATTTAATGTTTGGGCATGTAGAAAATTTTGGTTTGCATGTATAGATTTTATTGGTTATCTAATTCAGGTAAGAAGGGGTGCAAATGTGGCTGAGATCTTTAGTTTGGCATTCTCTTCCACTGCTCAGTGGCTAGCAGTCTCAAGTGACAAGGGTACTGTCCACGTTTTCAGCCTTAAGGTTAATTCCAATGTCCCTGATGATGAAAATTCACATCGTTCTTCCAGTTCAGATGCTGCTATTACCCCATCTAGCCCATCTAGTTCATCTCGGTCATTCATTAAATTTAAAGGTAAGGTGCTTTTTTCAAAAAATGTTCGGTTTGTCCTTGTTTTGAAGTTAGTTCTGGTAGGTGCCTTTATAAGTGAAGTGGTTGTATTCACCAATCTGGTTAAGTTTCTCCTTTTCCCCGTCAATTTTTATTTGAGCTAGACTAGTCGTTGAATATATTGGGAGTGCTTTATTGTTATATCTGTTTATTTATTTATTTTTGCATTAAATGATTTTCCTTCAATTCCAAAGAGAATTAGTTATGAAATTTCTTTCCTAATCCTGTGCTACATTGTCTTTCCAGGAGTTTTGCCTAAGTATTTCAGTTCAGAGTGGTCAGTTGCCAAGTTTCACTTAAATGAGGGCTCTCATTACACTGTTGCATTTGGTCTCCAAAAGAATACAGTGGTAATTCTTGGTATGGATGGAAGGTAAGATCTAAGCAAATGAGGAAACGCATTTTTTTTCTCAAGCTGTTGTTTATAGCTTTTATTTTTATCCAAGAGGCTTTAGGCCCTGTCTTCATATGCTAATTTGAAATGCTATGCATGAAATCGAGAATAGTGTTTGCCACTACTGTTATACTTTTGTAACCTTAAGGATATAAGATGATCTTCAAGCATCCATTGCCCGTCCACATATTGGATTTTAGTGATCTTTTTTTAATTGTTCTATGCAGCTTCTATCGATGTCAGTTTGATCCAGGGCATGGTGGAGAGATGACCCAGCTTGAATACCATAACTTTTTAAAGCCAGAACCAGAAATAGCCTCGTGAGACCCTGTAGAGTTTGGTGTTTCAAGCCTTTTCGTTAGGGTTGCACCGTTGCAGTAATATGCACCTTGCGGATTAATAGTAATAGTATAGCTGACTGAAGTAACACTGAGCCCGTTAATCCGTTATAAATAGTAATACACGGTCTATCTTGTTACTTCCATCTCTGATATTGTAATTATAATATTCTATGTATATATATAGTTTATTAATTTTTTAATAATATATGTTGACTGCTGTGGTAAAGCCAAATTTTTTATCCTTAAAGCTTTGTTAGGAAGATTTTGATACGCAAACACAGTTCATATCTGCAAAATCAAAGTTGAAAGCAGAAATCAGGTTTAAGGCTGAAGTTGTATCGCAATCAGAATGGAAGCAGTAATATGCTCTTTGCTCTTGTCTTTACTCCGTACTATCATACCTACTTTGGTAATAAATTTTCTTCATCCTGGTAGGTGCATGGTAACTTGTGTAGGTGGATAAGAGATCGGCATGGGTATGAAGGAGTTAGTGTCGGTGAGGACGGGTACATTTAGAATGGTTAAAACAGATCTATAAGATTAAAATCATAAATTTATTCCCTAGACTTCAATTCCCAAGTCCCATTCCCACTCCACACTACGCGTATCATTCGAGGGCTCACTACAATTCTCAGCTTTAGTTATTCTTAAGAGTATATAATCATTTTTGTTCATTAAAGATTTAGCTGTTAATAAAATCAGCCATCAAAACACAAAATTAATTTGTATGGATAAACTTCTGATATATAGCTTGTTTCTTGCGATATTGTAATTCGTTTTATTTTTATGGAATGAGTATAACTCGAACATCAAATAACACGAAAGGTGGGTACCTGCAAAAGACATTTTGATACTCAAATCAATAAGTGTTTAACATGCATTAAAATTATGTGAATATAGAATGTTAGTAAAGAGTTTATAGACATATAGATAATTAGATATTAATATATGAGTACCTAAACATAAAATATGAGATTAGTGTGTAAAAGTTCATAGTTCTTTCCTTGTTGATGGATAGATAGTATTTTATATGAATACTCGGTTGATGGAGAATGCTAATGTTATGACCGTTTAGTTATTTTTTTTCTAAAGATAAAACTTATAGTTTATTGCATAAAGAGGGTCAAATACAATAAACAGTATATTTTAGCAATTGGGAGTTTCCCAAATAGAAAGAGATGACAATACTCAAAGAAAATGAAACAGAAACTAAAGCAATTAAAAAATCAAATTAAGGGTGTGGTTGTCGTGGAATGCAATGGATTCGGAACTGTGTTGCCCATTTTCATTGCATGGGATAGAACTTCCCCAGACTCCCTTCATTTCTGGCCAAAGATGAAGAAGTTTCGTGACAGCCATAACTTTCAAAGAAGGTAAGCAAGCTCGCCCTTCCTTCTCTTGAATTCTGGTTGGTGTTTGAGCTTCTCTACCATTTAACACCACCACTGCCATGCTTGAGGGTTAGCATCTCTTGGAATCAATGCTAGCAAATTGAGACATGTTTCAGACTGCCATGGATTTCGAACAAAACACTACCGACTGAAGTGCCGATTCTGGTTCCATTGAACATCTTGGGCAGTGAGGGTTAATAGTAGTCAATAATGACTAATAAAATTGTCACTTACAAGCTAAGAATAAATATTTCATCATGAGCAATTAAACTCGAGTTATAATTTATATTGAGTAATGGATCATAGTCACAAGTTTTATTCTGGAGATCATATGATCCAGACTAAGCTTATAAAATAAAATAAGTTTATAAATCAATGGAAAGATAACATAAATAATAATAACATGGTGAGCTTCTAAGTTTAGTTGAATCATTATGTCGACACTTGTTAAAAAATAATTGAGCGATAATAGTTATTCAATCAAGACAATTTCGTAAAAAATAGTTTTTTATTTGAGATTAATATTTCATATAATACATAGTATCTAATTGTATACAAATTAAAAAGTTTAAAAATATGTTTTCGTTGAAAGAATTAATTGTATAATTCGAAAATACAATAATCAATTATCTTGACAATTTTTCATTCACGGGAATTAGTTATTAAATATTTGCAAGCAACATGATATAAATAGTTGAGCCATTAGCTCCTCAAAGCAAGAATTCTTTTTCTCCATATGTACATATGTGTTACCAATATATTACTTTCAAGACTTTTCTAAGTTGAATATTAAATTCTATTACATGTACTGCCGTGTTAGTTAACAAAATTGTTGTTACACCGATCCAAAACTTTTTTTTAGGATTCTATCCAAATAAATATCTCTTGTTCAGGTAGCTCCTGAACACAGTATAAAACAAAAAGGAAACTAGTTTAACTTTTAGTGCTGCTTAATTTAAACTAGGAATGTTTAAAATCTAACCTGCCCTAAAACCTGACTTGAACTCAAATAATTTTTTTTTTTGTTCGATATATATTTTTACTTGATATACTTTTTTGAATTGAATTCGGGTCATAGTTCACGAAAAAGGTTATTGTTTCATGGTTTAATTAATATTTTTTATTATATTATTTTGTTTTTATTTTAATATAAATATTATATAATAAAAAAATATAAGGAACTAACTTTTTTATAAACCAACTCAACTAATTTTCATCTAAATCTAATTTTGAAATTAAAAAAATTAGATTTCGTACTCTTTACATATACTCACCGTTAAACTCAAGCAATGAATCACTTACTATAGGCGTTCTCATTCTCTCTCTCTTCCAGTCCTCCTTCCATCTATAAAAAGATATCGAATTGCAAAAAAGCATCCATAACCCTTTATATTGTAGATGTTTTTTCGTCCCTTAATAAAAAAATATATTGAAATTTAGAATGCGAATTTTCTTTAAAAAGAAAGAAACATCTAAATTACAAAAGAAAAATTTACAATCTCTTAAGAATAAATTTAATGTGATTTAAATTTTTTTGATGTGATTTGGACATTTTTTCATGTAAAGTGGATGTGTTTTTGGATATCATTTGAATGATTTTTTATTATATTGTGGATTTTTTTTCAGTTCTTTAATAGAAAATATATTGGAGTTTAGGATGCAGTTGAAGTTATGTGATTTAGATTTTTTTAATTTAATTTAATTTTTTTTATGTAATTTGGATGTTATTTCGATATAATTTGAATGTTTTTAGTATATTGTGAATTTTTTTTGTCCCTTAATAAAAAAAATATTGAAATTTAGAATGCAAATATTTATTTTACAAAAAAAAAAATCTAATTATAAAGAAAGGAACATTCATAATCCTTGAGAATAAATTTTCAACTCACAAATATTAACAAATAAAAAATATCTATTATTTACAAAATAAAATCCAAACAAATAAAAAAAAAATCCAAACTTTATAGAATGAAACATTTAATTACTAAAAAAATCCACAACCCTTTTTTTATGGGCCTTAGGAGTTGGTTGAAGTTTAGCTACATTCCTGGTTGGTTATTTAGTGAAGTTGATATATAATATCTAGAGAAAAATATAAATAGGTCTCTAACTTTTAATTAAAAGATAAATATATTTTTGATTAATTAAAAATATAAAAACGTCTCTAACCTTTTAAAATACGAGATATTTAAATTTCTCCATCCAAAATATATAAAAAATCAAATCAGTCATTTAAAAAGATTTAAATGTCTCGCATTTTAGAAAATGAAAGACATTTTTTTTAATTAGTCGAAGACATATTTATTTTTGAGATAAAAAATCAAAAACCTATTTATCATTTATTCTAATATCAATTAACATTTATTAAATACAATTTTTAAAGATAAAATTTTATTAGTTTGTTATATCCATTGACCGATTTAATCAGTTTATATTAAATTTGTTAAACTAGATAAAGAGAAATATTAGAGGATTATAATAATTTATTTTTTTATCATTAGTTAATCATAAATGTATAAAATTATGGGATAAAATATATTGTTGGATTACCAAATTAAAAAAATTGAATTAATGATTAAGTGATGGCAAAAAATAATAAATTTTAATAGTACTAACATTCCTCCATAAATTCAAATCTTTAAAATAAACACAATAAAATATTTCCAAATCTAATTAAACTCATCCATCTTAGTCAATGTGCACCGATAATTTACTAGGGCTGGTAAATAGATATATCCATTCCGTCTCATTCCTCCCTACCAAAAGTCCTTTCTGCCTCCGTCTATTGAGACGGTCTTAAATTTTTACCCTGCCTCGCCTAATAGTAAATTAGTTTTTTTTTAAAAAATTAAACTATTAAATATTAAAAAAAAATTTCACAAATATTTTAATAAAATTATAATTTTTAAAAATATAAAAATTTATAATTTCTAAATTCATAAATATTAAAATCTTTATAATTCTAAATATCTAATAAACATAATCATCAACCAAATTTTTTAAAACAAAATAATAAAATTAACATTGTTCAAATCAAAATAAATATTTCTAAAATGATAAAAATTGAAGTGCAGTCAACTTTACGTAAAGTTAATAATTGAAAATTATTAAACAAAAATGTAGTCAAATCATTTTAGGGTTCTCAACTATCAACTTCATGTAAAGTCGACTATACCTGAATTTTCACATTTCAAAATATATAACTAAATATTGTCCAAGTCTATAATCAATCAAACATAATCTAAATTATAACATAAATAAAATGAAAAAATATTCTAAATACAAGTACTATAATAACATTCATAATTCAATTATCATCTTAAAGACAAAAGTCTGCCTCGCTGAAATCCGTTAAAATTCGTAAATTAGGCAATGCGAGTTAAAGAAACTTTTTTATTATAACAATCTCAAATTTTTAACCCGTCTTGAATTATACCAGTCGACCGACGGCATTTTGGTATGTTTGTCACCCCTATAATTTACAACGGAAGAATGTTAGGAGGTCAGTAGATTTTGTGATTTATAGTCATTAATTAGTTATTATTAATATTTTTAATGATGTGAAATTACATTTAATAATGTAAGATTACTCACTTTTCTTTTATAGATTAGGGACCTATTTGAAAAACTTCAAAAGTAACTTTTTTGAACTTTTGACTTATAAAAAGTAGTAGTATTAATGTTTGGTGCAATTTTTAAAACCAAATTGCAGCTTTCTAAGAAGCTATTTAAAAGTTTATAGAGAAATTAAAAAAAAAAAAGACTTCTCTTATAATACTACTACTTTTTATCATATTTTTAGAGCTAAAAACCCAAATACAAAATAACTTATTTATAAGTTATTTTTAATATAATAATTTATTATATAGTTTGCTACACATACAAGTCTTTCTGACTTACAAGCTATGTAAGTTGGTCCAAATCCAAGAAAAAAAAAATGCGCACCACTCCTTTAAAATCGAGCGTCCAACGCACGTGTTCATTATGCCGCACTTTTCCTCTTCTTCCTCAATCAAAACGCAAACCGTCAAGATTCAAACGACATTCGAAACAAAAGATACGTTCCAACTCCTCGCGAAAAGTAGAAGAAATCAAGAAGAAAAGATACAAATCTCCATAAAAAATCACCAGAAAAAATAAAGAAACATTATTTAAGGTACTGTTTTACTGTTCTTCTAAGTTTTTTTTTCTAAATTGTCTCTGCCATGTGCCTCATCCTTAACTAGCAAAACATTAAAAGATTTCAAGAAGAAATATAATGTCTCCATCATGTTTTGGGTGTATTTCTTAAATCCTTTGGGTGTATTTCTTAAATTCTTTGGGTATATTTCTGTAACCGTTTGGGTGTATTTCTGTAATCCTTTCTGTAACCATTTGGGTGTATTTCTGTAATCGTTTGGTGTATTTCTGAAGTTCCATTATCTTCAAAATAATTTCAAAGTTTGATTTCAGAAATTATGAAAAACGAAAAAAAAACGAAACAAAAAAGAGATCCAAAAAAATTGGCAAGAAATTCGAAAAAAGAAACGAAATCTTTTGAAAAATGAAAGTTATATATTTACAATTACAGGTTAATTGATTTGAATTGATTTAAAAATCTATTAAAGAGGCACGTAACATAAACAACATGTTTAGTGGATTTTTTTGTTTAGACTTGTAAAACTTGTAAAAGTAATACATTTATATGTAAAGATTAATCCTATTATTTAATTTATTTTGTCAAAAAAAAATTTTAATTAAGCTGTTTACTAAAGTGGCGCTTCTAGTTAGATTTTAATAAAACAGGTAGTGCTAGACTTTCTCATTACACCGTTCATGCTATTCTTCTTCCATAAAAAGGGAAAAAAAAAAAGAAAAGAAAAGGTACACAGGCTATTTAGAAAGAATCAAGAAATCATCCCATCCAATTATCCAAAGCGACTGTAATAATCAGAGTAGTGTTTGATATGTAACTACCGAGAGTACCGACAATGAACCATCTTGTCCTCTGATCTCATCGCAAATTAGAGAAATTACAAATTACAAATCCATCACACAGCACAGCCTCGGCTAAGAAACTCTCTCTCTCTCTCTCTCTCTGTTCCGAAGCTGCATTGCACTTTCGGTATTCTGTTGCCTTCTGTGTCACTTGCAAGACAACAAAATCGCTAAGCGCCTAACAACAAATACGTAACAGTAACACCCAATGCAATGTGCTCATTGCGTTGAGGAGATTCATTCATCCATTCGTTCATTCATAAACAATCTCATTAAGTGACCTTTCCTCTCTTCTATAGCCTGTAACGAAGGGGGATCTGTCTTCTCTCTCTCTTTCTCTTTGTCAACATGGGAACTGCAGAAGAAAGAGCCATTGCTGTCATCATGGTTGGAGGCCCCACCAAAGGTACGTTATCTCCCCCAATGAACATCGATTTTTCATTCCAAATCTTGATTTTCTTAACCGCCTCATCTTTCTAATCTAATATTCACTTGGAAATTTCACATTTTTGGTTTTCTTCTGTGGAATTGGACTTGATTCAATTGTTCAATTTGGTTTGATATCAATAGGCTTCGAACAAATAGTAGAGCCACAGATCTTAGATTAGTTTAGACCTGTAGAGTGACATTGTTTGTTTTTTTTTTTTAATTCAAATTAAAACTATTTAGCAATTATATATTATATTGATGTATTTGATTTTCTTGTGTCAAATTGGACTTGATTCGTTTTGTGGATTTTGATATCTATGGTTTCTGTGTTGTATTGTCTTTGGATTTGGAAGGTACTAGATTCAGGCCATTGTCATTCGACATACCTAAGCCACTTTTTCCATTGGCGGGACAACCCATGGTCCATCACCCAATTGCTGCTTGTAAAAGGGTATGCATTCTGTAAAATTCAAAACGTGTATATCTTGTCTGCAATGTTGTTTTCAAAATCTTGTTTGTGTTTTGCAGATTCCTAATTTGGCTCAGATTTATCTAATTGGTTTCCATGAGGAACGCGAATTTGCATTATTTGTTTCCTCCGTCTCAAACGAGCTTAAAGTCCCTATTAAGTAAGCTGTTTCTTCCAATCATCTTATAAACTTTCAGCGGATTTCAAAATTTTTTTTTTCATGGTAGTTTTTTTATTGAGATTGCATTGGTTATTTTTGTCTTCCATGCTAATAATAGATATCTGAAAGAAGACAAGCCTCATGGGTCAGCTGGTGGTCTTTATAGCTTTAGAGATCAAATCATGGAGGATGATCCGGTTTTTGTCTTTACCCATGTCTTTGTCCATTGTTGACTATAATAAATTTGCTTATCATATGTTTGCTATATGGTATGGCTGAAATGGTTTACGTGATCATGCTGATTAATTATCCAATGACATTGATCACATTTTTTGTATGGCAGTCACATATTTTTTTGCTAAACTGTGATGTTTGCTGCAGCTTTCCACTACCGGAAATGCTTGGTAATTTCTATTCTGAAATTAGACTATAACTTTATCGTCTAGGCAACTTTTTGATGCTGCTTCCTTTTCTATTCATTGTGTCATATTCCGGATTACATTTGCAGAATTGTAACTCTGAATCTTCCTTGAAATGTCTTAATAATTATTACATGGCTGGCAGAACAACTAATTGGCACAGTCTGCATTTGTGCTTGCAGATGCTCATAGAAAATATGGTGGGATGGGAACAATATTAGTTGTTAAGGTTGGACAATACAACACACAAAATTGTTATGTTGTTAGCATGAAATTTTGGTGATTAGCATTCAATTTATTTTATTTATCCATTTTCAATGTTGAAGGTTTCGCCAGAGTCGGCCAGTGAATTTGGGGAATTGGTAGCTGATCCAGTAACCAATGAACTGTTGCATTACATTGAGAAACCTGAAACTTTTGTATGTTCATAATATAAGCTTATACTGTGAATTGCCGAACAAAAGTTTGAAAATGTTTCCTCTGCTCCTGCTATTTTTTGACATCTTATTTGGTAACCAACTGAATGCAGGTAAGTGATCTAATAAACTGTGGTGTGTATATATTTACACCAGATATATTTACTGCAATTGAGGGTGTTACTACTCAGCAGAAAAATAGAGGTCAGTAAATATCCTAGGCTAAGAAAATATATCTTATAATTAACTAAACATGAACTTGCATTTAATTAAAACATTTGAAAATCTTCACACCATTCATTTGTTTCGTTTATAGGAACTTCAAGATTTGTTGAGTTTGTCATATTGTATAGAATCTCATTCTAGTTATATTGCATTCTATTTTCAGCTAATCTAAGACGTGTCTCCAGCTTTGAAGCAATGCAGCCAGACACAAGGTTTGTTGTTATAAATTATAGTTATTAAATTATTATAGGACTTGCAATACAACCCAAATAATTTCTGAAGAGAGAAATTTTCAAATATTTTTCCATCGAAACATTCTATGATTGTCCTGATCATTTCACATCAGCAGCAGCAATTCATAAAATAACTAAGCTTAGCTTTGAAATGACTAGCAGTGCATGAAAAGGTTGAATCATGATTGGATCCTTTTCCTGAAATCAAAAGAAACTTTAAAGTTTATCAAGTTTTAAGACTTGTGAGCTGCAGAAGAGATTAGACCAGATTCATATTTTAAGTAGAAAATTTAGGTTCACTTTTAAATCCTATTTCTAACGATTAAGACAGTATGTAAAGTTAAGTTTCATTTTGAAATCAATTTCTGAGGTGCTTAAACAAAAATAACAAACTATAATAAAAGATAAAGGAGTTCAAAAGATGGTACACCAGAAAATATATTGGTTCGGCTAATAATGCCTACGGTTAGTTCTAAACAAGTATTGAGAATTTCAATATTTGAGTAAGTGTTACAAGATAATAGTCTTCCTAGGCTTAACTTGACTCAGATTCTCAAGAGTTTAAGAATTTTATATATTATTGTCTTAAACCTTCTCAAATTTAACTCGATTCAAATCACCATTAAATTTAAGAACCTTATATATTCTTGCTTCAAGCCTTCTCAGACTAAAAATGATCACTACAAGATCAAAATACAGAGCACAAGCAATGGTGCGTATAATTACATGTACAAGATCTGAAATTCTTGTTCCAAGAGATTATCAAGTGTAGGAACTATTCAGATACGTGTTTATCAACAATAACAATAAAGCCTTATCCCACTAGGTGGGGTCAGCTATATGGATCAAATAATGCTATTGAGTTTTATCATGTATCATGTCTACAGATAGATTGTTTATATGAAATCTCGTTTGACCACTTCATGGATGGTCTTGCTAAGTTTTCCTTTGCCTTTCACCGCTTGTCCATCTTTCATATCATCCACCTTCCTAACTGAGTGTTCTGTCGGTCTTCTTCTTACATATCTAAACCACCTGAGACGCAATTCTACTATCTTTTACAATAGGTACTACTCCAACTCTGTCTCTTATATCTTCGTTCTTTATTCTATCCAATCACATATGACCACTCATCAATCTCAACATCTTTATCTCTACCATACTTAACTTATGTTCGTGCTCCGTTTTGGCCGTCCAACACTCTGTACCTTAAAAGTATAGCTAGTCTGATAACAGTGCGATAAAATTTACTTTTAAATTTTAAAGACATTTTTTTTGTCACATATAAAATCAGACACACTCCACCATTTTAACCAACCTGTTTGAATCCTATAATTTATATCATATTCAATCTTTCCATTATCCTGTATGATGCACTCAAAATACTAAAAATTTTAACTTTTCGTAAGATATTTTCTTCAATTTTCACCTCTGTATTAGAGTTTTCCTTCGGCGGCCGAACATACATTTCATATATTCTGTCTTATTATAGCTTATGCGTAAACCATACACTTCTATAGTTTTTCTCCATAAATCCAACTTCTTATTTAAATCTTTCTTTGACTCTTCCATAAGGGCGATATTATCGGCAAAAAGCATGCACCATAGTACAGGCTCTTGGATATACTATGTGAGTACTTTCAAAACTAATGTGAAAAATGTATGGACTTAAGGATGATCCCTTGTGTAATCTTATACCAATAAAAAATTTCTGTTACACCACCTTGAGTCTTCACACTAGTTATTACACGAATATATGTAATCCTTACTCTCTTTCTTTGCAAAACCTTCCATAAGACCTTTCTTGGTACCTTATCGTACGTTTTTTTCAAATCAATGAACACCTTGTATATCTCTTTTATTACTACGATACATCTCCGTCATCCTTCTTAACAGGTATATTGCTTCAGTGGTGAACACGTCTGGCATAAAACCAAATTGGTTCTCTATTACTTGTGTCTCTTGTCTCAGTCTCCATTTTATCACCCTTTTCTATAACTTCATGGCATGACTCATGAGTTTGATCCCTCTATAGTTTCGCAACTTTGTATATCCCTCTTATTCTTGTAAATAGGTATTAATGTGTTTTTTTTTCCACTCATCTGACATCTTCTTTCTCTTCAAGGCACTTCCAAACTTCAATCGAAATATAATCGGATCTTACTGCCTTGTAATTTTTCATCCACTTTAGAGCTTCTTTTACCTCGAAATCTCGAATCATTCGATAATAGTCGAAGTTTTGCTCTTCTTCTCTCGTACATAACCGACCAAGGCTCGGAAGAGTCTTCTATCCTTCATTAAATAACTCGTAGAAATAGCTCTTTCACCTTTCATTGATCTCCTCCTCTTGAGCCAAAACCTTTCTGTCTTTATCTTTTATGTACTTAACCTGATCTAAGTCTCTCGTTATTCTTTCACGTCTCTTTGAGATTCTATATATATATTTTTTCCTTCTTTCTTGTCTAAAAACTGGTAGAGATCCTCATATATTCTTGTTCTTGCTTTACTTATAGCCACTTTTGTCTCTTTCTTAGTCGTCTTATATTTTTTTCAATTATCTGCATTTTGGCATAAAAATCATTCCTTAAAGCACGCTCTTTTTGCCTTTATCTTTTCTTGTACACTCGCATTAAACCACCAGGATTCCTTATCTCTTAGTCATATCCTTCTAGATTCACCAAAATTTTCTTTTACTGTTCTTTTAATAACTTCTGTCATCTCCCTCCACATCTCCTCCGCATTTCCATTTCCATTCTACTTTGCTTCTTCTCCTGCTCGTCTTAGGAAATTTCTTTATCCTCCATCTTTCATCCGCTACCACTTTATCTTTGGGTTTTTTGTACGATGTCTTTTTCTTAATTTTTTCTTAAAACGAAAATTCATGACAAGCATCCTATGTTGTGTTAAAAATATTACAAAGAATAACTTAGATTACAAATAGTTAAAATAACTCTTCTGAGCTAAGAAGAGTGTACCAAAGAAAGAAGAAAATATGAGAACTTGAGCATGAACATTTAGCAAGATTTTCGAGCAGCACCAAGTTCTCCGTGACATATATATAGTGAGAGTAAGCCATAATGACGTTGGAAATCTTTTTCTCTTTTCCCTTGTGCTTGAGTACACAACTTTTTTGCTTGGTATAGTACTTTTAACATACAAGAAAAATTGTTTTGTACTTATAGTAGATGACATATGACTGAGAAAGCTTTTTTTTCAAAAGCTCTAGCTTGATCAACACGCTCACATTTTAAAGCCATAATGTTTTTCGTTAGTTTGGATGCTTTTCTGAAGTCTTGTGATGACGTATTCCTTGCTTCTAGGTGTTGGAATTAAGTCTTCATATCTTTTGAGTTGGGTTAGTAACTCAAATATGCTATGAGGTGTTTTCACAATAAAATGTGCCCTTCTTAGATTTTATATTTTTTTAATTGGAATAAATGACTTAGAGAAAAAATTTCTAGTATGAATGAATGGAATTTTTAAATTACATTTGTCTTCATTAATGATTAAAACTAAATTCAAGATATGGAGCTCATGAGATTTTGGTCTAGTAGCCTAACACTTTGGATATCTAATTACTTACCTTTCTAATTAGATATAATTTTTTTTTTTTTGCATGTAGTCATTCGTATGTCTATATGTAGATGCACTTACTTTGTGCACATTTTTAAGCAGTTCCAGAGGATGAAGTGAAATTGGAAATTGTCATGAAATGCTTTCCTCGTAATTCTGCCTGAATGGAAAAATTCAAGTATGAGAAAGAAATTGAAATGTAACTACTTCTCTTATTAATGAATGTTTCTTTCTTAGGGTGGTCTTTCCTCTATACTCCCACCTTTCCATCATAGGTTTTCATTGGACTTGACAGTGACAAAAGTGACAAAGGTGAGAGGGACACTGCAACTTATAATGAATTTTAACTTTATTTAAAAAAAGAGTAAAACCCCACTATGGCCTTTAACTATTTCGTTAACTCTCATTCCGCCCCTCATCGATTGGAAAATGATATGATTGGAAAATGATATTGTGGCTCCCTAACGATTAATTTCGTTAGACATTCTACTCCTTCCGTTAATATTTTCATCCATAGCTAACGGATTTTGCCTATATATCACATTAGTTGATGACGTGTCAAGGAACCATTCCAAAGGAAAAAATGCTTCCTGCTATGTCAACAATATGCTGCAGTAAAATAGGACAATAAAATTCCTGAAAAATCTTTTAGGAGATACTTAAACCCCTAACTAATTTAAATATAAATCTATAATGAACCATGAAATAGGACAAGTATCCCTAAATTTCAACAAGTCATTGTACCTGCTATTGCACTAATTGTTGGCCTTGGTTGGTAGTAGCCTTAGTTCCTTGCTGCTGATTCTTCTTCTTCTGTTGCAAAGATTTTATTTGATGACATGTGCAAAAAAGGGTTGGTCTCGAATGATGTTATTTTTACCACTTTGATTAATGGACAATACAAATATGAAAAATTGAATTGGCCTAGAAGAATTTTCAGGTAATGATCAATTAAAGCATTAGGCCGGACTTGATCACGTACAATGTGCCGATCAATGGCCTTTGCAAGATCTGCGATTTGAAAGAAGCTAGGGAACTTGTGAATGAGATGAGTGAGAGATATTTAAAATCTAACAGGATCACGTTCATAACATTAATAGATGGATATTGCAAAGAGGGGACATAAAATTTGTATTGGAGATCAAGAAAAAAAATTGAAAGGGATTGAACTTGATGAGGTAGCTTTTTTGCGCTCATATAAGGACTTTATAGAGAAAAAAAAAAGAGAAGGAGGAGCAAGGAATTGATGCTGCCGTCAACCAAGGCCAGCAACCAATGCAGCAAATACAATGGCTTGTTGAAATTTAGGGATACTTGTCCTATTTATAAGAATAAGGGAGATATACAGAGTTGTCAAAATTATAGAGGGATCAAACTCATGAGCCATACCATGAAATTATGAAAAAGGGTTATAGAACGAAGACTGAGACAAGAGATACAAGTAACGGAGAACCAATTTGATTTTATACCAAACAGATCCACCACTGAAACTGCATACCTGTTAAGAATGATCATGGAGAGGTATCGTAGTAATAAAAGGGATTTACATATGGTATTTATTGATTTGGAAAAAGCGTACGCTAGGGTGTCTAGGGAGATCTTATGGAAGCTTTTGGAAAGGAAGAGAGTAAGGATCACATATATTCGTTCAATTAAAAACATGTATGATAGAGCTACAACTAGTATGGAGACTCAAGGTGAAGTGACAGAGGAATTTTCTATTGGTATGGAATTACACCAGTGATCATCCTTAAGGATGTACCTTTTCACATTAGTCTTAGAAGTTCTCACAGAGCATATCCAAGAGCCTGTGCCATGGTGCATACTTTTTGCTGATGATATCGTTTTTATGGGAGTCATGAAAAGACTTAAATAAAAAGTTAGATTTATGGAGAGAAGTTTTAGAAAAGTGTATGGTCTCTGCATAAGCCGTAACAAAACGGAATATATGGAATATAAGTTTGGCTGTCGAAGAAAAAACCCTAATACAGAGGTGAAGATTAAAGAAAACATCATTAAAAAAAGTTAAAAGTTTTAAGTATTTTGAGTGCATCATACAGGATAATTGAAAGATTGAATATGATGTAAATCATAGGATCCAAGCAAGTTGGTCAAAATAGCGGAGTGCGTCTAGTTTTATGTGACAAAAAAGTGCCTTTAAAATTTAAAGATAAATTCTATCGTACTATTATCAAATCGGCTATACTTTATGGTACAAAGTGTTGGGCTGCCAAAGGAGCACGAACATAAGTTAAGTGTACCAGAGATGAAGATGTTGAGATAGATGAGTAGTCATACGCAATTGGATAGAATAAAGAACGAAGATATAAGAGAGAGCCTGTGAAAAAGATGATAGAATTACGTCTCCGGTGATTTGGACATGTGAGAAGAAGACCGACAGAGCACCCAGTCAAAATGATGGATGAGATGGAAGATGGATAAGGGGTGAAAGATAGAAGAAGACCTAGAAACACCATCTATGAGGTGGTCAAACGAGATTTATATGTAAACGGTCTCTCTGTAAACATGATATATGGTAGAGTTCAATGTTGTCGTTTGATCCATGTAGCCAATCCCACCTAGTGGGACAAGACTTTGTTGTTATTATTGGTGTTGTCCTACTTCATGGTTCATTATGGATTTATATGTCTATGTTTAAATTAGTTAGGAATTTAAGTGTCTCCTAAAATTTTTTAGGGGTTTAATTTTCCTATTTTACTGCAGCGTATTGTTGACACAGCAAAGGACATTTTGTTCCATGGAATGGTTCCTTGACACATCATTAGTTAACGTGATACATAGGCAAAATCCGTTAGCTCTAGATGGAGATATTAACGGAGTAGGTAGAATGTTTGGCGAAATTAATCGTTAGAGGCCACAATATCATTTTTCAATCGACGAGGGGTGGAATGAGAGTTAGGGAAATGGTTAAGGGTCGAGATAGGATTTTACTCTAAAAAAATGCCAATAACAAAAATTGAACTATATGTAAACTCAATATATAATTTCTAGTGTACATCATAAAATTATTATTCATCAGAAAAAGGATCTTGAAATTCATGATTATTACGAATAAAAATGAGAAGAGTTACTAACCTTGATCCATGATGATAATGGTAGTAGGAAGAATTCACTTTGTCTATTCCTTTGCCTTTTTAATTCTTTCTTTAATTAAGTTATTGATGGTGAATAAAGAAAGACTTTATTTGTAGGAAGAGAGGACTGAATTCTGATTTGATTTTTATAAAAACTAACTTCCATAAAGTTGGTTATATTTTTTAAATAATCATATAAATTTTTTTTATTTTATTATTTAATTAAATATTTATTAAATCAATAAAGTAAGATACATCATACACGAGACATAATATAATTTCTTACATTCTCCCACTTGGCTCATATGTCGTTATTTCAATTGATGGTTTAAGAAATACATTTATCATAATACGCATCTCTAAGCAATTACATGCATAGCTTAATTTATCATGATAAAAATAGAACTAACATGAGTCATAGCGATTGTACGTCACCTATTCAACATAGTCCCTTCTTTATATTGCAAAGTTAGTCACATTTTTAACATGAGCCATAATGAGGAAGTATATAACATAGTTAGTCCAACAATAATATCTTTATTGTAAGACAATACCTGCTTATTCTAATCCTATTATGGATACAACAAATTGAAAAATCAGGTAATACAGAAATATTAATTCATTTAAGCTCAAATTGTCAATATTCATACAAAACAAACTTCATTAAACATATATTGATCCTATAAACACATAATACCCATATTTTCAATAGGACTAGTAAATGTTTTGGGCGGTAACTCTTTAGTTAAAGGATCAACAACCATAATATTGGTGTTAATGTGCTCTATTGACATTCTTTGTTTCTGAACTTCTTTAATGATAAAGTATTTCAATTCCATATGCTTAGCATTTTTGGAATACTTTTCGTTTTTAAAAAAGAAGACTACTACAGAATTATCACAATAAATTTTCAACGGCTTAGTAATACTGTCAACAATTTCAAGCCCTGAAAAGAAGTTTCACAACCACTTAGCTTGAATCATGGCCTCAAAACATGCCACAAATTCAACTTTCGTTGTAGAAGTAACAATTACTGACTACTTCGCACTTTTCTATGATATTGCTTCTCCAGCTAACAGATACAAATGACCAAAAGTATATTTTCTTGTATTTACGCAACCGACAAAATTTGAATTTGAATATCCAATCACTTTAAGGTGATTAGATCTTCTATAAGTAAGCATGTGTTCATTTGTCTCTTGTAGATATCTTAAAATTTTCTTTGCATCTTTCAAATGATCCAATTCTAGGTTACTTTGGTATCTATCAAGCATACCAACTGCAAAACTGATATCTAGTTTTGTGCAAGTCTGAGCATACATTAAACTCCCAACAACATATACATATGGAATTCTTTCCATCTGTTTCCGTCCCAAATCATTCTTTGGACATTACATGAGACTAAACGTGTCTCCTTTTTGAATTGGAACAGGTAATGCTGAGCAGTGTGTCATTCTAAATCTCTCTAATACTTTATTAATATATGATTTCTGAGACAATCCTAATAGTCCTTGTGATCTATCTCAAAATATTTCAATTCCAATCACATAACTTGTCTCACCCATATCTTTCATTTTAAAGCTATTAGAGAGATATTTTTTAATCTTACTTGATAGACCAAGATCATTAGATGCAAGTAAAATATCACTAACATATAGAACTAAAATAATAAATTTACTCTCACTGACCTTAAGTATATATACTAATCAACAATATTTTTCTTAAATCCAAAACTTATAATAGTATCATTAAATACCGTTGATAGTGATTTCTTAAGTTTATACAACATGTGCTTTTTTTTTTCAACTTAAAATTCCATTGGTTGATCCATGTAAACATCTTCTGAATTTCCATTAAAAAAGCGATTTTTACATTCATTTGGTGTAACTGTAAATCATAATGAGCCGCTAAAGTAAGATAATTCTTAAAAAGTCTTTTATAAAAACTGGTGAAAAGTCTATTTGTAATTAATGTCATCCTTTTGACTAAAACCTTTGACAACAAGACAAATCTTGTAGCGTCCAAGGTTGCTATGAGAATTACACTTAGTCTTAAAGACTTATAGACTCCCAACTCTCTTGCATCTTTTAGATAATTCCACCAGGTTCCATATTTTATTTGTACCATTGATTTAAGCTCATCTTTCATGGCGTCTAACCATTTTATCAGCATTATCACCATTAATGACTTGTGAGAAAAAAAGTGGATCATTAACAATACTCAAAATCAATTTCTAACTCTTGTAAATACACCACATAGTCATTAGAAATAACAAATCTTCTTTTTCTTTAAAACTTTCTTAATACCATTTCTTGTGATTCTATTATCGGCTCTTCATTAATCATGGGAATAATAAGTTCTTGTTCCTCTTGATTGTTATTTAGTCCAACAACAACAGGATCAGTAATCTATTCATGTTGATTGTTATTGGACTCAATAACGTGTGGAATAACAACTCTAGAAGTAGAAGTACAAGTTGAAGGAACTTGTATTCTTACTTCTTTAATCTCCACATTTTGTGAAGTTGTACTCCCACTGGTCTCGTCATTCTCAATGAACTGTGCATTGTCAGTTTCAACTATTCTTATACTATGAGTAGGACAATAAAATATGTACCCTTTTGATTTTTCTGGATAACCAATGAAATATCTACTGATTGTTCTTGCATTAAGTTTTTTTTCTTGTGGATTATAAACTCTTATTGCTCCTGACATCCCAATACATGTAGATGCCTTAAACTAGGTTTTCTTTCGGTCTATAACTCAAAAGAAACTTTAGGAACTGTCTTACTAGAAACCCTATTCAATAAATGCATCACAGTTTTTAAAACATACATCCACAATGATATAGGTAAAGATGCATTACTTGTTATTGTCCTAACCATTTCTATTAAAGTACGATTTTGCCTTTTTGGTACACCGTTTTGTTGAGGTGTACCTAGCATTGTGTATTGAGCATATATACCACATTTTTCAAAAAATTTAGCAAATGGACTTGGATTTGTCCTCTTTCATCATATCTTCCATAATATTCACCATCTCTATCAGATCTGATAATTTTCACCTTTTTGTCCAACTGTCTTTCAACTTTATTTATATAAATTTTTAAAGCATTAACTGTTTGAGATACATCATAAAATAGATAAATATAACCATAACGTGAATAATCATCAATAAAAGTGATAAAATATTTTTTTATTGAATGAGTTTACATCAAAGGGTCTACACATGTCAATGTGTATAATTTCAAGAAGTTGGGTATTTTTTGTAGCTCATTTCTTTGCGTATTTCGTTTGCTTTCCTTTAATATAATTCACACAAATATTAAGATCAGTAAAATCCAAATTTGTAAGGATGTCATTCTTTATCAATTTGTCCATTCTTTTTTTTTTTGGAAATGTAACCTAAACATTTATGCCACAAGCAGAACGTTCATTCACTAAATTATGTTTAGTGCCAACTTTATGATGCAAAGTCACAAGTGATTCAACATATAAATCATCAAAATTAAATTTATATAAACTATCAGAAAGTATGCTAGATCTAATAATATAGTTGTGCTTAAACAAACTGAAACAACTATTACCGAAATTAAAGGAGTATCTAGTAACATCAAGTTTAGATAAAGAAACTAAATTCTTAGAAATACTTGGTACATAAAAAATGTCTAGCAAATCTAAATGAAGTCCAATGTCAAGAATCAAACTATAAGCTCCAATAGCTTCTACTGGAGCTTTATCTTTATTTCCCATGTAGACAAACTTTACATTTGGCCTTATGGTTCGGGTTGTAAGGAATCCTTGCATCAATTTAGAAACATGAGTTGTATTTCCAGAATCAATCCACCATGTATTCTGAAGAACTTCAATTAAGTTTGATTCAATAGATATATAAGCATAATTAAGTTTAATACCTTTCTTTTCAAACTAAGTATTCCTCTTTAGACAATCATTTTAAAAGTGTCCAGATTTCTTGTAAAAATGATACTTGTCTTTCTTCTGGATTTCGGAAGAGGACTCAGCCATCTTTAATTAATGGCCCTTTTTCCTTTCCATGCTTTTTTCCAACTTTCTTCCCAACTCCTTGATGGTTCAAGTAAAGGATGGAATGATTTCCTTGATTCTTAAAGTTTGGTTTCCTCTTGAACTAACATGCTATGCAACTCATGCATATTCCATTGTCCTTCATGGTATTATAGTTCATTTGGAAAGAACTATACTTAGATGATAATGAGTTCAAAATGAACTGTACAAAAAATTTTTTATCCGTCTCCATTTCTAAGGACTTAAGTATTGTTACAATATTTGTCATTTCAATGACATACTCATGCATAGTACGGAACCATCAAATTTTAGGGTGGTCAAAGTATCCATTAATGTCTCAACAAGAGACTTATCAGCAGTTTGGGAAGGACTTGATGTTTGTTATGCTCATTTGCATGAACATAAGACTATATCTGTTTGACTTTTTTCAAGCTTTATAATGAGCTTTTTTTTCATTACTACTAAGAACAATAATAGCAACAGATTTCTGAACTTGAAGTCCCAAATCAAGATCCAATACACCAAGGTGAAATTAGACTTGTTCATACTAATAAAAAAAATTCAGCCCATTGAACATTGGAACAGACATAGCATGCGAATGCAATGCAGAATTGCTACAATTAACACATACTTAATATTAACACTAAGTCATAAGATAACACATTATTCAGATTCAAAAAGTATTTATAGAAACATTCAAAGTATATTAATGTTCTCCTTTGAGTGATATATCAAATATACAATAACACAATAATACTAATAAACTTAACTTTACTTAGCAAAGATACATGCACCAATTAAAAATATTTAATATCTTTGAATTTTTAGATACTAGTAACAGCACACATGTATGCCTACAATCATATTCATTAATTATAAGATCAACTAATCAACTTTTGGATGATCCTTAAATATCTCATAACAATGAATTTTAATTAACATATAAATAATTATCATTTAATATCTATTTTATATGTAATTGACACAAAATTATAAACTTGAAATTAACTAAAATTTATAGATTTGACCACTTTAGTGATTAATAAATCTCAAATTTTTAATACAAAACTTTCTTTTATTATTACGAAAATAAAAGACAAAATCACATTCATTTACTAAATAAAATATATGATTACTAAAGAAAGCAAAATCTACTGTTTATAATGGTCAATTATGCATGCGAACATGATATGCAAGCATAAATACATAATAGCGTAGCGTAACTTCACGAAAGTAATATGCCATGCCTTGATCATTTAATTCATACGACATTCATCATATATATGTGCAAACATTGTAATCCATTATGATCATATAAATATCTTGCAATAAACAATCATACACGAAAACATGTAAACTGAAAATATAGTTAAAAAGTTCCTATAACTACAAATTTCATGTTACATTAGTTTTGCAGTAAAAATTTTATTTTTATGGATAATCACAAATTTCATAACCTAAAAGCTTTAATACCACATGTAAACTAAATATATAATTTCTAGTGTACATCATAAAATTATGATTCATAACTCATAAGAAAAGGATCTTGAAATTTATGATTATCACAAATAAAAATGAGAAGTTACTAACTTTGATCTATGATGAGAATGGTATTAGGATGAATTTACTTTGTCTATTCCTTTGCCTTAATTCTTTCCTCAATTAAGTTATTAATGGTGAGTAAAAAAGAAAGACTTAATTAGTAGGAAGAGAGGACTGAATTCTAATTTTCTTTTCATAAAAACCAACTTTCATTAAGTTGGTTATATTTTAAATAACCATACAACTTTCTTTATTTTATTATTTAATTAAATATTTATTAGACTAATAAAATAAGACATATCACACACATGAGACATAATATAATATAATTTCTTACACTTTAGACTCTTTTATCATAAAAGTTCAAACAGCATATTATAAATCATGTCTCATAGAAGTTTAAGTTGTTATGTATAGGCAAAGTAAGAATTTAATTTTGTTTTGATATGAAGTCATAATGTGTTTTTCCAAAAGTACTCCATGTAAAATAAAAATCAACTACTAAATCACCCACCATGTATTTATATATATTTATATTGATTCACGCATTTTTCCAACTAAATAATCATTTATCAGAATAATAGAATAACAAAATCTGCAATGGATGAATAATCAAACTTGTGTACAGTAGTCTAACCAACTCTTTTATAAGATGTCAAATCCATGTATCTATTCTCAGTATCCAATTCACGTAGCATGGTTCATTTTTAGTCGTGCATAAATATATTGTTTGGAATATTTTCCACATGGCATCATTTCCAAATAACTATGAGGTGTATGGTTCAGTCAGCAAACTGATTGGGTAGGCTTTACCTGCACTGCCTGGCAGGGCGGAGCTAGTCTTTTTACAGAATTGTGTAAAGAGAAAAAGGGGGGGAGGGGATATGTTAAAGTCTCGTATACAATGGTGACATAAAATATTGTACGAGTAATACATTTCACACAAGAAACATAAAAGGTTCTAATTCTTAAGTATAGAATCATTTATGGTGGAGAAAAAATATAAGAGAGGAAAAGAGAATTAAACTATTGGATACGTAATTAAACTATGATATGCATAAAACAACTTGAGCGAAAAGAAAAGAAAAAGAGAAGGTACTTTTACAAGAAACATGGCAATTGGGCAACACAAGGTTCCACTCCTGCTGCTGGGGTATGATGCATGGTAGATGCACCACAATGCCAGTACCAGGGAAGGAAGAATTTTTTCTTATTTCAAAACCATTTGTAATTGTTTTTTGTGTATAATTTTATATATAGGATCTACTTCTTTTGGTACAACTTGAGCCTTGTGAATAACGAGCTATTACCTGCTTCATTTCTCTCTTTTAGTCTCTCAGCTTAGCCTTCATAATTGAGGATATATTTTTCATCACATATTGAGATCATTAAGCTTTTGGAAGAAATAAATCAATAACATACAGCGAGGAAATTACAGCGACAGTTTACTTTCTGTTTTGTAGCATTAGAACCATGGTTCATTGTCACATCTGACTTTGAAGAACTCTTCTGCAGGAATCTTTCTTCCGATTATGTCAGATTGGATCAAGATATCCTCTCACCTCTTGCGGGGAAGAAACAGTTATACATTTATGAAACCAAAGACTTCTGGGAACAAATCAAAACTCCTGGGTATGCCCGAGTAATAAGTTACTTGTTCATAGTTTCCTTAATGGGGAATTATCATTAGAAATGATGACTTAATTTCTGCAGAATGTCCATAAAATGTTCTGCCTTGTATCTTTCCCAATTTCGTCACATCTCGCCACAACTATTGGCAAATGGAGATGGTATTAAGAAAGCCAGCATCAGTGGTGATGTTTATATTCACCCATCTGCTAAAGTGCATCCAACAGCAAAGGTTAATGTTTAAGAGCTTTGAAAATAAATAAATAAAAACAAATATTTTATAAAAAAAAATCATCTGCCACATTAGATACCTTATGGGATGCAAAATTGCAAATTGACTTATGCAAGTGTCATTGAACAGATTGGCCCTGGTGTATCAATATCTGCAAATGCTCGTATCGGAGCTGGTGCAAGGCTCATAAATTGTATCATCCTAGATGATGCAGAAATTAAGGTTGGTTTACAATGTTATCAGTTTGAAATGCATCACCATTTCCACTATGTTGTTTTATATTTTGTTTTGTTTAACAGGAGAATGCTGTTGTCATTCATGCAATTGTCGGATGGAAATCTTCTATTGGACGCTGGGCCCGTATCCAGGCAAGTTTATAAATTTTGATTTTGATTCAAATAATTCTGAAAACTAAACCCATGTTTTGTGTTCTCTCTTAGAACAATGTACACCATCTGTATATCTGATAGATTGAGGTAGTTAGAAACTTAGAATAATTCATTATAATGTCATTAACTTTGGAAAGTAGATATTCAAATTTATGAATAGTACTACACATCTTCAACCCGAGCACCAGAGCATAATCTGTTACTACATCGAATAACATTAAGCGTAGAAAAGGCATGGCCTAGTTTGCTTTATTTTTCGAAGACATGTTTAACAACTAGCATTTAGTTGTAATATGATTTTGACAAGAGATATGTTATTTGTACTCATTCTGGTTTCATACACTGAGCCAACACATACCACTATCATTCTGATAGAGCGTGAGATCCACATGGGATGGGTCACACACCCCATCCAATAATGGAAACTTTTGTCAAACCTATGGCATAGACACCTTCATAGAGAAATGGGTTGTTGTCAAACATCCCTATGACTATACATTTTAAATCTTGGACAACATTGAAATTTAACATTATATGCTTTTGTTGGCCTTTACCTAGCATGAATGTTCCCTCTAGCTAACCGGAAGTTGATCCTCTCAACAGGAAAATTCATTTAACCATATCAAATGTAATTTCCAATTAAGAAATCCATTCCCCGAACTAGCCTCTTACATTTTTATAATCAATCATGTTGACGGCAATGTGCCACATTCATTACCTCTTGACAGTGTTACTTCATTACATTTTCACCTTCTATCGTTATATTTCATTTATTTTTCAATGTATCGGCTAACTTGATAAAACAATTCAGGCTAGCGGAGATTACAATGCAAAACTTGGGGTTACTTTGCTTGGTATTTTTCTCAACCACCTCTGAATATTGTTTCTCATTTATTTATTTTTATCCTAAATATTTTCTTGATGTTAAGGAAGTATCAAAGAGAAAAATTAAACGTACTAATTGTGCGAATTTTGCTCGGTTAATTTGGTGAATCCAGGAGAATCTGTGATAGTTGAGGATGAGGTTGTGGTTGTTAATAGCATTGTCCTTCCACACAAGACCTTAAATGTGAGAGTTCAAGATGAGATTCTTTTGTAAACTCCCTTATTGCTTTGCTCCTAGTATTGGCCTCTTCTTTTGCTTGTGATCTTGCATGGGATTATGTATGATATCTAGTTTTGAAGCCAAAAATGGCTACATTTGTGCTTAGTACTCGATTCCATGCACACATCAGCGGTGCTATCAAATGAAATTATTAGCAAGTATATGACATTTCTTCAGCCATTTTCTTATAGTAGATATTAAGTTTTATAAAACTACTATATGGACACAAAATAGTCATTATGTATTTATGTATAAATATATGTGGTGTTTAATTTATTTTTAATATATATTTTATATTTCAATATATATTTTATACATGTGACTGATTTGGTAGCTAATTTTTAATGTAGACATGGTTGTAATTTTGCATTATGGCATTTTAATAACTAGTTCATTTCAATAGCTAATTTATAATAAATTAACGAGTTAAGTACTTTTTTTGTCCCTAAGAATTGGGTGAAAATCAAATTCGTTTCGGACCCTTTTTTTATTAAAATCATCATCAACGTTACTAAACGTTTTAAAATCATTCTTTTCATAAAAAATAATAATGCTTTGACGATTTTGCCTTTAAAACAAAAACAAAAAACCCCTCTCCCCCACCCTCACCACTAACCCCTTGTCCCCTGCATCAACGCACATCTCTTTCTCTCTCACTCTTTCTCATCTCTAACACCACCACTACCATACCACCCACTATCTTTAACTCTAACACCAATCATAACTCTTCATCTATCACAATGTCAGCCACCCACTCATCTAAACAACAACAAATGACAACAGCAATTCAATTTTGAAGCGAAAATCACAAACGGTTAAGCGGCAGCGGAATTAATTCGATGGAGTGTGGAAGAGCTTGATGGCTTCGAATACCGGCGTCGTCTCAGGCAAAACTTGGTATCACCGGAATAACACCTACACTTGGTAGGCTCCAACGGCAGAAACAACAAACCAGCGGCAACCGCGATGAACTAGCAGCAACAACGGCGAACGCGGCAATAACCCCTCCTTCTGTCACATACCCTCTCTCTCTCTCTCTCTCTCTCTCTCTCTCTCTCTCTCTCTCTCTCTCTCTCTCTCTCTCTCTCTCTGGTGAGCCAGTGGCAGCAGTGGCTTTTCTCCTCGTTGTACTTTTCGTCACATCCCTAAACCCTCACTTTCTTTGTTGGGGCTTGTTGAGGTCTGAGTGTGGTTTTGTGTTGGGTGTTGGGTTGTGTTGGATAAGGGATTCAAGTGGAAAGAGTTAAGGATAATTGGTGGTGGTGGTGGTGGGTGGTGGTGGTGGAGAGAGAGAAAGACATAGAGAGAGATGATGAAGATGCAGGGAGACAGAGGGAGTTAGTGGAAAAGAGGTTTTTTATTTTTGTTTTAAGGGAAAAATCGTCAAAGCATTATTATTTTTTATGAAAATGATGATTTTAAAATGTTTAGTAACGTTGAAGATGATTTTAATAAAAAAAAAGGTCGGGGGCGAATTTGATTTTCACCCCAGACTTTAAGGAAGAAAAAAGTACTTAACCCTGAATTAACTTTTGCTATTAATCTGTATGATAACTTGAGCTCACCTACTCTTGTTACAATTATATAGCTGAAACTAAAGAAAATCTTTTCTGTTAAGCGATGAGCTCACCTCACATTTTATGTGATATGGAACGTAACCCAGAGTAAGATAGAAAATTAAAGAAAGGGACTTCTCTACTTCAATTTGATTTTCTGATACAACAGTTAAGGGAATCATTCTACTTCTCCCGTTCATATCTAAATTTCTCAAAAAAGATTCATAAAAAATTTCATTCACCAAAAATTAAGGGAGAAAAAGTGGCTATCAGGTTTTAAAAGGTTTTTATACCTCATAAGTTTAAAATCCTAACTCATAAGTTCACTAAAATGAAAATGGGTCAAATCATAACTAGGTCTAAAACAAACAAAATAAACTAAAATAAAATAAACATAAAATAAATACTAATAAAGTGATGCCTATTTAATTCATTTTGACTAATAAGAGTCTTCAATACATCTTGTAAATAGTAATGCGTTTGACTTTTTATAATCGTTAATCATTGTCTTGCCCAATTCTTGATGCATCTCCTGAACAAATGATTTAGCCATATTTGGAAAACATTCTTTTATTCTCTTACTTGTTACTCTTGTAATTGGACCGATTAGTATATGACAGTTCTCAGTTTGTCTCACAGAGCTCGTATCATTCCCTTCTTCCTAAAAAAGATTCATCCTTGAATCTGCATCCAAATCAAAAGGAGATAGGTAAGAGACATTAAAAGTAGCTAACACATTATACTCACTTGAAAGGTCAATCTTGCAAGCATTGTTATTGATCCTTTCGAGCACTTGAAATAGACCACCACCCCTAGGGTCTAACTTGAATTTTCTTTGAGTAAGAAATCTCTATTTTCTCAAATGAACCCATATCCAGTCACCAGGTTCAAAACAAATTGCGTCAACCTTTATTCACCCTTTGAGCTGTCAACCTGTTTTTCTTTTCAAACAACTCACTTGCTTCAAGTGCATTGCTTTAACCTTTTTAGCTTTACCTTTTGCATCTAAGCTAACAAGATCACTCAAAGACAAATGTAATAAGTCCAAAACAGTTAAATGATTAAAATCATACACAAGTTCAAAAGGAGAAAAATCTGTAGAAGAATGAATGGTTCTATTATAAGCAAACTCAATAAAAGGTAAACAATCTTTCCAAGTTTTCAAATTCTTATCAACAACAGCACGTAATAAGGTCCCTAATGTTCTATTTACTACTTCAATTTGACCATTAGTCTAAGAACGACATGTAGTAAAGTATAATAATTTTGTGCCTAATTTACCCTATAAAACTTTTCAAAAATGACTCAAAAATTTTACGTCACGATCAGAAACAATAGTTTGGAAAATACCATGTAAGCGCACAACCTCTCTAAAGAACATATCAGCAATTTTTGTAGCATCATCAGTTTTATGGTATGCAATGAAATGAACCATTTTACTAAACCTGTCTACCACAACAAAAAATGATATCTCTACCATTCCTAATTCGAGGCAAACCAAGAACAAAATCCATAAAAATATCAACCCACGGATGCACAAGAACAGGTAAGGGGGTATATAAACCATTTGGTAAAGACTTAGATTTAGCCTGTTTATATACAATACACTTAACACAAAATTTTTCAACATCTATCTCTACGCATGTGTGTCCAGTAAAAATATTCAGATAATACATCTAACGTCTTATACACACTAAAATGACCCATCAAACCCCATTATATGATTTCAGAACAAATAAGTCCCTCATAGAACAAGTAGGCACACAAATTCTATTACCATGAAACATAAAACTTTCATGTCTATAAAATTTGTTAAATGCACCATGTTCACAAGAGGCATAAATAGCAGAAAAGTCAGAATCAGTTGCATATAACTCCTTTAAAAACTCAAATCGTAACAACTTAGAAGTAAGTGTAGTAATCAAAGCATATCTCCGAGATAAAGCATCAACAACGGCATTTTCTTTACCTTGTATAAAGGTAATCACATAAGAAAATGTATCAATGAGTTATACCCATTTAGCATGTCTTTTATCAAGCTTATCTTGTCCCTTTAAGTGCTTCAAAGATTCATCATTCGTGTGAATCACAAACTCCTTAGGTAAGAGTTAATGTTGCCAAACCTCCAAAGCCCGAACCAAAGCATATAAATCTTTGTTATAAGTTGAATATTTGCACTGAACTCAAGTCAACTTTTCACTAAAAAAGGAAATGGCTCGTTTTTCCTTCATCAAAGCAGCACCTATACCAATCCCAAAAGCATCACATTTGATCTCAAAGGTTTTATCACAGTTTGGTAAAACAAGAATAGGAGCAAAACACAAAATTTTTTAGAGTATGAAATGCAATTTCTTGTTCCTTTTTCCATTTAAATCCAACATCTTTTTTGATAACCTCTGTGAAAGGCGCAACAATGGTAGAAATATTTTTCACAAATCTCCTATAAAATCCAACTAATCCATGAAAATTTCTTACCTCAGAAGCATTCTTAAGCGTTGGCCATTCATGAATAGCCTTCACCTTTTCCTCATCAACCTCAATTCCATTCGCACTCACAACAAAACAAAGAAATACAACTTGATCAATACCAAATGTGCACTTTTTAAGATTGGCATATAATTTTTCTTTTCGAACACTTCCAAAACAGGTAAACATGTGACAAGTGGTCAGCCAAAGTGCTATAAATGAGAATATTATCAAAATAAACAACAACAAATTTACCCAAAAATTCTCGCAAAACATGGTTCATTAGACGTATAAAAGTATTAGGTGCATTAGTTAGCCCAAAAGGCATTACTAACCACTCATATAACCCATGTTTTATTTTAAATGCAGTTTTCCATTCATCACCTAGTTTCATTCTAATATGATGATACCCACTTTTCAAATCAATTTTAGTGAATATACATGCACCATATAACTCATCAAGCATGTCATCTAACTTGCGGATAAGATAAAGATACTTTACTGTAATCTTATTGACTACACGACAATCTACACACATCTGCCAAGTATCATCCTTCTTTGAAACCAGTAAAACTGGTACAGCACATGGGCTTATACTCTCTCTAATGTGACCTTTGGAAAATAACTCCTCCACTTGCCTTTGAAGCTCCTTTATCTTCTCAGGGTTACTCTTATAGGCAGGTCTATTAGGAATGCTAGCACTAGAAATAAAATCAATTTGGTACTCAATCCCTCGTAATGGAAAAAAACCACGTCGCATGTCAATAGAATAGACATCTGCAAATTTATGCAACAAAAAGACAAAACTATTTGGCAAATTTAGGTCAAGTTCAGTATCAGAGAATAAAGCATCCCTAAACCGAACCAAAAACAAAGCTTTATTGCCTATAAAAGTACTCTTTAAATCTCTCTCTTTTGTAAAGAAACACAATTTGCTCTCAACTCTCTTATTTTTCTCTGTATGCGCACTATTCTCATGACATGTAATCTTTTCTTTCTTTTCACTCACCTTTGGGTCTTTTGCTATATTCTTTTCTCTCATAGCCTCTTTTCTCTCTGATTTTTCTGTGATCTCACATCCCATTTTTTTCTTAGTATCCTGTTGGAGCTTTAACTGGTCAATGTAAACCTCCGTAGGTGATAATGGAGTAAGAGTGATCTTATGACCATTAAAATCAAAGGAGAACCGTTTTGTGTAACCATCATGGAATGCTCAACAGTCAAACTGTCAAGGTCTCCCCAATAATAAATGACAAGCTTGCATTGGCACCACATCACACAATGTCTCATCAACATACTTTCCAACGGAGAATGTAATTGTCACCTACTTGTCAACCTTGATCTCACCATTTTCATTCAACCACTGCAACGTATATGGTTTAGGATGGCGAACACATGTCAAACACAATTTCTCCACAATAAGTGTACTATCCACATTAGTTTAACTCCCGCCATCAATAATCAGACTACGTACTTTTCCACCCACCAAGCATTTAGTGTGAAAAATATTTTGGCATTGCTCTAGGCTATCTTCTATTACCTGCAAATTCAAAGCACGTCTAACAACAAGAAATTCACTATGGACTGCAAACTCAACATCACCATCAGAACAATCCTTCAAAGGTGGCATACTATTATGATTAGAATCATCACCATGATCAGAATCAGACACAATATCATCCCCTCTAATAACCATAAATCTCATATTTGGACAATCACTAGCATAATGACCCATATCATGACACTTGTGCATTTAATATCTCGGTGACTAGAAGTAGCAGAAGAAGAGTTAGAAGTACCTTTCTTTTTTGTAGCATCAAACAACTCCTTGAGTTTAGCACCCATAGTCTTTGTTGTGTCAGCACTACGAGACTCCCACTTTGGATTAGCATGAGACAATCCCTTAGTGCTCTTCTTTGTTGTTGCATCTCTACCTTTATTGTCATACTGACTAAATCCTCCATCTCCACATAATGATGTAAGTCTACCACATCAGCAATTGATCTATTTTTTTTAGATCATTGTTATAGAACTCGACCCAATTTAGGGAGAGAAGATTTAATTTATGAATTATCTCCTTTGACAATGCCATCAAGGATAAACCTAAATTAAACAAAATACACATGACACTAAAAACGTTAAGACACAACCAAAACATAACTGACCTTTAAACAAACAAATAATGAGTAACATTATATGACAAAACATGAATAAATCTATTTAAACCACCTACAAAATAGTAACCTCAGTATCCTCTTCTATGTTGCCAGTGATCATAAGCATCTCCATTTCTTTATGGTAGTCTTCAATGGACTTGGAGCCTTGAGTCAACCGATGTAACTTCTAATGCACTTCACTGTAGTAGTACGAAGGTACAAATCTCTTCCTCATGAGGCGCTTCATAAGATCACAAGTCTCTATAGGGTGATCATCATTCTGCCATCTTGTCTTTACTAGTTCATCCCACCAAACCAAGGCATAGTCAGAGAATACAACTTCTGCCAAACGAACCTTCTTTGCCTCAGAGTAATTATGACAAGCAAAAATTCTTTCCACTTTACGTTTTCACTCCAAATAAACTTCAGGATCATTTCTCCCTTTAAATGGTGGTATTTGCATCTTGATGGCATTGATATTGCTATCTTGACTTTTGTGTCGATGTGTTATATCCCCATCAGATTCATCATCAGAAGGTACATGATTCTGACGCCGAATCTGAAAAGTTCCTTGTTTAGTATTCTTGGACAATGTTTGTGTCACCTCTTGCCTCCATGCTTTCAATTCAGTCAAGCAATTAGTTAAGTATTGAACGGCCATTTGCATCAACTCCATGTCAACTAAAGTATCTTCTGAATGAGTCATTATAACAATGAACCTGTAACAAAAATGTTATAGAAAGGACCTCACAATCACTCTCTCACTTATTTCACTCAAGGATGGACACTCGTATTTATTCTCAAAATTGGCTTTTACTTGAACGCACCACTCTTGAATCTCTTTGGCTGTTGCACTTGAGAATCAAATAAAACAAGAAAATAGAGAGAATTCGACACCACGATAAGAGGAAAAAACTGAAAAAAAATGACAAAGACACAGAATACAAAGAGTTAACAACAATAACAACAACAACAACAATAATAATGGTTTTTTTTAGGTTTATTTTTTTTATGTTTTTGAGTTTTTTTTTTTACGATAACACAACTCTTTTTTTTTTCATTGAATGCTTTTTTTTGTTTTAGTTGTTTTTTTTACACCAAATGTTCTAATTTAACTTGTACAAAAAGTTGAATTAGAAAGTAATAGTAATAGATCCTTAAAAAAAATCTAATGTTATGGATAAACAAAAGGAAATCACGAATAGTAAGAAAATAATAAACAATAAAAGAGACAATAACAAGAAGGAACAAAAAGAGATTAAGGAATATATGAAGATGAACAATGAACCGACTCAGGAAATGATGCGAGATTTTTTTTATTAGGATAAAGAACAAATATAGATTAATAAGGATTAATCTAATACCTGAAATCTTATACCAAATGATACGGAACGTAACCTAGAGTAAGATAGAAAATCAAAGAAAGGGACTTATCTACCTCAATTTGATTTCCTGATGCAACAGTTAAGAGAATCACTCTATCTCTCCTGTTCACACCCAAGTTTCTCAAAGAAACTCAGAAATTTTCATTTATCAAAAATTAAGGAAAAAAAGTGGCTTTCAGGTTTTAGAGAAATTTTATACCTCTTAAATTTAAAATCCTAACTCATAAGTTCACTAAAATAAAAATGGACCAAATCATAGCTGGGCCTAAAACAAACAAAACAAACTAAAATAAAATAAACATAAAATAAATACTAAGAAAGTGATGCTTATTTAATTCATCTTGACTAACGAGAGTCTTCAATGCATCTTGTAAATAGTAAGACGTTTGACTTTCTATAATCGTTAATCATTGTCTTGTCTAATTCTTGATGCATCTCCTGAATAAATGATTTAGCCATATTTGTAAAACCTTCTTTTATTTTCTTAGTTGTTACTTTTGTAATTAGACTAATTGGCATACGACAATTCTCAGTTAATCCCACAAAACTCGTATCATTATGTTGGAAATGTATTCAGGGTTTAGTGTAAATAAGAATATAAAATTAAATCATTTTCATGCAACTCTTACTAAAAAGTTGAGGAATTTAAAATAAGAATGCACATAGGTTAGGTTGGACGAGTTGAGTTAAATCTAAACCTAACCTAACTTGATTATTTTATCAACCAATTCTTTAGAACTTCAACTCAACTCGGTGATTATCCATGAATTGGCAGTTCAAATCAAGTTGACCCGAAGCTCAGATATTGTAAAAGTTTGGATAATATATATAATATTCAGTAGGAGTTAAGTTCTACTTTGGTCCCTGAAGTTATATCGATTTAATTCCTGAGATTCTAATTACTATAATTTGGTCCCCCCCTCCATATTCAAAAACTGCACCACATTAGTCCTTTATGTATTTTTCATTATCAGAGCTCAGCACTGTTAGTAACGTGGCCTAACCTTTGCCACACTAGACATGTTATGGCTAGCTAAACTGGATAAAAGTATAATTGCATTGATTTAGTCCATTTTTTCCTTTTATAACCTAAATCACAGAACATTATTTCCAATCTTTTTCTTCTTCCTCCTCATTTTCTTCTACTTCTTCTTTTTGTTGTTGTTCTTTTCTGTTTTGCATCATTGCAGGCCTGGGATCATGATTTCAGGTGGTAGCCAGAGTTCTATATACTCAACCACTAGGTCCCAAAGTCGAATTAGGGCTCCAAGAGTACCAAAGTAGTACGGCTACGGGTGTCGCCCTGTTCTTGGCTGGTCAATGACATATTCTAACCCTAACAAGCCATTTTTTGGATGTCCCAACTACAATGTGAGAAATTGTGCTTAATTATTTCAGTTTTACTAATCAGTTTTGTCTGACTCCTAAAAATTTGTTGTTGCAGAACACTGAAAAGATGTGGTGTGGATTGTTTGTATGGATTGATAATGGACAAGAATAGGTGGGTGGAAGTAGAAGTATGAATTCTATAGGAGAAATTGATCAAATTAGACTAGATTTTTCTTGGAAAATTGGCAAACTGGAAGCTGAATTGAGAACTCAAAAATTATAGATTCAATTATTACTTTTGGCTGTGATTGTAATATTAGTGGTGGCTGCTATGATGTTGTTTTTAAAGGTTTAGGTAGAATTTAATGTGACAGTGAAGACAATATATGATATATGAAAGAAAAATTTGTCATGGTAACATTTTTAACTTCTTCTCCATGCTATAGAGTTGATCTTTGACACATAATTCGTATTTACATATCTCAAAAAAAAATATATTCCAACCATTTAATAATCATAAGTAAACTATGTGATAGTAATCACACAATGTCTTAACATGAAAAGAGTATCATAAATCTATAACATCTAATATATTAATAGAGTAAATAGTTATTTTTAATGATAAAAGATTAAGACGCTGACAAACCAAACGTCAATTTGTGAGATGCGTTATTAGCTTCTCATGTGAATATTACTAATCCAACGTGTTAATATATTATTTTAATTTAAAAATAAAATAATAATTCACTTTTTTTCCTGAGTGAGAACTGAGACTATTGGGTTCCAAAGTTGAAACACAAAAGGGTTGGGGTTAGCGCATAGAGAAAAAACTTCTCCATCAATGGTGATTGCCATTTTCTTCTAATCCAACGGACTTCTTCACTCTTCACTAGCATTCTTCGTTTGCGAATGTCCTGTGTTCGTCGTTCCTCACTCTATAGCGGCCCTCTCTCTCGCGTATCCATCCTCTTCATGTCGTCATGTCATTCTTTGCTGTCATCATCTGCAAAAAGGTCTCCCCTGTCGACATGCATGAAAAACTGAAGTTGTGGGTGGGGATTAAAAAACAAAAAAAGAATTTGGAGACATACCAAACATCAATTGCAATTTCTTCGATTTCTCCCATCTATAAATAATTAGAAGCATGAGGTTGGCGATATTATCTGTTGGTTCCAATCACTCAAAAGGAGAGGGAGAAAGTAAATACCCAGAGAAAAAAAAAACGATTTTAATTTGGGTTCCTTTTGCTTTTTTATTATGATTATTGATTATGATGGAGAGGATAGCGAATTCAGCAAAAACAATAAGAACTAAGAAAAGGTTTTTGCTTTTGCTGCCCAAAGTTGCCCGAAATTGAATTATTATTTTATTTTCAAATTAAAATAGTATATTAACAAGTTGGATTAGTAACAACCATGTCAGAAGTTAAACAAATGGCCCATCTTACAAATGGATGTTTGGTTAGAAATGTTAAATGGAATAAATCTTTCATGATTATAAAGTTTATTTAAATTATTCATGCTTAATCTTTTATGGTCAAAAATGACTATTTATTCTATATCAATATCCTAATATCTGCAACTAACAGTAACATTTTTCACAGAATAAGATATCAATTCTTGTCCAACAAAACATCAAAAATAAAGGATTTTAATTACACACAATATCCATCCATCAAAAGCAAAACAAAAAGCATAGTGCCGTAATCCTAACACTATCCACAATAGACTATACAAATACATCCACATGATCACTTCTTTCGTAAAATTGCTTGAATCTTGGAGTTGGCACAAACTTCATAAAACTGACCAATTTGTAATATGTGGCTGAGCTTACTCTTTGCAAATAGATCTACATGGATAGAACCAGGTGGTAGTAAGGACTTCCTTCTACTTTGTAATTTCGGTGGACTTATTGGTAGTGCCTACTTGAAGGAATTGATTAAAAAACTTTAATCAAATTGTGCAAATAAACATAAATAAAATAGATATAGTAAAATTGAACCACCTCTTGAGAGTCTTGTGCATCATAGTAATTTCGTTGAGATAGTTTAATCTCAACTTTCTGGACATCAGTAGGCTGAGATGCACCATTTGGAGAAGGAGCTTGAGTAGGTTGTAGTGCATTATTTGAGTCATAAGCAAGTTGTTGTTAGGGTTTAGGTTCAGCAGCAATTTATGGTGCAACACTTGAATGAGCAGCAGCTTCTTATACACCATTTTTTTTCATTGTTACCCTTTTTCTTAGTAGCAGTTGCAGGTGTTATACAGCAGCTACATCAACACTCCTCTTCTTAGGACAATCCCTTTTAGTGTGTCCCTTTGGTAAACAGTATCTACAAGTGAATGGTTTAAATTACCTCGCTCTTCAATATCCCACTAGGCTTAGATTTCTTATTTCCTCCGTTACCTTCATCCGAATCTTTTCTCCTTTTCATTGCTAATGATCTAGGCTTTCTTTTATTCTTTGGTGATTGTAGCTTACTATACTCAAATTTCTCCCAAAAAGATTGGCTAGACAATAGATTTATATGATGTGCATAAATATCCCTGTATGCATTTATCGTCACCCATTTGTGACAAAAATCCTGTGGCCTTTTATAGTTTTATTGACCCTTGCCAAAGCAGCACAAGCATGATGATATAGTATCCCTATGGATTGAGAGTTTAATTAATAAACTAAACTAAGCTATTATAAACGAAATTTATTTTTTATGAATTAATAATAATAAATATTGTATAAAAAAATCATCTGTTAACATCCAGAATTGGTAGATACATAACTTCTTCCTCAAGTCAACCACCATATTTGTTGGGTATCTGTGGACCTTAAACGTCTCGTAAGTATTATCTTCAGTTCAGATTAGCAGCCAATTCTTTGATTCTTTTTTTATTTTATCCAACCTACTTTATTTTTTGTTATGGATCTCATAATAAATATTCTAACTTCTTCTAGAAGAATAAAGATTAGAAACAACATTCTATGATTTATAAAAGACAAAAGGAACCAAATAAGTACAATTATATTTTTATCTAGTTTAACTAGCCATTAATATGTCCAGTGTGGTAAAGGTTAGTCCACGTCACTAATGACATTAAACTCCAGTAATGAAAAATATACGAGGGACTAATGTGCACTTTTCGAATCTAAAGGATCAAATTATAGCAATTGAAATCTCAAAGACTAAATCGATGCCACTCACCAATTTTAGGAACAAAATGGACTTAACTCATAATTCAGTAAGAAATGATTGTGAAATTGTTTAGTAAAATCCATTCACCCGAGTTAATACTCAAAATAGCCCCTGAAATTTGACCCCAATGCAATTTAGCCCTCAAATTTTCAATTGACTCAAATTGTATCCTGAAATTTTGACCCGTACTTCAATTTGACCCTTCCGTCGTTTTTCGTCACCGAAAAGCTAACCTGGCAAATTTCAGGGGCCATATGGTCAACAAATTTTTTCTAGTTTTACCCTTCTTTTATACCTACCACCACTATTATCATCACACTTCTCTCTCTCTCTACCATTGAAGCAACCATTACTGGCCAAACAAGCCATTGGAACTAAGAATCTAATACATCACTACATCAAAAGAAGAATCCAAAGAAAAAAAAGAATGTTTTAAGCTTTATTTTTCCAATCTTCACCCTAATTTGTTCAGATAACAAAATCAAGTTCAATTTTTTTTATTATTTTTTTATTCTGGAGCAAAGAATGAATGGGTTAAAAGAAAAATTGTTGAGGAAGTTAAAATCAATCAAACCAATTGGGTCTCAGGTAAGATCAAATCCTTCAAGTAAAAGTATTAGTACATTGATTTTTTCCAAAAAATTCTAACTTTCAACCTAAGTTCCCTCTTTGTTTTTCGAAAAAATGTTTCCAAAAAAATAGTTGTTGTCCACTCTTTTCAGAGAACTTTGCTACAATGAATTTTTATGGTGGTCAATCCAATTAAAAGGAATCAAAATGCAATGACACAAAAAAAAGAGACAGATCCAGAGGACATGATAGAGCTACCTGAGACTTGCTCTGCTCCCCAATTCACCAGAAACACAATAATTTAGGAGAAATAGGGGTTGTTAAGTTTTTTTTTCAAATTATTGGAGGGTAAAATGATGCATACAAAAATTGTCACGTCAGATCACTGCTGAAGCTGCTAGGTATTAACTACACGTGCCACATCAGTTTTTTTATGACAGAAATAGACAGAAGGGCCAATTTGAGTCACATCTTAAAATTTCATGATACAATTTGAGTCAATTGAAAATTTGAGAGTTAAATTAAGTTGGAGGTTAAATTTCAGGGATCATTTTGAGTATTAACTCCCATTCACCCACTCTCTTTTCTTCATCTATCTTTCCCCCATTCTTCTCTGTCGAATGAAAGAATAGAATTTAGTAAATGAGGTAAAAAAAAGTTTAATTATTCTATTAATCTCTATAATTTTAAATTGTTTTGAAAATTAATAAATTGGCTAAAAAATCCATTCTTGTGAATTTAAATTGTTTTGAATTCCCATTTTAAAAAATTAAAAGAAAAATGAAATTAAAAAAATTACAATTCACCCCTTCATTGATCTTTTTTGAAAATGCCCCATGTTTTTATAAATTCAAAAAAGTCCCATATTTGTGAAATTCACACAAATGAGCCCAATATCAACTTTTTTTTAGCCAATTTAGTTTTTTTTTTTTTTCCTTTAGGTGTTGGAAACTCAATTAGGGTTCTTCCCATAGCATTTTGTGTATTAACTTTTTGTCCTGTTTTCAAATAACCTACATCAATGCCGAAAGCAAACCTAAATCAAAGCATTTTCCTTCCTTACACACAGAAGGCACTAGTTCTGGAATAGTTCAGCCGTGAGACAAACGATTTAAAGCTTAAAAAAAGCCCAAAATTTACAGTGCTTCTAAACAAGAATGTGCAAGAAATACAGAGCAGATGTCATTCAGACGGGTTCAATAATTTAAAGAAAATCCTTACACAGAAATTCTAGTGTTGGTGCATGGAGAACATGCATCCATGATCCTAATGAAATCATCATCTCTTAAGAAAAGCTGCACTATTATTTGTCATTGCTGGACACAAGGAAACTATAAAATTTGTATTGGCCTTTTCCCTGCAACTTCAGAGTACCAAGATTTCCATGCTTCCATGTAGTGGGAGAAGAGGTCTCTCAAAGCTGCATCAAAAACTCATCAGATTAGCTTCAAAGCTTGAAGCAGGAATTTTATTGCCACTTGTTAAGAAATCAAAAGCAGAAAAAAGCTTTATCACATTTGGAGAGTTGACTAAACAGATCACCTAGATGCCATTGAGTTTGTTCATGATCATGTCAATGCTCAAAAATCAAAAGTACTGCTAAAACATTTGAAAGAAACTTAAACTTGTCTTTATCATCAAAACTTTCTACATTTGATTTTTTTAACAAGACTTGCAATTTTATTCTCCCAATTAATTACACGAAATAACTACTGGAGTTAATAGTTATGCAAGATAGTCAACTCAAAGTGAGGCTAAGAAAATCTAAACAATTAAGGTATTGAGTTCTGAAATCAAATGCATTTAAAGCAAAGTAAGGAAAACTTCTTTAATCAGGAATAATATCGATAGAATTGTTTAATAAACTGCTCAGACAAGATTATTAAAAAGTTAGTAAATCAATGTATCTAAATACAATTCTTGTTCTAAAACATTTACAAATAGCATATATGATTGGATGACGGTGTAAAAGATTTTACACCGCTAATACAACAAAATTAAACTCTCATTTTCAATCAAGTATTTTTTGGTGACTTTTCAATCAATGTATTTAAGTACAAATAATAATCACATTAATTAATGTCTGTAAATAGCATGAAGCTGCATCAACTCTGAATGATATATGTAAAGATGTGCGATCAAATTAATGGGACTAATTGAAACCACCCCCCCCCCCCCCCCCCCACAAAAAAAATAAAAAGAAACAAAAAACAAAAACAAAAAAAGAAAGAAAAAAATTAAATTCATAAGTAACCGTAATTTACCATAGACCTTGCTATTTTCAAGCTTGGTGTAGCCAAACCACACAAAGGAGGAATGTGAGTCAATCTGATAATGAGAGATAGAGACCATTTTAGAGATTTTCTCATTAAAACTGCATCTTTAAAAAATTTTGCCCATTTTTGTGTAGTTAAGGATCAGCATGGTTAGCTGGTTTGCAGGTTGCTGTGTCATGCAAATTTGTGACTTTGCAGTGAAATATTTACAAAACATTAGAGGATATTCTTTTTTTCCCCTTAAGAAAAAGGGGAAAAAAAAAGGAAAGAAAAAACAAAACCAAACAACACAAACAAACAAACAAAGAACAAATACTAATGGTCAAGTTAAAACACATTATATGGGTGTCATGACAGTTAAACATATATTTCTAACAGCTATTTTCTTTGGTAATCATGGGCATATATTCAATTTAAAATTGTTTGCTAGTAACAAGCTCCAAGCCACACCGCCTTAACTGGTTTTGCTGCATCTTCCAATACTTGAAACTATCAAACTAGTTTGGTAGTTATTGCTGGTTAGTGAGAGCAGACTTTTATACAGCTGTAACAGATTGTAACTGCCACACTGGCAGGTTGTTAGATGATAAGTTAACTCATAAGATTAACTATAGTTAGTTATTTAGTTAACGGTCTTAGCTAGTCTCATAATAGCTTGTATATAAAGCTTAGTTAGCACATTGTGTAATGTGTTGTGTACCATTTTATAAGTTCACTTTCTGATTCTCTTCCCTCACTACCAACACCACTCCTGATTTAAAATTTTACCTCAACAATGGAGAATTTACAAGAAAAAACAAAACTTTAATAAATAAGACCATTAATGAAAAGAAAACAAAAAGAATACCATCAAAAAAAGTTTCAAAGAATTTGTCCAGCATAGTCATGGGTACAATTGTCTCAGATTAATCAACCCCTTTTTAGCCAAACTTAATAGTGTGAAGATAAGTTATATATAAAAGATCATTGTACATTGATACAAAAGATTATTCACTCGTATATGAATATATATTGAAATACAAAATAAACTATATATATGCATTTATAGTCAAACTTTAAAAACAATATCATTAAACTCTATAATATAATCAAACTTGATTCACACTTACAGTCAAACTTCATAAATAATATAATTAAACTAGATTTATATTTACAATAAAAATATACTGCTTTGATTGATTTTGGTGGTCATAAAATTTTGATTGTATTGCTGCAAAAAATTTTGATTATTCTACTATTGAATGTCTAATTTTACTGTGATAAAAAATTATTTTGGTGGTTGATTGCTTTGTTGGAAAAATGTGTGAAATGCATATAAATATTGACAGATATATAAGCTGATTTTTCATAAACGATATTGTAAGTAATGTTTTTTTTTTTTAATTATATCTAACTTGGTCTTATAATTTTAACCTTAGTCCATCCCTCGTGTCTGATTCGTGTCGAATACTCTCCTGAAGTTGTAATCTATGTTCCAGGATTTGGTTATGGAATATATTAAAATTTGTAAAAGGAAAATGTCATGTATTTCTCTACATTCCCTAAAACGAATGAAGTTTTCCAAAAGAAAAAAAAAATGTATATATTAAAGAAATAAATATTTATATTTAGTGCTGAAGAAAGTAAAGAAAAGTTAGTTACTAAGAGCCATCTTAGTTTCCATTCTTTATACAAAACTAAGAAATGAATCAAAGATCAAAATTAAATGTTACCTTGATTTTGATACCGAGGACGATACACATTTGAGAGACTCTCCCAATCATGAACCTGCTTCACATTAGTATTCTCAGAGGCTCCACCATTCTTGGAAACATACTCTGGAGCAAAAGGACCAAAATGGTAGCCCTTTGAATTCTGTTTTCTTTCTTGTTTCACGATGCCTTTATCCGTGTGAGCTTGCCAACAACTATCATCATCGTTTTCGAGTTGGTCTTGAATCTTGGAGTAACTCTTGCAGCTATTCTCAGCATTCATAAACGGATCCACTTTGTTCCTCTTGAAGCTAATGTTGGTGATGTCTTCACCAAACATCCTTTTCCTTGATTCGCCACTGTGATTCGAATTTAGAGCAGAGTCACCTGACTCACTCCATGGTTTCCCTCTTAAACCAAGCCACCTGAATGCTGGTTTTCTTGTGTCTGTTGTATGGGTCTGCATCAATTTAGTAGAGTCATGGTGAGATTGATTAATTAATGTAATGTCATGATCTAGAACACGTTAGCAAATATAATGTTGATTTTTAAAGGAAATAAATTTTAGGTAGAGTGAAATGTAATTCAGTCGCTAACTATTTTCTCAATTAACAATCCTCTCTTTAATCAACCATAACAAAACATGGTGCCATTTTTCGTACTTGAGGACCGGGCTGTAATTTAATTTTAATTAAGAACAGGACTTTCCTTCAAAAGATGATTTGGTGTTTACTCTCTTAGATATTTCTTAAACTTAAGGTTTAAAGAAATTTTTTATCACTATAAAACTTTTCTTGTGATTTTGAAAATGATTATGAGATTAATCTATGTATAGAAGGCTCACAGATAATTAGCCAACTATAAACACTAAGGACTAAATTCGAAATCTTAAACACTAAAATACTAAATTCTAATAATATAAAAATAAGGTATTAGTCCCAAAATATTGACTAATATTAATAAATGTGTGTGTGTGTGCGCGCGTGCGCATGTTTCATGAGCATACAACAATATAACTAACCCCACTACAATATTTTTGAGCTAAATTTTGAAAATGAAAACTATGAAGAATATCACCTTCTCGATTAGATTCATGGAGGACAAAACATTTGCAATATCATATAAGCGTCTGACTTTTGCTGAAAGTCCAAAATGTGTGGAAAACATAATTAAAAGTAAAGAATGTAAGTGAAAAAGTTCCATGCTTCTTAGAAAAGGATCAAAATCTGAATTGTAATATAGTATTTTACTCACTTCTCATTATTGATGTATTATGGGCATTTCCAAGCAACAGCTTTGCAGCTTCGTCAAGGGAAATCATTTCGATCTGAAGAACGATTGATGGAAATTTGGACATTAAAAAGTCAATCCATAATAATAAAAGAAGTTGAGTACTGTCATAAATATTTAATTGGATGAATGGATAAATATTTAAACATCAAATTAAACTCCTATAAATATACAAGAAACTTATAGAAACACTCACATTAGAGCAGACAAAGAGCTTGACAAAATTTTGAGTAAGAAGCGCCAGAGATTTTTCCCTTCTGTTTTCTGCCCAAAAATAAATAAATAATAAATTTTATAAATTTATAGCAGCAGTGTGCGTCTCAAGATAACAATATTCCATTAATGTAATAATGTTACTGTTGGGGAATATTTCAACACCAAATAAATAATCCAAATCTTAACTAAACAAGATTACCTATGTTGGACCGAAGTAGTTTCGTATTATAACTCCAAAAATTCTGCCAAATATATAATTAACTGAAAATAAAATAGAAGATACCAGGCTTCAATGATTTTATAAGTGAGGCATTGGGATTTGATTTGTCATTCTGGCTTCCATTACTGGGATTTGACATTGTTTCTTCGTCATCCTCGTCATCTGACAACTATCACAGAAATTCATATGCTAAGTAGGAAGTAGATATAAACTACCACACCATTTAACCATCCAAGATTTAAAATGATATCGATTTCAACTACGAAATTCATATGCTAAGTAATATAGAATAAACTAACTCAATACTCATCAAATACATAATTTGTTAAGTTTTGTCAAACATTTTGGATAGCTTTATCAAACCAATCCAATCTTTAATGACTATCGAATTTGTTTATACTTTTAATAATTAAAGTTGTCGGCATTTAAAACTTCACATTGTGAGAAATGATTATTTACTATAGCAAGTAATATAGAATAAAATAAAAATAACATCACTAGAGGAGAATAAGAAAGAAATTCTACTTTTGCAATTTCATTATCACCGTCAAAACCATAGGGATTCTCCCTCAAACCCTCGTCCTGAAAAAAAGGTAAGGTAGAAACAAGCATTAATGTCCAACTCCCGGGATAAATAAGCAAAAAAGATAAAAATAAGTTGCATTAAAACAGTGATTCAAATTTAAATTTAAAAAAGTTAGCACCAATTTAAAAAATAAAAAATAAAGCAGAAAAGAGTAGAAGAAACAAAAGCACAGACAATTCAATTTCAAAATTAGGGTAAAAAATCACCTTGAGTTCTTGTAAAGCCCCAGGAATAGCAGCAAACCCTTTCCAAGTATACTGATTCTTAGCTTTTCTAGAAAGCACCTACAAGTCAACCAACATTAAACGAAACAAACAAACAAACAACTAAGAACCAATTATTATCATTAATACAAAGTTTTGAAACAAAAATCAAGGTTGTTTCAAGAAATAACTAAACTAAATAAATATAACAAGAAACCTTACCCCGACACTCTCTAAGACGTTCACTATATCATAGATCCGCCGCCTCTCAACACCTGAAAATTTTGCCCCCGGAAAAAAATTAAAAATTGAAAAACAATAATTAGAAATTAGTAATTAGGTATCGAAGGGTCATAAAATACCTAATCGAGAAGCTGCATCGTCGAGGCCGATCAAGTGGATGCTGTCCTTATTATATAATTTCAAGAAACTGCACCCAAACAAAATTTGATACTTTTAATTTAAAATATACAGAAGGAGCAGGTGTAAGAAAATTAGTGCCAAGAAAGAGGGGGAAAAAAAAAGGAAAGAATGGAATACTTGGTGCACAAGAGGCCGAGGGATTTCTGTTTGCGATTGTAGGAGTAGTGGCGTGAAGAGGGATCCATGGTTGGTGTTGGAGAAGACATGGATCTGAAGGAAGAGAGAGAAAAAGAGAGAGAGAAGAGTTAAGTGGGGAAGGATGAATGATGAGATGGAGAAAGGAGGGAAATGGCGGGGCTGTGATTTTGGAACATGGCGTATGTGTTTTCTTTGTTTATCTGCTGTGTTTCTATTTTTTATTTTTATGTTTTTTGTTTTTGTCGTTATTTCAAAGTTTTAACAAGCGGGAACTTTTCCACCATATGAATTGCCTATAGCCTCCAGCATATATTGGAAGGAAAACTTTACTCGGACGAAATGAAAGCAGTTAAAATTGACGAAATTTGTTGGATATCTATCTACTTTTAATATATAAAAATAAATTAATAAATTTATCTATATTATTTTTAGTACATCTTTTTTCTTTTATTAATATCATATTAGCAATATATTTCATTTATTTGACAAAATTTTAGAATCAACCACTTAATTTTTATCAAATTAATTATTATTTTTAAATTAATAAAAAAATATATACAAAAAAATTAAAAATACAAAAAAAAATTAAAATTTAATAGTGTCTAATCACATTTATAATCTACAATGACATTGAATCATATCTCTATATGTCTTACTGTTATAAATAATATAATAAATTTATAACCTTAATAATTAATTTATTAATTTCCATAAATAACTCATTCAATGTAATAAACATCCATATTACAAATGTCATAATAATATTATTAATCATAATAAATTTTATATTACAAATATTCAAATTCCATACTATTTGAACTACTTATATAAATCTCTTATCACTATTCTTTCAAATAACATCAAATTTAGCATAAGAAATTTATTTTTGAACTACACAGCATCTAAAACTTACTCAATGAAACATCATTCTTTAGACAATATCACTAAACAAATAGACAATTGGTTTATCAAAGTTCGCTTAGTTCGTCTATGAAAATTATTAAGACCCACAAATGAAGAAGAGCCTCTGATGAGTTTGGAAAACTCCAAATTAATTTGATGATGATCAAACATTATTAAAATAATTAATCACAAAATTATTAATTTAAATTTTAATTCACATTTGTTAATTAATAATTTTGTTATTTGTAGATTTTACTTTGGGCCAAAAATGACAAACCCAATGTAAAGTTAAAATTCAGCCCTTGGTATAAAATGTTGAAAAATATATGTGGCTGAAATAATGATATGATAATTGGGCCAGATTTTGTTGAACAAGTCCAAATTAATATTTGCTACAAGACCATCAAGGCTTGGTCCGAAAAATTGAAAAGGGGAGAAAGCAATATTGCATGCCTTCTTCGGTTACCCACTTTCATCATAGAAAGAATTTCAAAATTCAATTAACTTGCATTAATAGCATTGGAAACATGAAAGAGAAAGTGGGAATTGATTTGATTGCTATCAATGAGTTACACACTACTAGGCATGGGTAATGTAAACACAATTCATTTTTATTTTCTTCTTTAATTACATTGCAAGCTTTTCTCTGTTCTCTCTCCTCTCTCTTTCGGTCATGTCTAGCAGAAAAAGATGGATGAAGCAAGCTATCAGTAAAGTTACAGAGAAGCTAGAAGTAAGGAAAGGGACATTGTGATGATGGCATTAGCAAAAGGAAGATCCACAGTAGGGTGTGGCTGAGATCTTTGCCACTTATGGTAAGAAGTGGTAAGGAAGTCTCAAGCTCTCCATACCTGAGAATGGAAGAGATCCAACTCGGTCAGAGAAGAAGATCTCAGAGGCATGGCTCGTCTCTACTTTTGATCAACCATCACAGAAGGTAGCTACTATAGCTACGTGGAGGAAGAGGCAGAAGATAGAGCAGATGGAGCTGTCAAGTATCAAGGACTCATCAAGGGTCAAGAATCCTTCTTGGGGAGCAAGTCAAGATAGAAGGCCCGGATTGATGAAGCTTGGTAAGAAGAGATGAGGAAGAGGTAATTGCATGTTGGATTTTGCATTCGATTCTCTCTCTTCTCTCTTTGTCCGAACCGATTTGGTATTGACGAAGAAGAAGATTAGCTCAGTTCAACCGTTTCAATCTTGGAGGCTTCTCGTTCTATAATAAGGGTGAACAACCAAGGTTTGAGATAAGGAGAAAAGAGTGAAAGCATAGAGTTCTCATAGCTATCCAAGCTAACAGAAGTTCTTCTCCTTTAATGTGTTACATGTTGTATTTTTCTGTTTAGTTTTGTCTGTCTTGAGTCCCATGGAAAAAGGCAAACAGTGAGGTTTGTATGAAAAAGGCATAGAATAAAAAAAGGCATAGTATACAAAATTAAAAGAAAAAGTCATAGATGTCCTAGAGGTCCTTTGTACGTCTGTGTTTTGTTTCATGATTCTGTGGGAATCCCCTTACAAGTTTGGTTAGCACTTGGCAGTTGAAAGCTTGGTAGGTGACCAAATCAAGTTCAGAATTGGGGATAGATTATGGACTTGTCCCAGATAGGAAGGGTAGTTCCTATGGAGAATTGGTGTCTGTAATTTGTTTGATTATAGTGAAATTCCGTCATTGTTGTGATGGAGACTAGATGTAGGCTACACTGCACTTAGCAGCTGAACCAGGATACTTCTGGGTGTGATTCTCTCTTTATACTCTACTCAAATTCTGATTCTGTTCGAAGGAGACAAAATTAAAAAATATCTCCTTATTGGTTAAGAGACAAAAAGAAAAAGTCTCTTGACTAGTGACGAGACAAAAAGTAGAAATATCTCTTTAAACGTTTTAAAAAGGGCAGCAAGATTTACTCAGCAAAAAAGGGCTAAGATTCAACCCCCTCCCTTCTCTTAGCCATTGATAACCATCAATTGGTATCAGAGCCTGGTTTCAAAGAGATCAAACTTTGCAGCTTGGAGAAAAGATCCTAATGGCAGAAAACAGTGGCTCAAACCTGGTGGCCTATACTCTGACAGAAGGGCAGTCAAGCAACAGACTTCCTCTCTTTAATGGAAAGAACTACACTTATTTAAATATTATGGTTAATCAAGTCCAACTAATTTAATCTAACATCAACAAAAATTAGTTATGGATAGCATTAGTTGGTAAATTGGGTGTTCAGATTGGATAAATAAAGGAATAATGTTACACATTTAAATATTTTGGTTAATCAAGTCCAACTAATTTAATCTAACGTCAACAAAAATTAGTTATGGATAGCGTTAGTCCAAATCTTATTATTTAACTTGGTTGAATTCGGTTCACATAAAAACTTAGATGCATAATATTATTCTAAATAAAAATACTAAAAAAGCGAAAAAATTAATAAGAACATCCATTTAATTTAAAATTTAACAAATATGATTTTAAAAGTAAAAACTCGTTGTTTTAAGCGGATAAACAAACTAATCTAAGAAATTCGGGTATGTTTAAAATCAATCCAATCATTTTGCACGTATTAGATGCGCTACCTTTTATGAACCATTAGATTTTATTAAATGAAAATCAATGGATATTATAAAAGAGGAGTATTGATAGATTTTATAAATATAGAATATATTCGTATATACATACATAAATACATTTTAATACAGAATATTTTAAAAATGACAAGTATAATTTTTTACTTTAAAATAAATATAAAACATATAATACATACAAAAATATTTTTTATTTATTAAAATTAAATATCATATATTACTATTTTCAATTACATAATATAAAAAATTAAATTATTTTATATTACTTGAAAATAATTTAATTTTTTATATTATTTAAAAATAATTATATTATTCATTAAAAAGAAATTTATAATAGTTAATTTTATTAAAAATATATTATTATTTAACATAATATTTTAATCAAATATATATCAATCCTATACCAGTCATTATTATATACACACATATGATACATATACGTAGTTGACACATATTATTTATTGAATTTTTCTAAAAAAAATTTAAAAAAATATTTTCATGTATTATATATAATATTTTAAATAAACTATATTTACACAAATATTTTTAACAAAATAGTTAATTAAGTATTAAATATAATACTCTAATTATCTATCAAATAATATAAAATAAAATTAATTATTTTATATTTTTATGTTGTAGTTTAAAATATTATTTTAATATAATTTTTTAATATTATAGAAAATTTTTTGCATAAAAATAATGTGTTTTATATTTTTAATTACGTAAGTTTGACTAGTTTAGGTTTTACTAATATAAGTAAATATATAATATGATTGCCATGTATTTATAATTATATTATTTATTCTATTTTTTTTAAAAAAAAGAAAAAGTTAATATTTTCATGTATATATAATATTTTAAACAAATTGTATTTTTAAAATATTTTGATGAAAAATTATATTATATAATAATATCTTTAACAAAGGTAGCTGGTTAATAAATTTTAAATATAATAATTTAATTATTTGTCAAGTAATATAAAATAAAATTTTAATTATTTTATATTTGTATGTTATAGTTTAAAATATCATTTTAATATAATTTTTTAATATTATAAATTTTTTGTATAATAATTAATCTTAATGAATAAAAAATAGGGAAACTCTCAGGGACCAGCAAATATATCAATATGTAACCATCATTCAGCCAGCATGCGTTTTTACATTAGGGCTCTCTCACGCGCTATCACAAACAGCTCTCTCTCACGCGCTATCCCAAACGGCTTTCTCTCACGCTCCTCTCCAAGGAACTAGCCGCAGAGCACCGCTAGCCGGATACGCTCTTCTACGATTTGTTGACAAAGCTTGAAACTTCACCTTTTAATCTTTGATAATATTTTCTTCTCCGTTGATCATGGAATCAGTGTTAGAAGAACAGAATATTGAAGTAAGCAATTTCTCCCTCTTCTAATTTCATGATTTTTGTAATGATTTTCATAGTGCATCAATGAACACAATGATGATTATGATTATGAATTTCTGAGCTTGCAAAGCATGCTGTTTTTTTTTCATAACAGAGTTTAAATTGAATGTACAGAATTCAAATTATACCTTATTCGCTTTTGATTTTCATAATGCAACAATTCACAATTAACGCAAACCAACTGTTTGATGAAATGACTAAGACAGAAAATATAAAAAATGTTAGTGTTTCTTGTTTGTTGTTTCTGAGTAATGAATAATGGTTTTTAGAAGAATGCCCTGCTACCATAAAACACTCTTGATCCATCTTTTTTCTTCTTACTATTATTACTAATATCATCAATTTTCTGATATGATGTTGTTATTATTGCTGCTTTCATGATTTTGAATCACATCACCACAATCTTTATCTTTTATTTTAGATTTGTCAATTTCCATAGGTAGCTTCATTCTTGTTAATAAGACAAGATGCATCCTCAATGAATCTGATCTAACCTTAGCTGCTAAGAACCTGAAGTAGAAGTAGAAGCATCAAATTTGTAATTGTTCTATAACAGTAAACATGTTCTATGATTTTTTTGGGGTTGGAGGTACATAATTTCCAAGGGTTAGGAAAGTGAGGCTAAGCTAGTTAATAGGTAGTGTTGTGTTTTATGTAGTTGTTTTGTTTTGGTTGGGTTTGTGATGCATTCAAATGCAGTCTGTTGTTGTAGGATCCTGTTTTTGCATTCTTTTTTGTACATTTTGCAACCAGTTTAATGAGATTCTGCACACATGACTTACTATAGTTTGTACCTACTTTAATGAGATTTTGATTTACTATCTGATGTATGCTAATTTTTTTACAGGATGTGCCCAAGGTTGGCATGTGTTTTGGAACCATTGAAGATGCAAATCAATTTTATCAGAATTATGCTAAGCGCGTTGGTTTTGTTACTAAGATAAGGTTTACCCGAAGAGTTGGTAAAGATAAGGTTCCTAAGAATCAAATGATCACTTGCAATAGGGAGGGAAAACGCAAGTCTAGAGTTTCACCAATAGAAAAGACCAACCCTAGAACCAACTACAATTGCCCTGCAAGGATTTCTATTAGGTTGAATAAGGAGGGTCTTTGGATTATATCGAAGGTGTGCTTGGATCATTCACATCCTTGTGATCCAGAGATGGCAAAACTGTTGACACGTAATAGAGAGATGACTATGCACATGTGTCGAGTCATTGAGAGGAATGATGAAGCAGGTGTGAGACCAAGCAAAACATATCAAGTATTGGTGGGTGAAGCAGGAGGTTTTTCTAAGATAAACTTAATGGAAAAAGATGTTAGGAACTATCTCAGCAGAAAGGTACGCAATGTTACGGAAGAAATGGATGCTAGGGAGATGTTGACGTATTTTACACGGATGAAGGAAATGAACTCTGATTTTTATTTTGATATTGAACTTGATCAAAACAAGCGTCTCAAAACTATATTTTGGGCTGATGCTCGAAGTAGAGCAGCATATGAGTACTTCGGTGATATAGTTTCGTTTGATACTACTTATAAAACCAATCGTTACGATATGCCATTTGGTTCCTTTGTAGGGGTTAATCACCATGGTAACTCAGTACTTCTTGGGTGTGGTTTGTTGACTAAGGAAAATTCAGGCTCGTTTACTTGGTTATTTAATGCTTGGCTTACATGTATGCATGGAAAGGCTCCTAAAGGCATTATAACAGACCAATGCCTCGGAATACGAGCTGGAATTGAGAATGTGATGCCAGAGACACGTCATAGGTTATGCATTTGGCACATTACAAAAAAGATTCCAGAAAAATTCAAAAGACACAAGAGATATGAAGAGTTACAAAGTGATTTAAATAATATTGTTTGGGAGTCTATTTCAGAAGATGATTTTCAAAATCAATGGGAAGATTTTCTGATTGAATATGGTTTAGAAGATAACAAATGGCTATCAGGTACTTCTCTAAACATGAATTTTTATATTTTGCACATAGGAATTAGCATATTAGTATTTAAAAAAGTATCAAGTGGCCATCATATTCTATTTGCTAGAATTCTAACATGTGTTTGAATATGCCTCTAGTACAATTTTCTTATTCTAATTTTTTTTAAGCTTCAATGCATTATTAACATGTTTATGACAACATTTGCATACACTTTTGTTAAGTTTGTTTACTATGATACATAGATATCTATGAAGAAAGACATCGATGGGTTCCAATTTTTCTTGACAACTTTTTTTGGGCTGGTATGAGATCCACACAACGAAGTGAGAGCATGCATTCATATTTTGACAAATTTATAAATAACAAGAGCTTGTTGATTCAATTTGTCAAACAATATGACAATTGCCTTGGATGGAAAGAGCAACAAGAAAGGGAGGCTGATGTTGAAGACTATAAATCAATAATACCTTGTGCCACTAATTCCTTAATAGAGAAGCAATTTCAAGGTGCCTATACTAATGCAAAGTTTAAGGAAGTACAAAAGCAATTTAGAAAGAAAGCAAATTGTATTTTGCACCTTATGAAAGCAGTTTCTACATCTAAAGTCTATTCTATTTTGGAGGATGTATCTACTTCTAAAGAGAGGGTTTATGAAGTTAACTACAATGCGGAAACGAAGGATATTACATGCATGTGTCAAATGTTTGAATCAAGAGGCATATTATGCCGTCATAGCTTGGTTGTCTTAGGGCATGAACGCGTGAGAGAAATTCCAAGAAGATACATTTTGGACCGTTGGAGCAAACTTGTGAAGCGAAGACATAGTGATATTAAGAGCAGCCATGATCCAAGTTTGTTGAATCCAAAAACAGAGAGGTTTGATGATTTATGCTCCCATTCGAACAGTGTTGCTCAATTTGCATCCCAAACAAAGGAAACAAGTGATATCTTACATCGTTATCTTGATATGGCTATGGCGGACTGTCAAAAGCATGTTGCTAACTCATCATCTAATGCCAATGAGTTAGATAATTTGCTTACATCAGAAGATGGTGGTAAATATGGTGGTAAAGATGCACTGTCCATTTTTGTAGGAGGCTGTATAATAAGCATTCAAGATATTAAAAGCCCTCCTTATGTGTTCACTAAGGGTCGTCCAACAAATAGGTTAGGATCTGAAAAAGACAAGATGATAAAAAAGAAGACCGAGGCAAAGAAGAGGAAAAGTGAGATAACCGAAAAAGAGGTAAAACATTATTTTATTTTGTTACCCATGCTGTTTTTTTACAATAAATAGACTTTAGATGTAGAAACTACTTCCTTAAGGTATATATAAAGGATAATCAGGTGTATTTTATAGCCATGCTGTTATTACTTAGTACTTACACTTGAGTGATAGCTTTTTCTATTGTATATAAAGGATAATCAACATATTGGAGATATTCAAAGTCTCCCTTTCAACGAACAGGTTCATCCAATAGTTTGTGATTTTTGTGATTTATATGAATTTTATACATGTGATCTAATATATTTGTTTTTTTCTTTTAAATTGTTTCAGCTTCAAGATGCTAACTACAATGTTAATGAGGGATTTGAATCTGATTCAATGGGAGCATCAATGGGAGGATTCATGTCCTTATTGAACTCAATCCATTCATACCAATTCTCAAATGTCGATTGATAGCAAAATCATGTTGAAGCAAAAAGAATTTTATTTGGCAATACATTAAAGAGTTCAATTAGCTGATGATTCATGAGACAATTATTATTTTGGACAAGAAATAATAAATATGATTAGTTTCATGTGTATAAACTGCTTTCAAACTCCAATACAGCAGCTTGCTGCTCCTATTATTCCATTTATTAGTAATAATAATTAATGCTTGCTTGCTAACTTACCCAATTGGACAAAATGCAGTTATCATCTTCCAAGATTCTTTCCTATATAAATTAAAACAAGTACCAGTTACAATAATAATAATAATAATAATAATAATAATAATAATAATAATAATAATAATAATAATTATTATTATTATTATTATTATTATTATTATTATATATTGAGAACGAGATGATGGAGAAATTTGTAAGCAAAATAACTATGGATATATGCATATATGCTTCATTAAAATGGGTGTAAATTAAATTTGTTTATAGGTACAAAATTAGTTTGTAACTAGTATTTTACCCGTAATAGCATTAAACTACTTTTATAAAATGGTCGTAAGGGACAAAAGTCTCCGTTGGCTATGAAGACCAGAGTATTAAACAAAATTAAATAATAAATTTTTTTGTCATTATTTTCAAATAGAAGAGTTTAATTTTTTTACTTAATTTTAACATTCATTATCTAAAATTTGAAATAATTTTACATGTATATTTTTAATAAATTTGTTATACTTGCTATTTAAAAACAATATTTTTTTCTACATGATAAATTAAACTATCATGTGTCCAAACTGTCTGATTCATGTGTGCAAAATCTCATTAAATTGGGTACAAAACATCGATATTATGTGTGCAAAAATTCATTACATTGGGTGCAAAATGTGCTAAGTGAGGTGTGCAAAATCTCATTAAATTGAATGCAAAACATCGAATTCATGTGTGCAAAAAATCATTACATTTGGGGTGCAAAATGTGCTGAGTGAGGTGTGCAAAATCTCATTAAGGTGTGTGTAAATTATTTGAGTGAGGTGTGCAAAATCTCATTAAGACGGGTGCAAATTGTATTCATAAGGTGTGCAAAATCTCATTATAATAGGTGCAAATTAAACTTATTTATAGATATAAAATTAGTTTGTAATATAACCCCATTTATGCTTCCTGATATGAGAATGAGATCATGGGATATAACTACTCCAATTTATATATAAGATCACATAGGATTCATACATAGCTAAAAAATGAATCATTCATTCATTGAAAACTGAAAAGTCTCTCTTGTGTTTGCTTACATTACATGCTACAGTGTAACTCTTTCTTTCCTAAAAGAAGCAACACACAATGAAAAATGTACAAAGTAACATGCACTTGGTTCTCGCAACTGATGCCAAAGCCAAGGCTCAAATGGACTCCTGAACTTCCCCAAACATTCATTGAGACAATTAATCAGCTTGGAGATTCAGAAAAGTGAGTGTATACTATATAGTAAAAACTACAAAATAATACCTTTCTACAAAACAAGTATATCTAATGATCACTTGAACTTTGTTATATAGAAAACAAGTATATTCAATAACTCCTAAAAAGAGATGGTAACTGTAAGTCTTGAATTTCAGTTTCTGCGCTTCTTAGCAACAGTTTTCTTTCTAAACCCCTTCCCAGCCGAACCAAGGCATTCAATCATCAACTCATCAGTATTACATACTATGTAAGGACTTGATTGAGCTGGAGTTGGCTTTACCACTCTATATTTCTCTGATTTGTTTATAACATCCTTAAGAAGTGCATTTGAAAGTGATGTAAGCATTTGGATGACCAATTGCTTCCTTAGATTAACGCATTCAAACTGCAATAACAATGTTCACAAAGATTATATATTATAAAAAAAACATGAACATCAAAAGCAAAAATAAAAACTATACAAAAAACCATTTACTTCGTCCCATTCTGGCATGTTGGAGACATTATTCTCAATACTACTAGGATTCCACATTTCTACCCATTTTATTACAAACAATCCGCAATCATAGCTGAAAAAATAATTGTAGAATTAAGTTAGTCTTATCATGTACATTTATATTATTTTTAATATAACATAATTAATATTATGCTTACTTATTTGATTGTCTAGGAAGGTTCAAATAAATTGGGATCAGGTCATTCTTTGGTAGCTCATAGTTTGGCACAGCTATCGAGACCATTTGTTGAATCAATTTGCTCTGAAAAAAAAAGGTTCATTGTTAATAAATAAAACTATTAAACCACATAATATAATATCATGTGAGCAAAACTATTGAAATTATACCGCATATATGTCTAACTGCACCCTATCTCCTTTAGCCTCTTTATACAAGGAATCCAAGACAAAAAGTCTCTTTTCATAGATGTCATAAGCATATAGCCACCAGTGAAAGTCATAGCAACACGGCAACAATAACTGCATTATATTATATTTTCTTATTAGAAGTGAAAGTCTTGACCAACAAATCGATTTATAATTTAACAAAGTAATGATGAAATTGTCCAAAACCATAAGTACCAAAGGATACAGAAATACTTCTCATGATTAGGGTTAGCAGATTCAAATGAGGCAAAAGGAGGCATCATTAACTTTAATGTATAAATAAAGAGAAGCTCCAATGCCCATATATCAAGTATAGATTCAAAAACAGAGGATAGCATTAAGTAATATATTCATGTCTATAACTTTATATGTCCAATTATTGTTATTAGTCCAAAAACAGAGGATAGCATTTCTGTTTCATTTCTGTTCCATTATAAATATTTAATAGCATTCAAATGAAAAAAATTAACACAAGGTAACAGTGACAGGGTATGTGGATAGAAACAGGGTTCTGAAAAAAATGCAGAGCACAGGAAATAGACACCCCCAGAATTAAATAAAGGTAAACATTTTTGGTCTAGTACTATAATCTTAAGGGATTCAACTATGGTAGAGAAGTTTCAACTATGACAGGGAAGGAATGAAATTAATCCACAAATAGCATGACACCGACAAAATAAATACATAGCAAATATAGCTCTGGCACAAACAAAAAAATTAACACAATACATAGAGAACAAAAATTACTCACCCATCTATGTTTTGGAATTTCCTTTTGCTCAAAAAAGCTGTCACCATTCTTTCCAAAATCATCGGGAAGAAGTACATAACTTTTTTTCTTTCTTTTGATCAAGTGTCCCCAATGTGAGAACATCTCTCCCTATATATAAAGAAATAGTTAGATTATAAAGTTTAAACTCTCCAATTATAAAACTGAAAAAGTAGTTTATAATTTTGTATACACACCAAAACAAAAGCATTTATGCAATAGACATCAAAGCTAGGTGGCCTTAATTTGTTGAAAAAAAAGACCATATAATTCAAAACCTGCATTTTACAATGTAATGTTAGTTCCAAAACATAATACACATAAAAATATAAAAAAAAAAACAGAAACATGTCACAATCAAGAAATCTAACCATATTGTTTATCTGATGTCTTGGCAACATTGACATGATATCCTCCCTAACAAGCATTGCTCTAGGTATATCTTTTAAGATACACAAAGTCTCATCCTTGTTCAACCTATCGTCTGTTGCCCAAAAGTATATCTTATCCTTATCTACTTCTGTTAACTTATTATCCTCTATCACCTTTTCTTCTTCCCCTATTTTATTTTTCTCATCTATCACCTTTTTTTCTTCCCCTATTTTGTTTTCCTCATGTATCATTAGGGAGAATGATGGAATTGATGGTACCACAGGTTCTTGTGTCTTCTTGATTGGAGAAGGTGTAAATATATCACAGTCTTCTATTTCTAAGAAAGCTTGTACTGCACTTTGCACAATTTCTCTCCATTCAGGTTTTATTGCATCATCTAAATCATAAAACAAAACATATACACAAAAATTATATTAATGTATGCACACAAAAATGAGATTTAAAATAGAGAGAAAGTGGAATCTAAATAATAGGAATGTGAGTGCAAACTATGATTCATGTGTGCAAAATATCATTAAGGTGAGTGCAAAACATCAAATTCATGTGTGCAAAATATCATTAAAGCAAATGCAAATTATCAGATTTATGTGTGCAAAATATCATTAACGGGAGTGCAAACTTGCTGATTTATGTGTGCAAAAATTCATTAAGGTGGGTGCAAAACATCAAATTCATGTGTGCAAAAATTCATTACATAGGGTGCAAACTTGCTGATTCATGTGTGCAAAAATTCATTAAGGTGGGTGCAAAACATCAAATTCATGTGTGCAAAATCTCATTACATAGGGTGCAAACTTGCTGATTCATGTATGCAAAAATTCATTAAGGTGGGTGCAAAACATCAAATTCATGTGTGCAAAATCTCATTACATAGGGTGCAAATTTGCTGATTTATGTGTGCAAAAATTCATTAAAGCGGGTGCAAAAATTCTTTAAAGCGAGTGCAAAATATCAAATTCATGTGTGCAAAAATTCATTACATAGGGTGCAAACTTGCTGATTTATGTGTGCAAAATTACATAACAAAAATCTCATATATATTCACATAATACATAATGCAAAACAACAAACACTAAGAACTATAATTTATACCCATATTGCTAGGCGATCTCATTGGCGATCTCATGTTGTTTTCATCTTTTTTGTCTTCCCTATTAAATCAATAAAAACAATAATTAAAGATTTGTAGAACAATAAATAAAAAAAAATCATAACTATAAAAAAAGCACATACACTATTTTTACCTTGTTTTGACCTCTTTTTCATCATCTTGCTTTCCATCACTATAAAGAAGAATACACTATATTTTACTTTACATTCTCTTTTATTACAAAAGATAAAATCAAAACTAATTTTTACCTTTCTTTATCTTTTTGCTCATCTGATACATTATCATCTTCCTTTGACATTTTGTTGTCATTATTTTGTTCATCAAATCTATAAAAAAGAAATTTAATTAGTGATAAAGAGTGTTTGTAATACTCATAGGCTTCCCAAAATTTTATTTTTTTTACCTCTCTTTCTTTTCCTTCGTTGTGTTATCTTTATTAAGCTCCTTCGCCCCCCTTTTCTTAGTTGGTGCTCTTGTTGTGTTTTTTGCAAATTTAGCATCAACACCACCTTGCTTAACTAAAAGGGTAACAATACCCTACAATAATAATCACATAGATTATATTATACACTCATCATATTATGCAAAACAGAAAAAAATCCAGAAAAGGTTCAGTTCACTAGAAATTAATATTTAGCTTATAATGCTTTCCATTTGCCGACGGAGAAGAGTTGTAGCATAACTAGCATTCCATGAATTAATAATGAATACATGCATGCATCATATGACAGAACCATGGACAAATTAAGGGGGGTAGCCATATATTTAATTGGTTAAAATTCACAACATATACTACTAGTGTTGCACATGATGCTACAACACAAAAACAGCGCCTGAGAAACCCAACTTGGCCAGTTGTTGCTTTAGGAAAATTGGATAACCATTTATAAATACACACAACACAACACAACACAACACAACATCAGACATGAGATCTTTACTTGCAACATGTTTATAACCATTAACATCAGACATGAGATCTTTACTTGCAACATGTTTACAACCATTACAAGCATATATTCATGTTAATTTTCCATTTTCAAAAAGGGTGCTGTAGTTGCTCTGTCTTTGTGACAAAAATTGAAAAGTGCTAATGACCTACTACTATTTCGGTTGATGGATACTTCTCTTTTCTAAGTTCTAACTATAATAAGCTTTTACTTTGTTTACATGATAAAAAAAAGAAATATTTGGATAAAAAAAGAAGCAAATTAACATGATAAAATAAATAAAACAAACCGTTGACCTTTGCTTTGATGACTCCTGTGTCAACTTCTTTGCAAGTTTTTCTTTATCCCAATAAGCAATCCATGGTGGTGGAGGCCCCATATAATTTTCCTTATCTCCAAATGTGTCTTTGTGGTAATAGATAATCTACAAGCAAAATAATAAATGTAATGATTATCATCAAAAAAGAAATGAAAAAAGGAAAAAAAGGATAAGTACATTAGACAGATTACCATCAAAACATAAAGACAACCATCAATACTTAATGTATTTTTTTCCTTGAATTTTTGAACCCCTTTCATAAGCTCATCATGCACAAATCTTGCCCAATTGTATCTTGTGATATTCTCTACATCAACAATGGCACGTAAGTGCTTTGGGGATGTGACAGCGCTACTTGTTGGTGCCAAAAATGAGCTAATAATGAACATTGTAAATGCTCTCCTAAAATAATCTCTCCCTTTGGATGTTGAAACATTACATTCTCTTGAATGTAATACTTCTTGTAACCATGGGTTTGTCACAGACTTGAATGGGGCAACTAATCTTTTTTGCTCTGAAGTCCAATCTTCTTCTTCTGGAAAACTTTTACCAATTGAAGGTAATCCTAGAGCTAAGCCAATTTTGTCTGTTGTCACATCGATATCCCCCACCACTAATTCCAGTTTGCTTGTTATTGTGTTATATGCTTTAGCAAGTGCGAGGAATAACCGCCTATCAATTTTCCAATCTTGAATAGCCTTCATGGATGAGAATCCCATTTTATCAACTTCAATTTTTTGCTCTTTTGTAAGAGAATTTATCGTTGTGAAAACCGAAACAGGAGAACAACGACATTCTATTACTTTCTGCAAACATAAAGTAAAAAAATCTTATTAAACTGGGTGCAAAATATGCTAAGTGATATATGGAAAATTTTATTAAATTGAGGGCAAACTGTGCAAGTGAGCTGTGCAAAACTTGATTAAAGTGAGTGCAAATTGTAAAATTGATGTGTGCACCGCTAGGGGGCCAGCAGTTTTTAGTACAAGTTAATAATCCCAGCATGCAGCATATGCAATATTTTCCCCTATGGTGTACAAATTAAATAACCCACATCATATACCAGCCAAAAATATAACAACGACCCACTAAACAGTTACCAAAGACATGTAAGTAACAGTATGATTTAACATTATCCCATCATTTTAGTAGTAGAGAGAAGCCTAGGGATATATCTACTAGACACAACATACATAAATGGAAGCAGCCACATTTGGACATGGTCCTGTCGTGCTCATGCCATGTGTTGATGTTCAAAGCTAAGGTGAGAGGATCCAGATTGATAGGAATTATATCTAGGCATGTATACTTTAGGCAAAATTGATGTGTGCAAAATCAAATTAAAGTGGGTGCAAACTGTTCGAAAAATGTGTGCAAAAAATAATTAGCATGTGTGCAAACTTGCTGAATAATGTGTGCAAAATCTCATTAAAGTGTGTGCAAAATTTCATTCAGATGGATGCAAAGTGTCCTGAGTAAAGTGTGCAAAATCCCCTTTTTAATTGGTTCATACCCGAGATTCTAGTTCTTCAAGAGTTTTCGGCTGCGTTTTCCTTCTAGTTCCTGTTTCAGATTTCTTTGTAGTTGTACTTCTTCGCGGCATCTTAATATCTGGATCTTTTTCCATTTTCAAATAATCACTGCATGTTATTAAGAAACATACTATTAACAAAGCTAGTAATCAATTATGCAGTAGCCATTATCAAAGCTCTACCACAACAAAGCTGTACTAACAAATGAGATAATAACTTAATGAATTTTTTCAAAGATTTATAAATTAAATGTCATATGTTTAACCTTTGACACTCCAGAATATTCTGAAAGCTTAAGTGTTCAGGCTAAAGAAAAAGTGTCTTTACAAGCTCAACATATACCTATTTAGTCTATGATGTCTTGAAACATGCATATACTGAACAATAGATTGTCTATCAAAACTTGCCTTTAGTTCATTGGCCATCAATTCATTGTCAGTATTTGGAACTCCAAACTTGATAGCAATTTTTGCAATAAGACTCTTCTCCCACAACTTTAGGATAGCAGCAGCTAAGCCTTGAAGTCTTCTGTTCCTTCCTTCATAGTTCATATTAAACACAAAATAATTTAATTGACTTTATGCATAAAGGGATAACCATGAAAGTATTTTTGAATATAGCTTTATTTTCTTTCTGAGAGCTAATATTGGTTGACAGCCAAGTTATTATGATTTTCATATACATGTATTGATTCAATTCATCAATCTTCAAGCAATTAATTCTTGTTACAGAGATTGCTTTTCTATGTATGATTAGTTAATATAATAGCATCAACAACAATGTATTTAGGTGGTCTATCAAAATTGACATCAACGAGGTGGCTTAATTAAGAACCTAAGTCATATGATATAACATAGCTCCTCACACTGTTGAATAATTTTCATGCACAGCAAAATAAATCATTGACCAGAAACCACCAACATCCAGGAGCATACCAAGGACAAAATGGACTGGCAAAAGTAATAATAAAGGTAGAAGAAGAGAAGAGTTATTATAGAGTTGCTGCGGTAATTTATCAAACAGGTGGTGGGCAATCTATTCATGAAAATGGTGTTGCTGCGTCTTATCATATTAAACTTCATCTTCAATTTCCAAAGCTCTACCACAACAAACCTCTAGTAACAACTGAGATAGTAACTTAATGATGAATCAAAATCAAAATCAAAATCAAAATCAAAATCAAAATCAAAATCAAAAGAAATTTTATTATAGAGTATTTAAAGATTTTTCATGAAAGACAGGAAACATTGAGTAATATTTTTGGGTGTTATTATGAATTTCTGGTTGCATGTTTTGAATGGATACAGAATGATGGACAGCAAGAAGGTAAGAGTTGAAGAAAGCAATAAATGAACAAAAATCAAAACTCATTTACCTTCACATTAATCTTGAAGAAGCATCACGCATTAGTAGAAACGAAGAAGAATGGATAGAGAGCTGAGAGATGTTGTTGCATGTTGCAGAGAGTAACGCTGCTGCTATTGGAGACGCTACTTGAGATGAACAGCGAGGTCAAGAATGCTGATTCGTGTTGAGCGTGCTCCAGCGTTGAGATCAACAAAAATGGCGTGCAAGAGTGTAGAGAAGAGACTAAAATTTTTGGGGAGAAGAAGAGAGCGTGGTAAAGGAGCGTGAATACACGCTCTCTTTATGAGTTTGGGCTTTATTTTATTTGAGGTATAAAATTAGTATTGCTGGTTGTTTGCTGGCCCAAAAGTTAGAAAACTGCTGGCCCCCTAGCGGCCCTCTAAAAAATATCCATATATTTTGTATTTATATATTTTATATTTAATTATTTAAAAACAAAAGATTCTATTACCGTTTAAAATATTGTGTATTAAAGTATTGTCATTTAAAGTATTTAAATATGTACTAAGATATTCTGTATTTATTAGAGTCTATCAATGCTATTCTTTTATATTAACCTTTGATTTCCATCTAATATAATCTAATAGTCTATTAAATATGGCATATGCAATAAACACATAATTTTTGTGCTCATTTTATACACTAGAATGAAACCTGCACGATGTGCGGGGTGGTAAATTAATGATAGTATATAATAAATATTAAAAATTATTATGTTTTGTAGAATTAAATTAAATATGTGCAAATTAAAGTTAAATTTAAAAGGTGTTTTATTTAAAATAATTTGTAGTACAACAGATTTGGTTGTTAGAGTTATACAAAGTGACATTTTTATTTGGTGGTTTGATTTTTGCATTTGTTTTAATTGATGGACTTAGTCTTCTTATGTGGCGCTCGTCCTCCTTTTTCTTTATTGGTTGTAGTTAAAGTTGTTGCTTTCTTTTTTCTATCGTAGGTTCTTGTGAAGGCATGTTCTTTATGAACGTTGAGTTGTATACATTTTTTATTGTGTTGTTTGTTCCATCTTTGTATATGTATGTTCTTCTTCGAAAGATGTGTTTTGAATTTGTATGGTTTTCCCTCTCCTTAATCTCTTGATGGGTATGTGATCTTTGCCTGATGATATTAGTGTTGGCGAAGTTGGATCTTATAATAAATGAATAATTTAAATTAGAAATAAAAATGATGTCTTGAATAAGTGATTTTTTTTAGTATTACCTGTTTTATTTGTTGTAATATGTGTTAAAGTTCGGTATTTTTGGTTGGAATAAATGTTTTGGTAACAATGTATTGTTAAGAACCTTCTTTGAGATTAAAGTTATTTACTTTGACTTCAAATATAAATGTGAGGTTGCACAAATTTTTCACTTGGGTGGTGCTTCAATGTCATTACTTTTCTGGAGTGTCATTAGATTTGAAGCAGTTGTGTCCAATGTTGAGTTTGAAAAACTTATATGATGATAAAAAATTATTAAAATTATTATTAGATGTTTTATTTAATAATTTTCAATAGGTTGTTTGATGATTTTTGTTCAAGAGTGCAGGAAGCAAATTAGTTTCCTATTGGGCCAAAGCCACACAAGCCCAAATGGATCATTGAAAAAAATTCAGCCTTGGACAAAATTAATTCAAATATTAATGGCTGAATATTAAAAAAGAAAGAAATCTAAAGTGGCCCATATCACAAGCCTATAATGAATTAAAATAAGAAGCAAACAACCCAAAGAAGTCATTCGGTGATCACAAGGCAATCTTTAAAGAAACCAAAAGTCCAACAGGTGACTTTATGCCTTGGTAACTGGAAGATAAAATTCAATATGATTTAATCAAATTGAAAGCTTTACATATTATTACTTTATGTCTTGGGGAATGGAAGTAGAAATTCAATTTGGTTTGATTCCATTCAATGTTTTCTTCAAAAGTTTCCTCTCTCTTCTCTCTCTTCTCTCTTGCTTTCAATCACGTCAATCATCACAGAAGAAGATAGAAGAAGATATCAGAAGAAAAGCATATAAAGAAGAAAGGCTAAGAAAGATATTTGCTATAGAAGGAAAGATTTGAAAAAAGGTTTCAAGATTTTCTTTGCCAAGAAAGGAAGAGATCTGCCTCGGTTAGAAAGCAAATCTATCTTGGTAAAAAGTTTATTTCAATTTTTGTACATCAAAGAAGAAGATAGCCTCTGAGTCTCAAGTAGATAGAAACAAAAATGGAATGCTTGAAGCTGTCCAAGGTCAGAAGCCTATCAATTATCCGAATCCATTCTTGGGGCCAAAGTCAAGATCAATGGCCAAGATGGAAGAAGTTTGAAGAAAAAAAGGTGAGAGTGATGAGGTAAGCTTGCATTCATCAGTCTCAGTCCTCTCAATCCTCTCTGATGAAGCTGCTGCTACTCTTTGGTAGGAGAAGAAGTTGTTGGGTTAGGGTTTCAACCTTGGAAGCTTCCCCTTCTATATTAAGGGTGAACGGCCAAGGGTTGAGATCAAGGAGAGAAAGTGAAAAAGCATAGAGTTCTTATAGCTACCAGAGCTTCCTGAGTTCTTTTCCTTCAATGTTGTTCATTTAGTTTCTTTTTCTTAGTATTGTCTGTCTGTGTCTCATGGTAAAAAACAAACATGGTGATGTTTGTAAGAAAAAGCCAGTGAGAGGTAAAAGGCAATGAACAATATTAGAGAAAATGTCATAGATGTCTCAGAGTATTTTGTACATCTGTCTGTTGTATATCATGATCTTGTGGGAATTCTCTTACAAGTTAGGTTAGCACTTTACTATTGAAAGCTAGATTGAGGTCTAGTCAAATTCAGATTGGGGTTAGAATCTAGATTTGTCCCATATAGGAATGGGTAGTTCCTAGGAAGAAATTGGTATTTGTAATGTTGTGAAAACATAGTGAAATTTCATCATTGTTGTGATGAAAAATGGATGTAGGCTACGTTGCACCTAGTAGCTGAACCAGAATACATCTAGTGTTACTTCATCTTCCCTACTCTTTTCTCTTTTTCTATTTATTAGGAGACAAAAACAAAAGTGTCTCTCAACTCGGCATGAGACAAAACAAAAATGTCTTTCAACTTGACACGAGACAAAAAGCAGAAATATCTCCTAAAGTTATTTGAAAATAAAAAATTAATATTCACTGAAAAAGGGGCTAAGATTTAACCCCCCTTCTCTTAGCCACTAATTACCATAAGTTGGTATCAGAGCTTGGTCTCAAAGAGATTAAGCTTTGCAACTTAGAGAAAAGATCCTAATGGAGAACAACAGTGGTACTAATCTGGTGGCCTATACTCTGACAGAAGGACAATCAAGCAACAGACCTCCATTATTCAATGGAAAGAACTACAGCTACTGGAAAGAAATAATGAAGATTTTTGTTCAGTCTATAGATTACAGACTTTGGAAGATAATCTTAGAAAGTCCACAATTCCCAACCACAATAGGAGCTGATGGTGTGGTTGTTCCTAAGGCTGAGGCATATTAGAATGATGATGACAGGAAGAAAATAGAACTCAATGCTAAAGCTGTCAACCTGCTAAATTGTGCTGTCAGCTTCGAGGAATACCGATGGGTATCAAGATGCATAATAGTAAAGGAAATATGAGATAAGCTCCAAGTTACTCATGAAGGTACAACTCAAGTAAAAAGATCCAGAATAGATATGCTAAATAGAGAATATGAAATGTTCTCAATAAATGAAGGAGAAACAATCGATGAAATGTTTGAAAGATTCAACATTATCATCACTGGCTTGGATGCTATAGGAATCACATATTTAGAATATGTGCTCGTGAGAAAAATATTGAGATGTCTCACTAAAGAGTGGGAAACCAAGGCTATAGTAATAGCTGAGAGTAGTGGCATTGATGAAATGACCTATGATGATCTGAGAGGAAACTTACTTGCTTTTGAAAACATCTATTTGAAAAAAGATACTAAAAAGAAAGGAGTTGCTCTCAAATCTATTACTGAATCTCTTCAAATGATGATTTATCTAACGATGATTTTGTTTTATTTGCTAAGAAATTCAAGAGAATGATGAAGTAAAAGGAACGAAACAAAGGAGGCAGTTCAATAAAACCTAAGAGGGATTTAAGCAAGGTCATTTGCCACAACTATAGAAAAGTTTAGCATTACAAGTTTGACTGCCCAAAACTGAAGAAGGAGGATAAGCCAAAAAGGAAAAAGAAGAAGGGACTCATGGCATCTTGGGAAGACTTGAAAAATGACTCTGAAGATGAAAATGAATCTGAGACTAAATCCCAAACTTGTCTCATGGCTGACCACATTGATGAGGTAACCTTCAATGAACCTCTTAATGAAGACTTTCATCTTATGATAGATCATCTAAATGAAAAAATCAGATGCTTTCTAAATGAAAACTATGAACTTGAATCTTAAGTTACCATTCTAAAAGTAGAAAATAGTTTTCTCAAAGATAAATTAAGGGAAGCTGAAACTGCTGTTGATCTTGTTGCATAAAATAAGCAGTTAAAGATTGTAATTAAGAGCTGTGAATACCATCATTCTGTGATTGCAAATCTAAATTATTTTGAAGAAAATGAAAGGTTGCATAATGAGGTAAAAAGACCTAGGTAACTTTGCTCAAAGTTCTGAAAAGTTGAATAAACTTTTAGCTAGTCAAAAACCTCTCTATGACAAAGTTGGATTGGGTTTTCATAAAAATTCAAAAACTATTTTTGAAAAATCTCCTTTTGATAATATGGCTTACACTTCAGATGATATAAGCTTTCAAAACCCAACCAATCTGAATAAACAGCAACCTAAAAGCTTTTGTAGATTATGCAATCGGAATTGTCACTTTTCAATTCAATGCTTCATAAGTGAAAGAATGATTGGAGATAAATTTTATAAGATTGTTGGTAAATATAATGGCTTGGGGCAAAGAAGATGGTTTGACATAAAAGGATTTAAAAAGATTTGGATACCTAAGGTCACTTAAATGTTTTTGTAGGTTTTCCTAGCATCCAAGAGAAAAGACAACATGTGGTATATGGATAGTGAATGCTCTATGCATATGATCGGAAAGTCAACATTCTTCATCAAGCTTGATGAATATGATGGAGGCTTTGTTACTTTCGGTGACAATGGAAAGGGAAAAATTATGGCCATAGGTAAAGTAGGTAAGAACTTTTCTTCATTCATAAATGATGTCTTGCTTGTTGATGGTGTAAAGCATAATCTTTTAAGCATTAGCCAACTTTGTGATCTTGGATATTTATTTATTTTTAGAAAATTGGATTGCTTAATTGTTTGTAAAAAATCGGGTGATGTTTTGTTTGAGGAAAAAAGATGAAAAAATGTGTATGAACTTACTCTAGAGGATTCAAAAGATCAAAAGATAACCTGTTTTACCTCTATTGAATCTGAAAAATAGTTTTAGCATAAGAAATTGGGACATGCAAGCATGTACCAAATTTCTAAGCTTGTTAAGAAAAATTTGGTTAGAGGAATTTCAAACATTAATTTTGACAAAAATATTACTTGTGAAGATTGTCAATTAGGCAAGCAAGTAAAATCTTCTTTTAAATCAAAAGACGGAATCTCTACTAAAAGGCCATTAGAAATGTTGCATATTGATCTTTTTGGTCTCACTAGAACTCAAAGTTTGGGAGGTAAACACTATGGTTTGGTAGTGGTTGATGACTATTCAAGATCTGGTTGGGTTTTTTTCTTAGCTCATAAAAATGATACTTTTCATGCCTTTTCTTCACTTTGTAAAAAGATTCAAAACGAAAAGGATTTGAAAATTACCCACATTAGAAGTGATCATAGAAAAGAATTTGAAAATCAAAATTTTGAAAGCTTTTGTGATGATTTTGGAATAGCTCACAACTTTTCATGCCCTAGAACACCTCAACAAAATGGGGTTGTTGAAAGAAGGAATATAAGCTTTCAAGAAATGACAAGGGCAAAGCTTTGTAAAAATGATGTTCCAAAATTTCTGTGGGCCGAAGTTGTAAATACAACTTGTTATATCGTAAATAGAACCATCATTAGAAAAGGTTTGAAGAAAACCCCATATGAGCTTTGGAAAGGAACTCCCCCTAATGTCAAGTATTTTCATGTTTTCGGATACAAATATTTTGTTCTTAATAACAAAGAAAATCTTGGTAAATTTGATCCAAAATCATATGAAGGAATGTTTGTAGGGTACTCAACCACTAGCAAAGCATATAGAGTTTACCTTAAAGAACATAGAACTATTGAGGAGTCCATACATGTATCTTTTTGTGATACTAACTCTATACCCAGTGCTATCTTAGATGATGATGCAGGAAGTGAACCTGAAGCAAGACCTCAAGATCAAACGAATTCCAAATCTATCCTAGATGTTGAAACTGTTAGTCCAAAAACTTCTCCTCAGAACGGAGGAGACATTTTCATTTTGTCTCCTGACCAAGCCAGAGAATCCAGAACAGAGAACTCATATGAAACTTGTCAAGGCAAAACCTCCCTCAAAATCCTCGTGAATGAAAATTTTTGAAGGATTACCCTCATGAATTCATCATTGGTGATCCTTCACAAGGCATAACCACAAGATCCTCAAGAAAGAAGCAAGTGGATGCTAGCAACGTTGCTTTCTTGTTCCAAATGGAACCCCTCAATGTGAAGCAAGCTCTAGAAGACCCCTCATGGGTTAAAGCCATGGAAGATGAGCTGTCCCAATTTGAGAAAAATGAGGTTTGGACACTTGTACCATACACTAATGGTAAGAAGGTAACCGGTACAAAATGGATATTCAAAAATAAATTGGGTGAGGATGGTAGTGTGGTGCGTAACAAGGCTAGACTAGTGGTCCAAGGTTACGACTAAGAGGAAGGCATTGACTTTGATGAGTCATTTGTCCCGATAGCAAGACTAGAAGCAATTAGGCTGCTTCTTGCCTATGCTGCCCATAAGGATTTTAAAATATTTCAAATAGATGTTAAATGTACCTTTTTAAATAAATTTATTGATAGAGAAGTATTTATGGCTCAACCCCCCGGTTTTGAAAGCAAATATTTTCTAAATCATGTTTTTAAACTCTCTAAGGCTCTTTATGGCCTTAGGCTAGCTCAAAGAGCTTGATATGAAAGGTTTAGTACTTTCTTATTGAAAAATAAATTTTAAATAGGTACTACGGATACTACTTTATTTATGTGGATGACATAGTGTTTGGTTCGGCAAATGAATCTTTGTGTGAAGAGTTTGAAAAACTAATGACTAGTGAGTTTGATGGGAGAATTAACTTTTTTTCTTGGTCTTCAAATCAAATAACTCCAAGTGATATTTTTGTTCACCAAGAAAAGTATGTTAAAGAATTGATTAAAAAATTTGGTTTAGAAAATGCCAAACTAATGGGAACCCCATGCATCCAAACACTAAACTTGACAAGGATGAAAATGGCAAAGATGTTGATAAAATAAAGTATAGAGAAATGATAGGATCTCTCATGTATCTTACATCCTTTAGACTGGATATTGTTCAAAGTGTGGGTGTATGGTCTAGATTTCAATCTCACCCAAAAGAGTCACATCTTTCAGCCTTTAAGAGAATCATTAGATACATTAAAGGAACTTGAGATCTTGGCTTATGGTATCCAAAATCTAATGAGTTTTGTGTAGTAGGGCATTGTGATGTAGATTATGCGGGAGACCAAGTGGATAAAAGAAACACTTCCGAAATGTGTTGCTTCCTTGCAAGTTCACTAAACATGTGGTCCAAGAAAGAAGCAAGCCATTGTTGCACTATCCACGGCTGAAGCTGAATATATATCGTGGCCGCTTGTTGCTCATAGTTAATTTGGTTAAAAACTCAATTAGAGGATTACAAACTAAATATGGATAGTATACCCTTGTTTTGTGACAACATGAGTGCAACAAACATTTCAAAAAATCCTGTGTTGTACTCTCTAACTAAGCACATTGAAGTAAGATATCATTTTATTCGAGAACATGTGCAAAAGGGTACTATTGATATTCAATTTATAAAGTTGAAAGAATAATTGGCTGACATCTTTACTAAACCACTATGTGAAGACAGATTCTGTTTGATGAGAACCAATTTAGGGATGATAAATTTAAATTCTGTTGAATGAATGTTGTGTTTTCATGTTTCTATGTGTTTTTGTCTCGTAGGTAGCAGGGAGACATTTCTGGGCAAGTGATGAACATTTCATAAAAAGGGAAAACAAGAAATATTGTACTTTGAACCTAAGCCAGTTCAACCACCCCTGAGCCTATTCCATGATACGGGCTCATTATTTTTTGTTTCATATATTTTTTATTAAAAAAAGATGCTTTCACATTATATCTTTTAAAAGTCTTGTCAAAATCAACTTCTTCCCTCTTTTCATGGAAGAGTCTTTTCGGTTATCATGATTCAATTTTAAATTCCTTTATTAAAAATTGTTTCATTAAATGCTATTGCTTTAAAAGAGATTTCCTCCACTATGCATTTATGACATTTTTTACCTAACCTCTCTCTCCACCTTCCTTACTCTTCGTCACTCCCTTCATCTTCTTTGTTTCTATTTCTTCCTATGCAAGATGAGAAACATACTTCCCACAAAAAAAATAACTGAACACCAATCCCTCCAAAAAATCCTCCATCTTCCAAATAGCCTCAAACTCATACTCACATTCATATACACTTATACTCCTCCTCTTCACCCACATCACAGTTCTCTAAGTCTATGGCACATAAGGTGATTCATCCTAAAGATTCTACCCACGCAAGGAAGCGGCATCATCTCAAAGGAAAGGATCAAAGGGAAAGGAGCCCATGAATGAAGAAGATGACTCTCCATTTCGACCTTTTCACCATTCTCCACCTCCTCGGTGCTCCACTCTGCATCCCTCCGGTCGCTCTACCCCCTCTCAATGCACTAGGCATTATGCTCTTCATCCTACCCAAGAGCCTCCAAATCTCGACTCCCTGGATTTCAAGAACAAATTTGGAAAAAATCATTATCACTATGATCCCTTCCGCTTCATATCTTGTGCAAACTATAAGTTTTACTTTCATGTTTTAGTAAACTGAAAGTTGTGTGCTTCCTTTGTTGTTGATCTTGAAGCACTTGCTGAAAAAGGAATTGATTTTCAATCTTGTTTTCGTGATTTAAAATGGTCCCCCATTTTCAAAATCAGAAAACCAATTTATCGTAATCTAGTATGTGATTTTTATGCGAACATGATCTTTCATTAGGGTGAACTTCATTCCTATGTTAAAAATACTCATTTTGCTCTGAGCAATAAAACCATCTATGCTGCCCTGGGTTATGAAGATGTGGGGGTCAGGGCCTTCATGACTGGGAAATGGGATAACCAGGTTGGTATCTCCCATCAAGAAGCCATGGCTCGTGTCTGAGAAAATTTTTCTGCTTTGGATGGAACCAATCTCACACACAAGGCCCTTGGACTTATTAGGCCTCTGTTACACTGAATCATTATCCACATTATAATTCCACAGAGTGGGTCTTACCAAAGGGTGACTGTCTGTGACACCCTAGTACTGTATGTCATTCTGAATTTTGTTCCTATTTCTTTTGCCTATCTGATGATCCAGCATATGTGGGAGTGTGTTTGTAGTGATAAAAAGAGCAATCTTCCTTATGACATGTTTTTAACGTGTGTGTTTGAGTATTTTTCATGTTAATCTCAGTAATGAGCCTGTGGAGAATAGGGTCTCTATGATCAAAGGTGGGAATGTACCCGAATCTGCCAAAAGGAAAAAGGCTAAAGCTTCAAAGGCATCTGTGTTTTCTGAAAGTAAAGATGAAAGTCTTCCCTCTGCTTCTGAATCATACAAGCATCACTTTTTCGGAATGATAAAAAATGTTCTTTCAGAATTATTAACCATATCCAAGCTGATGGAGAAATCATACAAAAATGCTAGGAAGCAAGCCTTTGAAAATGAAAAAAGGTTTGGAAAAAGACTCATGAAAGGCTAAATCTGCTCGTTAGGCATTTGGATAAGGACATGGATCATTCTAAAAAAGAAGCAAACATTTTGGATTTTGATGCTGATTCTTCTGATGCCTAAAATTTGCTCCCTGATGTTTCTGCTACTGAACACATTATGTTTTGTTATCTTTGAACTTGTTTCATCTGCACTATTTCTGATTGGATGACTGTAACTCTTAATTTTGATACTGTTTATGTTTAAATTATTATGAACTACATTTCTTTTCATCTATTTTGCTTGCAGGTGTCCCTCCTTGATGACAAAAGGGGGAGAAAAAGAAAAGAAAAATTGGAAGGACAATACTGAATTGAAAATGCCTTCAAATCAGGCTGCCCTGTTTTGATCTGCTCTATTCTGTTTTATTATATGATTTGGTGCTCTGTTTAATATTTGTGCTCTGCTTTGTGCTCTATTGTGGCTCACTGTTTTGAGCACTTTGTGTTAGAAAATTTCAACTTGAGCTTTGATTATATTTGACAAATTTATTTGCTCAAGTATGCATATATGTGCTATCTGAATCATGTTGTAATGGCTCGATATTAAATGTTCCACTATTTGGAATTTTTTTTGAAACTCTTTAGAGCTTGTATACAGGTTTTGCTTCCTTGAATATCTTGTTGAATCAGGCACATATTAAGGGGGAGTATATTGAACAAAAAAAATGGAGAGAAATTTGCAAATCTTCAAAGGGAAGTTTTCTATTCTAATCTTTTCAATTTAGTTTAATAATGTTTATCATCAATGGGGAGATTGTTGAGTTTGGAAAACTTATATGATGATCAAACATTATTAAAATATAAATTAAAAAATTATTAAAATTATTATTAAATATTTTATTTAATAATTTCTAATAGGTTGTTTGATGATTTTTGTTCAAGTGTGTAGAAGCAAATTAGTTTCCTATTAGGCCAAAGCCACACAAGCCCAAATAGATCATTGAAGATAATTAAGCCTTAGGCAAAATTAATTCAGATATTAATGGCTGAATATTAAAAAAGAAAAAAAATCCAAAGTGGCCCATATCACAAGCAGAAAAAGAAATAAAATTCAGAAAAAGCCAATAGCTCTCTAAACCAAAAGGTAAGAGCAAAAAGTCAATAGCTCTTAAAATCAAAAGGCAAGAGCAAGGATCCAAGAATTTGAGCATCAATGGTTAGGAGGGCCTAAAAAAAATATCTTAGCCTAAACAGTTCAATTGAGCTGCTTCCCTAACTATATGCTTGTGGTGTGAAGGTGTCAAGTGAAAAACTTGAGACTAAGCAGTTAAAGTCATGGTTCAAAGTAAAGAGTGTGCTTAAGAACTCTGAACACCACTGGCTAGGGATTATAGCAAAGCTAAATCACAATCCGAAAGGGTTCACCCAGTTAAGTGTCTGTGGCATTTATGTATCCGGTGGTAATACTGGAAAACAAAGTGCTTAGGGTCACAACTAAGACTCTAAAGAAACTGTGTTCTAGAATAAAAAAGAACTTAACTAAGAGAATCAATAGTATCATCTGGATTCTAAGTTCCTAAAAATGCTAACCATTCTAAGCTTCAATGGAAAGTGAGACGCCAAAACTATTCAGAAGCAAAAAGCTACTAGTCCCGCACATCTAATTGAAACTGAGCTTCATTGAGAACTCTGAAATTTATTACATCCTTCTATTTATTTTTATCCTACTGCATTTTTGGTTGCTTGGGGACAAGCAAAAGTTTAAGTTTGGTGTTCTGACGAGCGGATATTTTATACACTTTTTGGCATCATTTTTATATAGTTTTCATTATGTTTTGTTTAAGTTTTATTATGTTTTCATGGGTTTTAGTGAAAAATTCATAATTTTGGATTCTACTTTGAGTTTGTGTGTTTTATGGTGATTTCAGGTATTTTCTGACTGAAATTGAGGAGCTTGAGCAAAAGTCTGATTCAAAAGCAGAGAAAGGACTGCAGATGCTGCGAGGATCTGACCTCCATACACTCGAAGGAGCTTTTCTGGAGTTACAGAAATCCAAATGGCACGTCTCAACGGCTATGAAAAGCTAACATCCAGGGTTTTCCAGAAATATATAATAGTCCATACTTTACTTTGAAAATGAATGCCCAAAACTAGCATTCAACACCAGCCACCAGCCCTATTCCTGGCATCCAGCGCCCACAGGGGAGCAGCTGACGTCCAACGCCCAGAATGGAGTCCCTAGTCAGTGTTCAATTCCCCTAAGGGGTACTAGTTCATGAGAAACACTCAAGGTCAACCCAAACACTCACCAAGTGGGCCCCAGAAGTGGATTTTTACACTACAAGACTAGTTTATCTTATTTTTATAATTCATAGTTAGCAGATTAGTATATATATACAAGAGTTCACCCTTGTTAGAGGACTCTATCCCACTTTTACTTTTTCTATTGTATTTTCGAACAGCATGAGTCACTAACCTCCTAAGGTTAAGATTTGGAGCTCTGCTGAGTTTCATGGATCAATAATATTACTGTTTCCATTCAATATGTCTGATTCTATTCTCTTATGCAACCTCGTTCTTCATCTTATGAATTGAGGGTGACCCGTGACAATCACCCAAGTTTTACATGGGTTCTGTGCGATTTCTGACCCGGATAGCATTGAACTAAAGCTAGAGATTGCATTACGGATTCCAATAGAGCATCTGAGCAACTTTGGATATGTGACATATAATCCTGTTGACTATGGGTGCATGAGGTTTCTGTGGCGTTAAGTCTAGAGTAAAAAAAGCAGTACTCTCTGATATGGAAAATCTACCTTGTCTGTGATACCTTGAGTATGATCGTAAAGGGGAGTGGATTGCTTAGAGCTTCATCTTCTGCTACAGTGAGAAACCTAGAGGTGGCTTGATAAGAGGACACGAGTCATCTCAATGTGGTAGATTGCTGCAGTAGAGGAGGTTAACTTGATGAGAGGACATGAGTTAATCACTTACGGCTGCCATTGAAGGAATCAGAATGTTATTGAAGAAGACAGTAAGAAAAGTTAATCTGGAAAGACAAAGCATCTCCGAAGCCTCAACCATTCTATCAGCATTGAATTCCTATCTACTTAGTAATGTTCTATTTATCTATTTTATATGCTTTTCATGAAAAACTATAATTTCTATCCGCTTAACTAAGATCTGCAAGGTATCCACTGCTTGCTCAAATGAATAATCTCCGTGGGATCGACCCTCACTCACCAGAGGTATTACTTGGACGACCCGTTATACTTGCCGGTCTATCTGTGCGAATTCTACGGAGCCAATTTCGTGCACCATGAGGTTTGTAAGAAAAAGCCAGTGAAAGGTAAAAGGCAGTGAGCAATATTAGAGAAAAAATTATAGATGTCTCAAAGTTTCTTTGTACATTTGTCTGTTGTGTATCATGATCTTGTGGGGATTTTCTTACAAGTTGGGTTAGCACTTTGCTGTTGAAAGCTAGATTGAGGTCTAGTCAAATTCAGATTGGGGTTAGAATTTGAATTTGTCCCAGATAGGAATGGGTAGTTCCTAGGGAAAAATTGGTGTTTGTAATGTTGTGTAGTGAAATTCCATCATTGTTGTGATAGAGACTGGATATAAGCTACATTGTACCTAGTAGTTGAACTAGGATACATCTGGTGTTACTTCATCTTCCTTACTCCTTTCTCTGTTTTTGTTTATCAAGAGACAAAAACAAAAGTGTCTCTCAACTTGACACGAGACAAAAAGAAGAAATATCTCTTGATGATATGTGAAAATCAGAAATTAATATTCATTGAAAAAGAGGCTAGGATTCAACCCCTCTTCTCTTAGCTACTGATTATCATCACCCAATAATTTTTTTACTTCACCACCAAATAGTACCAAAGTTGTTGTAGCACTTTGATCTGGAACCTTTAATTGAATTTTGAACCTAAAATAAGTATTGGGTTAGTAACTAATAATTTGATAGATGGGATTATGAAAAATATATAGTTACCTTATTGTTGGATATTGTGGTGTTTGATTACATGTGCCATAAATATAGTTGCCATAAATGTAGTTGTCTCTTTTTTTTATAAGCTTTCTTGACACTTTTCACATTTAACATAGTTCCATCCAAATTTGTCATTAATTCCGTTTATAGTTGTGAAAATTATGAAGATCTTTTCTTATTCCAGTATTCAATTAATGTTATCATTAGGTATATGGTATTTGATTAAGTATGAATATATGATGCATGTTGTGAGTTTTTTTTTTTCATACTTGATCATCAGATTCTCATTGCATGGCCATTAGATCTTGGATAGTTATTCAATTTCTAATCATTCTGCTTTAAAAATTTGTGTTGACATTGTCTTGGCTTGGTATCTCCATTATTTCTTTATGTTGATCAATCCTATTTAGAATTTTTTTATCTTTATTAAATTAAATAATTAAATAAATAAATTAATTTTTGAAAGACTTATTAGTTATGAAATACCCATAAGTCAGCTGTGCGAATTCTTCAATTTTTGATCGATGTAGATTTTTGTACTTGAAGTTATGCTAACCGAATAATCACCTAAAATATTATAATATAATAGGTTATATAAAATAAAATTGTGTTGTATTTGTCTCATTTAATATATTATATAAAATATAATTTTTTGAATTAAGAAAAATAATATATTTAATTTTTTTTGAAAAAGATCTTATCTTGGTATTCACTAATCAATATTGATGTGAGTGCAATAATTTTTTGGCCCTTTATTTGTATTGTAATTTCTTTGTTTATCTAACTTGAGAGATTTCTCCACAACGTGACTTTTACCACGATATTCCTAAAATTATTAATATCTTGTTAATAATTATATATGTAAATGAAAAATAAATTGCTTGTATATTTTTTTACTCTTTAAGTATCAATTTCATTCGTCGTATTTTTGTGGGTTTTTTTTAATATCTACTTGTTCTTCTTCTCCTAGTTCATGCAATTTTTCAATGACATCTACAATAAAAAAATAAAAATGTGTAGAATTTTTTTTGAAAAAGTTATTTTTAATAAGAATAATTGAAATAGTATAAAGTGAATTGGCCTGTTAATATTTTTTTTGACCCACTCTATCTCAAGTGATACAAATTCAAAATAGTGTTGAAGAATGTTCAAAAGTGAATCTTTAATTTCTTTCACAACAGGTGTGAGTAAAATGTTTGCTTTTATTGTACATTTAATTGGTCTATACAAATTATTTGTATTTTATATTTTCAAATTTTGTATAATATAGTCTTTTTCTTCTTGTAACAAATGTTTGAACTTGTTCATCATATTTTTCTTCACAATTACATGACGAGGTGTTCCCTGCAGTGTTGGTAAATCATAGTTAATAATTAGTTAAAAAAATTGATTATATTTATATTTTTTTTAAGTTGCTAGAAAAAGAACAATGAATAGTATATTGAAAGAAGTATAATTTTAACGATATTAAAATATAATTATATATAAAGTATTATAAAATAATATAAACGTATAAAAAACATAAAGAATTATTTTTTTTCGTGAATTCAATTCAAAAATATAATAAATGTGTTTGTTTTGTACCTTTTCATCTAATATAATCATTTCTAAACAAAGAGGCTGACGGTTATCAGTGGCTAAGAGAATGGGAGGTTGAATCTTAGCCCTTTTTTGCTGAGTAAATCTTCCTGCCCTTTTTAAAACGCTTAAGGAGATATTTATGCTTTTTGTCTCGTCACTAGTCAAGAGACTTTTTCTTTTTGTCTCGTAACCAACGAAGAGATATTTTTTAATTTTGTCTCCTTCAAACAGAATCAGAATTTGAGTAGAGTAGAAAGAGAGAATCACACCCAAAAGTATCCCGGTTCAGCTGCTAAGTGTAGTGCAGCCTACATCCAGTCTCCATCACAACAATGACGGAATTTCACTATAATCAAACAAATTACAGACACCAATTCTCCCTAGGAACTACCTTCCTATATGGGACTAGTGTAGAATTTATCCCCAATCCTGAACTTAACTTGGTCACCTACTAAGCTTTCAACTACTAAGTGCTAACCCAACTTGCAAGAAGATTTCCACAGAATCATGAAACACAATATAGACATACGAAGGACCTCTAGGACATCTATGGCTTTTTCTTTCAAATTTCTTTTTGTGATCATTTCTTAAGTGGGCAATTTTCAAATCCTTTTCATTTTGAATTCTTTTGCAAAGGGTTGAGAAAGCATGGAAAGCATCATTCTTATGAGCAAGAAAAAATACCCAATCAAATCTAAAGTAGTCATCCACCACTACCAGTCCATAATGTTTACCTCCTAAAATTTGTGTTCTTGTTGGACCAAAAGATCAATATGCAACATTTTCAATGGCCTCTTGGTAGAAATTCCATCTTTTAGTTTGAAAGAAGATTTTACTTGTTTGCCTAATTGACAAGTTTCACAAGTAATATCCTTATCAAATTTAATGTTAGGAATTTCTTTCACCAAGTTTTTCTTGACAAGCTTAGAAATTTGGTACATGCTTGCATGACCCAATTTCTTATGCCAAAGCCATTTTTCAGATTCAAGGGATGTAAAGCATGTTACTTTTTGATCTTTTAAACCCTCAAGAGTCAATCCATACACATTGTTACACCTTTTAGCTTCAAACAAAATATCCTCAGATTTTTCACAAATAACTAAATAATCTAATTTCCTAAAAATGACTTCATATCTAAGATCACATAATTGGCTCACACTTAGCAAATTGTGTTTCAAACCATCAACAAGAAGAACATCATTTATAAAAGAAGAAAAACTTTTACCAACTTTTCCAATGGCCACTATCTTTTCTTTTCCATTATCACCGAAAGTGACAAACCCACCATCATATTCATCAAGCTTAATGAAGAAGGTTGTCTTTCCGGTCATATGCCTAGAGCATCCACTATCCATGTACGGAATGGTGGTATTCACAGCTTTTAAGTTGAGCTTTCAACTGCTTGTTTTCTTCAACAAATTCAACAGCAGTTTCAGCATCTCTCAACTTTTCTTTTAGAAAACCATTTTCAGCTTGAAGGATTTCAATTTGAGACTCAAGATTTTGGTTTTCAAGCAAGAAGCATCTAATTTTTTCAGACAAGTGATCGATCATGAGATAAAGATCTTCAGTGTCAGAGTTATGAAATACTACCTGCTCAACATGATCAGCCATAAGGCAGGTTTGAGACTTCATTTTTGAATCTTCATCTTCATCAGAATCGTTCTCCAAGTCTTCCCAAGAAGCCATGAGTCCCTTCCTCTTTTCTTTTTTCGGCTTCTCCTCCTTCTTTAGCTTAGGGCAATCAGATTTGAAGTGCCCAGTCTCCTTGCAGTTGTAGCATATCACTTTACTGGAATCTTTCCTTGGTTTTCTTGAGCCGCTTCCTTTGTTCATTTTCTTGAACTTCACCATTTTCCTGAATTTTTTTACAAACAAAACAAATTCATTTTCAGAAGAATAATCACTGGATTCATCATACAGGGGTTAGTAACAGATGTGAGAGCTATTCCTTTTCTTTTAGTATCTTTTTTCAAATATGTATTTTCAAATGCAAGTAAATTTCCTCTCAAATCATCATATGTCATGGAATCAAGACCACTACTCTCAGATATCACTATAGCTTTAGTTTCCCACTCTTTAGTGAGACTTCTCAAAATTCTCCTCACAAGCACAGATTCAGGATACGTAATCCCTATAGCATCCAAGCCATTTATGATGATGTTGAATCTTTCAAACAAATCATCAATTGATTCTCCTTCCTTCATTGTGAACATTTCATACTCTCTATCTAGCATGTCAATCCTGGTCTTCTTTACTAGGGTTGTGCCTTCATGAGTAACTTGTAATTTTCCCAAATTTCCTTTGTTGTTGTGCATCTTGATACCCGTCGGTATTCCTGGAAGCTGATTACACAGTTAAGCAAGGTGATAGCCTTGACGTTGAGCTCTACCTTCTTTCTGTCTTCTTCTGTCCAGCTGGCTTCGCCCTTGAGAGAGACCATGCCATCAGCCCCTGACTAAAAAAAATGTTTGTTTAAGGTTTTTGTTATAAAAGTGGCATTTTTCTATCTAATGTTTTTTTATTCTAAAACTAAATTTTTTATTCAAATTTATTTTTCAAAAATATAAAATAAATAAACGAGCTAACACGTATAATTCGCGAACTTAAGTTAGTCAAGCTTAAACACACCGAAATTAGTCTGTTTAACAACTCTATTTGGTAATGTATATTCAATTAAGTGTATACAAAAAGTTAGCTACTAAATTAATTAATAAAATAGAATAATTATTAAAATATAAAACATAAATTAAAAATAATTTAAAAAATAAATGTCTATATATATAAATTAATTTTTAATATGCATGTATATTTTTTTTATGTACATGGAATATAAAAAAATTTGAATAATAAAAAATATTTTATTTAACATGCGTCTTAAAAGCTACTTTAACTCTCCAAATATTATTTTTGAGAGTTTTTTTATAATTATTAGATAAAATAAATTAAGTTGTATCTACCTCCATATTAAAATCGTCATAAATAATAATGAGATAAGCAAGTTATCAAATTAGATAAAAGAATAAAAAATTAGAAAGCTCTACACATTATCAAGTTGTTAGAAAATTTAAAAATTTATAATATATATGATATTTTCTACAAATTTTTAGAAGATTTTAGAAGTGTTTAGAATGTAATAGTCAAATGTGAGTTGACAAGTTTGATTAGATGTTAAAAATAAGTCAAAAATAGTCAACAATTGTGGCTATATATATTATACTCATTAGCCATCAAGCTTATCAAAGACAATTAGTGTAACAAGTTGAATTTTCTACAAGTTTCACCACCTCCATTTTAATTCATGCTTAGTTGCTCATAGCCAATAATAACCTTTCTAGCAATTAAGTATGTTCTCACATTTTGCCTATATAAAAGTTTGAATCCCATGTACTTTAATAATCTCTTTATATGAATGAAAATGTATTGAATCACTAGAAATTCTTTTCTACTATGTGAGTGTGTTGTTGGTGAGTTTGAGAGCCAAAAAAACGTTAGTGTCATTTATGTGAGTGAGTGATTTTGTGGTCAATTAATTATGCGTATTATGCTTATATTTGGTATCAGAGCTGGTTTAATCTAACATCAAGTGTTTGAGAGTTTGTGAGGTATGAGAGAATTTTCATATAGTTGTTTGTTCATAGAATCAGTATGGCAAACACTTTCAATATTGTGGTTCGGTCCCAAATTATATGAAAAACTCAATTATAGTTATTAGAAGATTTTGATGTCTACCCATTTGAAAACTTAAAACCTGTAGAATTTTATTGAACCAAATTTGTAAGAAGGAACAAATGTTGCCCAACAGAGGAAAGATCAATTGGTGCTATCTCAAATTTATTAAGGTGTAGATTATATGATATTTGACAAAATAACAAATGCCAAAAATACAAAAGAAGCATGGAACACATTGAAACTATCGTACAAATGCATAGATAAAGCCCAAAAAGCAAAGCTATAGTCTTTACAAAGAGAATATGAAAAGTACGAGATGTCTAACTCAGAAACTGTTGAGCAATATTTTACTCGTGTTACAGATCTTGTCAATAAGACGACAATCTATGGTGAAAAAAATTCTTCGCACTATGCCATTGAAGTATGATCATGTAGTGATTACAATACTAGAGTCTTATGATATGGATACCATGATGATTGTAAAGTTGCAAGCAATTATGAAAAGCCACATCAATAGAATATTGAAAAAGTCAGAAAAATAAATTGTAGAAACCTTGAAAATTTAGGTGAATTTAAACAATGTTACAGAATTAAATCGTACATAAGAAGGATGAGGTTGTAGTTTTAATTTTTAAAGTAGAGGCTTTTAGAGGAAGAGGTCGCAAAAATTACAATCAAGGAAAGTAATATTTTTACCGCCTAATCAAGGAAGAGGTGGAACAAATTTCAGGCTTGTCAACCAAGGAAGAGGTCGAAGCAATTTTTATCAAGAACAAATTAATTTCAATTGCTTTCATTGTGAAAAGTTTGAACACAAAATAGCAGATTGCCACTTCAAAATGATGAATAACAATCAAGCATACGTAGCAGAAAATCAGCATCAAAATGATAATCCAGGTACTCAACCTTTATCTTTTACAAGTAATTGATGTGCTGAAGATGAAAATGTATGGTACTTGGATAATGCTTGCAGTAATCATATGTCTGATAAAAAAGAGTTATTTTTTACACTAGATGATTCAGTTAAACTATTATTAAAGTTTGATAATAGTACAAAGACCCTTAGTGAAAGAAAATGGCAAATACCAATTAAATTGAAAGATGGTTCTCTGAGTTATGTTTCTAATATTTTCTATACTCCTAAACTTGATTACAATTTATTGAGTATGGGATAGTTATCTGAGAATGGCTATAAGATGATAACATATTGTGGATATTGCACTATATTTAACAACAACGAAAGGTTCATAAATAAAGCAAAGATGACTTCAAACAAAATATTTTCATTAAAAATTCAACATTTTAATCCCTCTTGCATGAGTTCTATAATACTTGATGATAGCTGGTTGTGGCATATGTGGTTTGGACATTTTTATTTTTCTGGCCTAAACTAGTTGTTAAGAAAAAAGGACTTGTTTCTGGTCTACTACGGGTTCGTATTTCTAATTGTGTTTGTGAGATTTGTCAACTGAAAAAGAAATACAGAGATCCATTTTCTATAGAAAAGTCATAGAGAGCTGATGTGTGAGCATCTTTCTTATCTTTTCTTAAGGATTTGCATGCGGATTTGTTGAATTATTTTAAGATTTAGATGTTTTAAGCCATCATGAACGCTACTTTGAGTTATTTTGGAATTTGATTTATTACAGGTAGCATTTGGGCGAGTTTGGCAGAGTTTAGAGAAAAAAAAAGTTTCAAATTCAAGGCTGCCAGGGTGGCGCCAAATGCCACTTGACCGGCATTTGGCGTTAGAACACAAAAAGCTCACTTTCGTCTCTGCCATGGTGGCGCCAAACACCACGACCCGGCATTTGGCACCAAGAACCTCATAAAACGTGAAAAGGTTGCTGCCCAGGTGGCACCGGTATTTGGCGCCAGTAGCGAGAATTAGAGTGGTCTCCATGTGAATCAGCATCAAATCTCGTGCTCCAATTTGAGTTTTCAATTCAATTTATAATTAGAAAAGATATCAATTTAGGTTTTTGAATTTTATTTTTGAATCAATTAGAATTAGATATAAAAGAGAAGCTATCTGACCCAGGGTCCTTCCTTCTTCCGTACTTTTTTGTTTTTAAAATTGTTCACAACTTTAGAATTTTCTGCACCATGAGCAACTAAACCTCCATTGTTAAAGTTAGGAGCTCTATTTATTTGAATAGATTAATACTATTGTTTGCTACTTTTGATTAATGCATTGATCTACTTCCAAGAAGTGGTTTCGTTCTTCATCCTACGGATTAGAGTATATTAAAAAATAACTGTCTTCTAAATTGAATTCTTGTTGAATTTTAAAAAAGTTATATCACTTGAATTATGGCTTGAAACTAATTTCTCATGACTCTCTAATCATCTGGATTTAATGTGATACGTGACTTTTGCAGGTACCTCCCCTTTTATTCTTTCTGTATCAAGGTGTATCTCTTTCAGATAAGAAGTTCGAAGAGAAAATAAAGAGACTCGAAGTAGACAGTCAAAAGACGAGTTATACCTTAATCATCACGAGAACAGATAGTATATGTTTATGCATCATAAATATATAGCACATATATGTTCTCTTTGCGAATTTCAAAGATGGTATGAAAATTTTTTGGTGATAATAGATATGTATTATTCATATATCAATTGAGTAGTAAATTCATATCGTACTTGGAAGTATATCATATAATTTTCTTGGTAAAGATATCAAATTTATGAGAATTAGTTAGAAATTTCATATCTTTTAAAAATATATTTGTATTGACTTGAGTTATTATTTTTTTTGAGAAAATGACACTTTTCTCTCTTGCGAGATGCTAAAATAACACTTCCCTCCTCTCTATTTTATAAATGTACATTCTCCTCCCTTCTAACTCTTAAAAAACCTATTTTTTAATCCATTTTAAACTTTTTGTGTTAACTAATGTTAACTTTATTCATTTTTTAAGAAAAAATAAATTATTTTTTAAAAAAATACCCATTAGTAAAAATTTTATTTTTTATCATTAAATTTTGCTTACTAAAATATCCTTTAATAAATTATTTTTTTATTAATTAAATTGTATTTTTTAAAAAAAATTAATAATTATATAATTTTACCAACATTTTCGTTAACAATTTTTTATATTTTACTATTAATTTTTTGATATCTATATATATTATTTTAACATTAAATAAAAAATTTTAGTAAGATTATTTTTCAATATCAATATATATTAATTGTTTTATATATTAACAGTGGTAAGATTTTTTTATTTAATGTTAAAATAATATATATTGATAAAAAATTAATAATAAAATATAAAAATAATTTTTAATAAAAATTTTGTTAAAATCATAATTTAATAATTAAAAAATTATTGAAGGGTAGGTATCTTATAAAAAATAATTTAATTATTAATTTTTTTAAAAGTATTTTAATAAAAATACAATTTAATCAATAAAAAAATAATTTATTAAAAGGGTATTTTAGTAAACAAAATTTAATAATAAAAAATAAATTTTTTGTTAATGGGTATTTTTTTAAAAAATATTTTTTTTCTTAAAAAATGGATAAAGTTAATATTAGTTGACACAAAAAAATTAAAATCGATTAAATAGGAAGTTTTTTAAAAGTTAGAAGGGAGGAGAACGTACATTTATAAAATAGAGGAGATGGGAGTGTCATTTTAGCATCTCGCAGGGGAGGGGAGTGAAATTTTCTTTTTTTTTTTTTATAATTCAATGAATGCATTTTTTTCGGTAAGAAATGGTGTCTTTTATATTGTTTAGGGTCTTCAATTTTGTTACTCTACATCTAAGATAGGATCAATCATAAAATAAATTATTGTTGATTTTTTGTTGTGCTCGAAATTATTTCCCTTGTGGTTTTCATTTGAGTGCTACTGGAAAAATAAAAAATGAGTGACACTTGGGATTCATGGGTGAGATTAGGTGAATTTTTCGTCTTATAACAATACACGAGCTAAAGACAAGGACAATAAGGAACAAAGGGAAAATAAGAAGAGGAGAATGAATTTAAATATGGTTGGCTAGTCAATGAAATATGCAAAGCGTCCTCATGTTAGAAAGGAGTTAATGCTTGCATCTTCTTCTAAGTGACTATGTTGTTTTTTTTGTATGAGAATTTTAGGAATAATTGTTCTTAGCTCGTATGAAGTGATATTTTATGTGATCTAAAAAATTGTTTCTTATGATTTGTACTTATTATAACATGAAAAATTTATGATTCATAATCTATTTTTGAATTATTAATTATGTTAATATATTTTTATTTTATTTTAATTATTTTAAATTAAATAATAAATTTATATAGATAAAATATTTTTTTATAATATAAAAACAAAAATATCATTTAATACTAATTCATTTTTTTATTTTCTTTTTAACCAAACAAAGAATTTTTTTTATTTTTTTTATTCAAATAACTTGAGAGAAAATAAAAATATATTTAATTTTTTTTATTTCTTTCTTTTCTTCTTATTTCCTTTCTTTTTGTTTCTATCCTTCTATCCAAACAAATCCTAAATGATTAGAGATATATTTACATGTTTTATTAGTCAAAAATTGATCTGTCACAAAAATAAAAAAGTAAAAGACTTATTTTTTTTATATATAAAAAATATGGAAAATAAATTTATTATGCAATAATATTCTCTTATTTAAAATTTTTCTTAGCACAAAATCAACAATAAATTGTTCCTACAACGGTTGCGTGGCACTTGGGCATTGGCAGTCAGTTCTTGAGTTGTGTGCACCACCATGACGCGGAATCTTTTGTTCTTTACCCGTTCCAGTTGCAATGCAAAGTGCAAACAACCAATAGGGTTGGCTCTCCACCAATTTTACCATTAGTTTAATCCATACCAAAATTTTAATTTATTATTATGATTACGACTAGTATTGTTTTTTTATATATAAAAAATCTTATATTAAATATCTTAATTTGTGTCTTTAGTTGACCTATTGTTATTGCCCACTATAAAGTCCAACACAGTATTTACCCTTCATTAGTTCATTCCTCTCTCACTCTCTTGAGTCTGTTGTAAACGCCCTCTCCCCTTGTAAAGTTCGTTCTCTGCCGCTGTCAATGGCAAACCGCTGGCTTAGACCCGAGGTTCCTTCCGATCTATCGCTTCACATCCTTCATATTCCAATCTCTTCTTGCTTCGCGTTTCTTATAACTGGCTCACCCTTAATTTTCTCTTTAGGGTTTCGGTTTTTTGTTTCTAATTTGATTATCTTTTTTGTTGATTTAGGTGTACCCTCTGTTTGCGGCCGTTGGAGTTGCGGTTGGGATCTGCGGATTCCAATTGGTTCGTAACATCTGCGTCAACCCTGAAGTCAGGTCTATTTCTTTCTATACATTGTTTTCTTAATTTTCTGTGTTGGAATTGCAAGACTCGATTTTTATTTCACTTTAAGAGTTCTTTTAATGTGGTAGCTTGCGATTTCTGGAATTATTTAATAAAACGGATTTTTTAAACAACTTCAGTGGGTTTGAGTTTCACTAAGTTTTTGAAGGAAGAGTAAAAGTATTAGAAAACTCAATTTTTTTCCACAAGATACAATTCTCATTTTTCTGAAAGATATCTTTCTATTTAAAAAAATGTTTTAATATAATAAATAAACAAAAAGTATTCTTATATCATTGTGCCAAAACATAATTTGATAATTAATAGATAAAAAATATTAGTTTTACAAGAGGTACTCAAATATCAAATTACTCTTATTTTTCAAAAAAATCTTAAAAAAAAAATCACTTAAAATTGTTTTTAAGCTCACCCAAAAAAGCCCTTATAAAAAAGCTTCTCATTTTTTATTTTGGCCCTATGAGATTATCAGCGTGAATTTTTGTTTTCAGAATAGTCTAAGATTAGATTTGAATATTTGATAGAGGGATATGATTTTGCTGCTTAGATTGAAAGATTGCAGAAGCTATTTTTGTTGGATAAGAATTCTTCCATGACTGTTTGAGTCAAACAAGGTTTATCCGTATATGACTATTGACTTGAGTCAAGAGTCAGATTCAATTTTGCATTATAGTCTATATGTATTTCTAGTGTGATTTAGGTTTTTTACATTTTTTGTTTTGGATGAAATTGTTGCCTATGTCTTTCTAGGCATTGGATTAGAGAGTATAAAAATAATTATAAAGTTTACCACATGTTAATTTTTGTAATATTCAAAAAGTACCCCTCTAGTGTTCTGGTTGATATTTAACTCCCTTGAGTAATTAGAATATTACACTTACTTTCCTTGTTCTAAATTTTAATTTTGTTTTCAAAAGCAGTTTAGAAATAATTAAATAACTATATTAGTTATATTCTAACTCAATGTCACTTACAAACCCAAGAACCTATATCAAATCCCACGCAAAAATCCAAAAAACATAAATCAAATGCAATAAAAAATCAACCACTATTTTCCTCAAGAAAAGAAGATACTCATAATAAAAAAGAAAAAAAACATAAGCAAATCCCAACTACACTAGTCTACTCATTCCTCCAAGTAAAACAAACAACCCAGCAGCAAAGATATATAAACCTAACAACTACTTCCCTTGGATTGGAGCAGAATGGTTGATTCACTTTTTGCATGAGACAACAATGACTTATTCCTACTATTCTACATACTTTTTTTTTTTGTCTTGGATGAAATTGTAGCCCAGGTCTTTCTAGTTTGGTTTAATTTTTTCTTTCATTTTGTTGGTCTTGGATGAAACTAGGGTATCCAACTTTGAAATCACTGACTAATTTCCTCTTATTGAAGGAGGGTTTGTGAATTCATGAGTTGGAATTTTGAAGGAGAAGAAAGAAGGGTTTGTAGTGCCAAAATTTAAAATTTAAGACTACAATCTTTTCCTTTCATTTCCTTTTCTTGCAAAACCCCAATTCACAAATAACCCCTTAAGGAACCTACTGAGCTTACTGCATCCTATTGGGCCATACCTACATGATTTATCTTTCTAGTTTCTAGTATTAGAAAATGGCCAAGGGCCAGACTCCCAGTAGAAAAGTCATCAGTTTGAACACAAAGGAAGCTATTTCAGTTTCATTATTGCTGCTTTGTAGCCAATTAACTTGGTTTTCGGTTGTTTGAAATGAATACCTAGTGGTTTTGAATTTGTTTTCAGAGTGAGCAAGCAGAACAGGGCTGCAGGAGTGCTCGAGAACTTTGATGAGGGAGAAAAGTATGCTGAGAACTTTCTGAGGAAGTTTTCACGCAACAGGGCGCCGGAGATTATGCCCTCCATCAACAGCTTTTTCGCCGATCCAAACCGTGGTTAAGTTGCTTTTGGGGAACAGAAAGATCAATTGATGTGTGAACTCTATTGTTATGGCATAGACCTCTTATTGTGCTATTTTAGAAAACCATAAATGTTGATTTTCTCAAGATTGAGAGTCAGTCTGGTGGTGTTTGATGAACCAAATATTATAAATGTTTTATAGCCAAAATTATGTTTACTATGTTGTGGACGAGCTCTTTTTAAGTTTGGTATTCAAAATAAATGGACCTGAAATTTTTACTCCTTTAGTCTCTTATTAACATAAGTTAGATATGGGGATTGTTTGGATAAGTTTCTAAAAAAAAAAGAAGTTTTTTTGAGGGAATTTTTTTTATAAAAGTAAATTTTTTTTTGGGTGCCTCAAAGTAAAATAATTTAATGTTTAGATATCTTGCAAAAGAATATTTTTTATTATTAATTATATTTGAGTAAAATACTACAAAAATAGATTTTATTTATTTATTGTGTTAAAATAATGTTTAAAAATAATTTTTTTAAAAAAGATGTAAATTATATTTTTTAATTTTTTTTATAACAAGCTCATCAAAGGGTAGACAAAATGTAAACCATGCGTCACTCAGAATTTTTGGTGGGAACACTACAGAACATCCTTAGACCTTAATGCATTCATACAAATAAATCAAAATAGTGAAAAATTAAAGACATAAATCTTTGGATGACAAAATTGTCAATGCAGAACTAGATGTGTAATGAGTATGTATCAAACAAGACAAAATATTTCTATAAAATAAAAGGATGTATTATATAATATCTTTTTTAATAAAATGTATCGTTTACTTTCATGCGATATTCGTAATAAATTTTCTTTATCTATTTAATGTGGTGTTGACTGATAATGTGAAAAATAAAAGTTTTTAACTTGTTAACATATCACACTTCAATTGGATGTGACACAAATATAGAGTGAGGCGTATTAAAGAATAAAGACCATAATCCATTTTGATCTCAATGAATTGATAACAATGGTGTTTGCGACTTTTTATTTATACGACGATGAGGTATATGAGAATTAGGAGTAGAAGAGAATTAAGAGTATTTGAGAATTAGAAGTAAATGAGAGAAGTAGAGGAGATGCACAAACATTGGACTCGAGGAGGAGGAGGTTTGCCCTAGTTCTAGTCCAAAATCAGGGGGCTACAACTTGGTGGAGCCAGCTCCGATTCTTCCCCACTTGGCACAGGGTCACCCAATTTTGCTGTCACCCTTCAAAATAAATAAATGGATTTGCGTAAACAATGTCTTCTTTTATTTGTTCTAGAAAATAATCTATTTTTTTAATTCATTTCATAAAAAAAAAATGGAAGGTCAATATCTAACAGCTCCAATAAAAACCAGCAAACCACTTTCAGAAAATCTTACATAATTCTAATACTATAACTAAGAGGGTGAAAAAACTTTTTTGTATTAGTTTCAGCTATGATTCTGTCTTGCACTTTCATGTAAATCAATCATGGTTAGTGGATGGACACTAGAGAAGTATCTGAGGAGTACATTTGAAAATGGATGAAAAGGAAGATCCAAATATAACAGGGAGTAAAATTTATGTTAGAGTGAAATATTGTTTTTGTCTTTAATGTTTGAGGTAAGTTTTAAAGTTGTCCCTAACGTTTCAATCGTCATATTTAAGTCTCTAATGTTTTAAAATTAACTCAGTGTTGTCAATGTTGTCCTAACGACAGGACAAAATTGAGACGATTTTTTGAAACGTTAGAGACTTAAATAGGAGGAAAACGTTGGGACAAAAATGATACATAAAAATAAATTTTAATTTTACCCTTCACTAATATTAATCATTTACGGTATATAGTTATTCAATTATTTTTTAACCATATTTAAATAAATTACACTTAATTACATTACTTTGATTCTAAATAAATTTATTTTTTATAATTTTACTTTTAAAGATTTTTACTCATCATGAAATGTTTGTAAAATGACTAGAATCACATTACTTTATTGTATATATATCATTTTTTTCTCACAAATTTATATACTAGTCATTCTAGAAATATTTTATGATGAGTAAAAATTTTTAAAAGTAAAATTATAAAAAAATAAATTTATTTAGAATAAAATTAATGTGATTAACTGTAATTTACTTAGATGTGATTAAAAAATAATTGAATCACCATGTACCATAAAAAATTGATATTATTGAAGGATAAAATTAAAATTTATTTCTATGTATCGTTTTTGTCTCCAACGTATTCGTCCTATTTAAGTCCCAAACGTTTCAAAAGCGTCTCAATTTTGTCCCGTCGTCAATTTCGTTAACAGATTCCTAACGGCAGAACAACATTGAGTCAATTTTGAAACGTTAAAGACTTAAATAGAACAATTCAAACGTTAGAGATAACTTTAAAACTTATCTCAAACGTTGGGGATAAAAATGATACTTTCATCTTTAGTTTGATATATTTATATATTTTGGGACTGAAGTTAAATATTTTATATATTGGAGACTAAAATGTCAAGCACAATAAAGTTACAAAATTTGATATTTTACTTGATGTCCGACTATTTTGCAAGTATAAAATATGTAAGAGGGAATTGTAAATTTTTTAAATTAAAAAATTACAATTTTAAGAAATTAAATTGTACCAAATTCTTTTTTTTTTGTTTGAAAATACAAAATGGGAGGGTGTTTTGTTAATTTCCACATTCTTGTATTACTCATGTTAGGGATGGCAATAGAGTAGGATGGGATGGAGGATATCTTTCTGTTCTCTGTTTTCGTCTATCTACTTTTTGTTTTTGTCTTTAAATTTGCTTCCCGTCTCCACCCTCGATCCTGCCGTGGAAAAATATTGTCTCCAATCTCTATTTTTCGTGGGTTTCATTTTCTACGGGGTCTCTATTCTTTATCTCTCCGATAGTTTTGACTGGCTATTACTTTTTATAGGAGTAGAGATGTAAATATCTATCCTGTACAAAAATACCAAGATTTTATACAAAAAATAAAACGACAGACAATGATTTTTTCGAACTAATATGATGGGGGGGGGGACGTGATGGCGAGGTAGAGCATAGAGCAGTGGACATGGTGGGGACGCAACAGTAGAGAAGAGAATGGATATGACGGTGGAGTTACAGATGTAACCTTGAAGAGGAAAAAGAATGCCGAACAGAGAAAACAACACAGTGAGGGTTGACGACATGGTGAGAAGTGACTGTAAACCCGCTAAATTAGTAAATAATTAGTCAATAAATTAAATTTTAATCAGAAAAATTAGAAATATAAATCTAATAATAGGATAGAGCTATTTAAAACGAAAATTTTGACACTAATTTCAAAGAATTTGGGCCAAGATTGAGTCGAATCGGTTAAATCGGGTCCAAACCAGACCTGTGGGCACAACCGGATCCATCATTTAAATGAGCTAAAGCTCATCTTCCTCCTCATTTAGCAAGAAGCACGCTGAAACACAAGGAGGGGAAGAAAGGGTTCCAAACCCTTGCTCAAGTTTCTATCCACCATAACTTCTTCGTTCGAGCTCTGATCCATGCACCGTTTGCGGCCACGCATCCAACGCGTCGAGCTCTATGTTTTTACCAGAACAATTTCATAGGTAAGCCATAAACTCACCTCAGATTCTCTACCCCCTTTTGTTTTCGAAATTTTGGGTCTTTATATTGAGATTTTGTCAAATTTGGTATTCTAGGTTCGATTTAACTTGCGGAGCTTATCGGGCTTGAGTTGTTTTGTTCATAGGTGCGGTAAGAATTACTAACCTTAGCCAATTCTTGATTTTAGTATGTGAATTCTTAATTTTGAAGTATGTATGTATGATATGTGTGAACTAGGTATATATATATATATATATATATATATATATATATATATATATAGGAATTGAATTGTGGATATTTGGAGGCTTGGTGGAGGATTGGTGCCAAGGTTTTGGTAATTTTGAAACTTGTGGAGCTGTGTGTGTATGGCTTAAGTGGTTGCCTTGACCAAACGTGGAAATCGGCCAAGGTATGATTTAGGTTTTGTGTATATAATATTTAATGTTCTGTGAAAACTTAGGTTAGACGATCATAGGATAGGAATGAATGTATGAGGATGTGAATTGCTTAGTGTTCTAATGAAATATGATAAACAATGTTGGGTTTTGGTTATTGTTGATATTGATGTTGACATGTTGAATGATGAATTGATGATGTTTGACAAGAATAAGGATGAGCATGTATATGTGATGAATCTTGTTGACTTAAAGGTTGAATCTAGGTATGAAATTATATATATGGGAGTATAAGTGATAGAAGTAGGATGTGGAGGTTTTGGTAATTGAAATGGCATGTTGTTGTGCTGGAAATGTGTATAGAAAGTGTGCTTTGAGTATGGTTTTATGAAAATAGAGGTTTTGGTTTTGTGAAAAATTAGTTCTGGACCGAACTTCGGCGAGCCATAACTTGGCTTCCGGACTTTCAAATAATTTCAAACTGGTTTTGTATAAAAATTGGGTCCGTAAAGTTTACACCGTTTGAAGAACGGAGGAAAAATATTTTAAAACGAAAAAAAGTTATGCGCGTCAGAAGTTTGAGGTTTAAAATGTAAATTCTGCAACTTTTTGACATAACCAAAATTTTAACCATAAACCTATACATGCGTACGCATACCCTTTCACACGCATTCATTACATTCTGCCTGGTACCTATGTGTACGCATACATATGCATGCGTACGCATAGCACTTAAGAAAAAGGTATTTCGCGTACACGTATGGGAGCCATACGCATGCATTCAATTCTGCCCAGCATACATGCGTGCGCGGGTAGATGCATGCGTACGCGTCTTGGGGCAAAAAGGGATCTATGCGAACGCATGCAAGATGTATGCATACGCATACCCCTGTTTTCAGCAAACCATTATTTTGTGATTTCAAAGCCAATTTGACCTCCTAAACCTCTATTTTGATATTGTTAGTCCTAAACTTAGTTAGAAAGCTTAGTGATGAGATGGAGTTAGGAAATTAAGGTAACTTGGGAATGAAGTAAATGTTAAAAATGAGGAATTATATAAGAATGAGGTGTATTGCTTGAATGAATTATGATGCTAAGGCTTGAATGACTGATTACTGCAATTATTATGAAATGTATGAGGCTTACACCTTCAATTTATCTGAGATAAGAGTTTTCCTGGGTAAAGTACCGTGGCTTGCCACCACGTGTTCCAGGTTGAAACTCGATATTCTGTTGACCCTGCGACGTAAGATGTGATCGGGCACTCTAAATTCCTGGGAAGGTTGACCCCCATTGAGCAATTTATAATATGAGAAAAAGCTATGCATAGACTCTTGGGGATGCGCGTCGGGGAACAGTCCAAAGATTTAGCAAACCAGACTTATTGGGTTGGCTTAATAACCGACAGAAGAGACTCATCAGTCGTAGGATAGGCATACATCATGTGCATTTGGTTTGTTTTGTCTGTTATGCATTATTTGGGATTGCTTAACTAGACATATATATATACATATATATATATATATATATATATATATATATATGTATATTATGCTAATCGTATACTTGATACTTGCACTGCCTGCTTACTACTTGTACTTGAACTTGTTTGTTTGTTTGTCTTTGCTAAAACACTGGTGATGGAGGAGAGAAGGAGAGGTGGACGAGTCTAAAGTTGAAGTTGGGTTTAAGTTAGGTTTAGATTTCCTCAGAACACCTACCCCTTTATGGTTTCTGTTTAATGCTTTAAGGCTTTTTAATCTGAGTATCGGCATTCTAGGATTGCCTCTGGCATTTTCAAGACCTTATGTATTATATGAGTGGCACATTTACCATGCTGAGAACCTCTGGTTCTCACCCCATACTGTGTTGTTATTTCCAGATGCAGGTCGAGAGGCTCCTTGTTAGGCGTTTGGACTTCTGAAGCGGAGCAGTCTCTGGGTTTATTTTGTTATACAGCTTTATATATATGTACTTAGCTTTCTCTCCAAAAAACTTGTTTATTTTGTCCCTCCTAGAGGGTTAAGGAGTGTTAAGTTTTCAGTTATGTATTTTGGATTTTCGGGATATGTATATGTATGTAAATATTCTCCGGCTAGCCTTAGCTTCGCAGGCTGAGTTAGGAGCTTGTTATTCTGTAATTTTGACCCTCCATTCCCGTTTTCTACTCAGTTACACATTTGATCTCTAGGTTTCTTAGCATGCAAGTAATCTCGTTCCCTGAGCGTTGTGCTTTTTATTTTGCAATTTTGTTTTATCTGTTTTCCAAGGCTCCTCGTATATTACTTTTTTTTTTCCAGATACTATTATGTATATATTTTGTTTTAGAGGTCGTAATACCACACCACATCTGTTTTGCGGCTTAAGCGTAAGGTTTTGTATAGTAGGGTGTTATAGTGATGGTGTGGTGAAAAAGAAGAGTGGCAAGAGAGTGGCTGCAGAGAGGTTGGATGGATTATAGATGATGTTAGTGTTCTCTGAATTGAAGAAGAGTTATGCAAATGATGATTAGGAATTTAGGGTTTCTCATTAGGAATTTAGGGTTTCTCTCTATATATATGGCATGTGAAATGACTAAAAAATATATATAAGAAATAAACTATTAAGAATAATTAAGTGAATTTATGAATTTTAGGAATTAGTGAGGACGGGACGGAGATCCCCACACCTGCCTTGGGAAAATTTTATCCCGTTTCTATTCCCGCAGAACAAATTTTTTCCAATTAGATCCTCATTTGGAGTGGTCCCTATGAAGATTTCTGTGCCTCGAAAAGTTTTGTTATTCCTAATCCATGTTTTGTTCAATGATTAGTGTTTCACTTATTTAAGGACCATTTCTAAATTAAAATATGCAAAATTTAAACTTTAATTATAAAAATTAGACCATCTTTCTCCTAGCAAACTGAAGAACCAGTCACCCATTCACTAAATCGGATTGAATTGTTAGCCAAATTGACCTTGTATCAGAACATGTGAAAACCGATTTGAACCTTCAAGGTTTATGAAAACCAGTAATTTGGTTGATTTTTAAAAACCGAACTAGGTCAAAGTTTTACTTTTTTTTTAAAGAATCCTTTTCAATATGATGTCGTTTAAATATGCATAAAAAATATATTATTTTTATTTTTAATATTTAAACTAAATTTTAAAATTATTTCTAATATTTTAAACATTATATTTAAGTTTCTAATATTTTAAAGTTGTTACATTATTATTCTACTGTCAGTTCTATTAAAAATTCTATAACGATGATATATGCGTGGATGATATAATCCACGGTAGAAAACTAATTTCATATTACTTTTAGTGAAAAATAAAAAACTAAATAAAAAAATAACAATAACATATCAGGAAAGGAAATATATTTTGGATTTTGTTTTGGTACTTGGTAGTGTTATTTTTATTTATTTATGTATTTTTATATTTTTTATTAATTAGTAATATGAAATCTATTTGTAACGTGTACGGATTTATATTTATTATAGAATCGTTAACAGAGTTACTAACAAGATAGTATTATAATAATTTTAAAACATTAAAAATTTAAATATAATATTTAAAATAAACAAATATTAGAAGATCGTTAAAAATTATTATTTCTTATTATTATTTTTAATTATTAATTTAAATTTTTTTAGTCTAATAATCCAATAACATATCTTAGTCTATTATTTATATCTTGATCTAAAAACATACCTAGACGCAACAACAGTAGTTCAGTTCTAATTATCTAACTAACTCCTAAGATATCTCTTATTTATCTAGAAGGAAAATCTCAACAATTCTTCTAAAAAAAGCAAACTATTATCCACCATCAAAGGTGGAACTACACTAAAGGTGATTATCTATTCTACTATAAATACACTAACATTTTTAGATATATTCAGAACCCAATCTACTAAAAATCTACTTTAAACCCTTGCTAACTTAAGTATCAAGGTCCCTTGTAGGTACCACCTCCAACCTCCTCACGAGGAACTCGGACGGCGGCACCTCGGCACAAGTAGAAGTCGAACGTTGTCCCAAAAGGAGTATGAACCTCACATTCAGGCCCAAAAGCAACCCCGTTTTAGGTAACCCACAGAATATTGGCGCCGTTGCCGGTTACCTAGAAGTCTACACCTCACCATGGCGGACAATCAGTTCAAAGATGGACACACAGCATCCAAATTAGAACCAGAACCTTATAACGATGACCGAGTACTCATGATACTTCCGCGACATGATAGAGCAAGTGGTCCTAACTGGGAGGGAACATCGAAAAACCCCCACCTAGGAGAATTAATTCAGAAATACATCCCTCAGAAAATGAAGAACTCCTGCATCCAACAGAAATTATGGGACTTGTACATGGGCACCATTGCCGATTAGAGCAACTTGAGCAAGAGATCAAGCAACAAATGGAAGCTGAAAAAGACTTGCAAAAGGAGGTGCAACGATGAAGAGAGATAGAAGAAAAGTTCTTGAGACTAGAAGCTGACATTCGAAATCGAAGAAACCATGCAAATCGGGAGGAAAGCCCTCTTGGAGGAGAAGATCTATTCATATAAGAGATCATGCGGGTTAGGTTTTTAGCAACTTTAAAAAGCCCCGACATATACCTCTATGACAGAATGACCGACGCAAGACACCACCTTAACAATTTTAAAAGTCGAATGTATTTGGTTGATGCGTCCAATACAACCCGCTACAAAATTTTTTCAAAAATGTTAACCAAAGCAGCGATGAAGTGGTTTGATAGCTTACCACCTAGATCAGTAACTTATTTCGACAACATTGCAAGAAAGTTTTTCACCCACTTTTCAATTAAAAAAAGATAAAGTCAAGCAAGCTCCTAGCCTTCTAGGGATTAAACAAGAAGTCAGAAAAACTCTTTGAGTTTATATGGAACAATTCAACAAAGCTTTTTTGGAGATCTAAAATTTACATACAGAAATAGTGATAATGGGTTTGGTTAACAGCCTTAGAGAAAGGCCGTTTTCTCAATCTATATCCAAGCGACATCCGACCTCTCTGTACAAAGTACAAAAATGACTAGAAAAATACATCAACATGGAGGAGAATTTCTGACTTAGAGAGCCAATTTCAAAAAAAAACCTTCCTTATCAAGCTCGAGAGAAAGATAAAGAAGCAAAGAAAAAGGATGAATATAATTCATACAAGTTTAAAAAATACCATAATTACACCCCCACTCTGAGTTTCTCTTATCGACATCTACAAGAAGATTTGTCACACTGAAAAATTTCTCTCCCTCGTCCCATCAAGAACAAGAAAGTTGGAAGTCGGGCGGAATAATGTGAGTATCACAAATTATATGGAAATTCCATCAATGATTGCTATGATTTGAAAAATGTGATAGAAAAATTTGCCAGAGAAGGTCATTTAGAAAGATACTTCGTAGAAAGATCGAATGATCCAGGAAAAAGGAAGAGGGGTGATGAAGACAGGGGTCGGTGAGATCGGCCACCCCAAACCCCTGATAGGCACATCCACATGATGGTTGGAGGATGTGCAGGAGAAGGGGTAACCAAGTCTTCTCGTAAAAGACATCTAAAAGAAGTCTATCAAGTTGGTGAATAATGCGAAGTTTCCGATTTACCCACAATCTCATTTACCAAAGAAGACGTTCAAGGAATAACCCCTAGCCATGACGATCCTGTCGTAATTACAATTATACTCGCAAATACAAACCTCCACAGAACTCTGGTAGATATGGGGAGCTCGGCTGATATATTATTCAAAACTACTTTTGACAAGCCCGGGTTAGAGGAAAAAGAACTAAGAGCCTATCCCAACAATCTTTTCGGTTTAAGGGACATGCCCATTCAACCTCTTGGCTTCATCTCCTTGCACACCACTTTTGGTAAAGGTTTGAAGTCTAGAATTTTGAGTATAGACTACATTGTGGTCGACGTGGCATCAGCCTACAATGCCTGATACATGCTTCAAATGTTCGAGATATGAAGAGTTCAAGTATTATTTAGAAGATATTAGTTTACATGTTTAGAATATTTTAATTTAATGTATTTTGATTTTGTTTATTTAATTACTAGATTGGGCCTTATGATTATGGGCTTTAGGGTTTTTCTTTGTTTTAACCTAATAAGAGGTTATAAATACCTCCTTAGCTATTGTAGTCGCAGAATAGAATTTTTAGAGGTTTCAAAACCCCCTTTTTGGTTTCGTGATGAAACCATGGTGTGGATAATTGAGGTTGAGGAGTCCCTCTCTTGTTACATCGGGGAATTGAGTAGAAGGTTGAGGAGCCCATTCGATTCAATTTCCAAACTATGACGTTGGCAAGTTAGGTTGAGGAGTCCCTTTCTTGTTGCGTCAAGAAATTGGGTAGAAAGTAGAGTGATTCTCTTTGTATTCAATTTCAATCTATCATTTTTATTTTTATTTTAATTTCAATGTATCTTTTTATTCAGTTTGAATCCTTATTTTCTTGTTTATCTTTTATTTTCCATATCATTTGGTATCAGAGCCTGGTATTAGATTAATTCTTATTAATCTATATTTGTTCTTCTTTTATCATAAAAAAAGAGTCCAGTATGTCGCATCTTTCTTTAAGTTTTCGTGTTCTTGTTTTTCGTTTGTGTTTCATTATTGTTTTGTCATCATTGTTGATTTTATTGTTTAAAAAAATAAAAAAAGCATACAGTGCAAAAAAAAGAAATATATACAAAAAAAGAAAAAAAAGAAATTATCTTCCTTGTAATTTTTGTGCTTTTCATATTCTATTTTTTCCACCTACAAGATTCGAGGACGAATCTTTTTTGAAGAGGAGGAGAATGATACATGCTTCAAATGTTCGAGATATGAAGAGTTCAAGTATTATTTAGAAGATATTAGTTTACATGTTTAGAATATTTTAATTTAATGTATTTTGATTTTGTTTATTTAATTACTAGATTGGGCCTTATGATTATGGGCTTTAGGGTTTTTCTTTGTTTTAACCTAATAAGAGGTTATAAATACCTCCTTAGCTATTGTAGTCGCAGAATAGAATTTTTAGAGGTTTCAAAACCCCTTTTTGGTTTCGTGATGAAACCATGGTGTGGACAATTGAGGTTGAGGAGTCCCTCTCTTGTTACATCGGGGAATTGAGTAGAAGGTTGAGAAGTCCCTTCGATTCAATTTCCAAACTATGGCGTTGGCAAGTTAGGTTGAGGAGTCCCTTTCTTGTTGCGTCAAGAAATTGGGTAGAAAGTAGAGTGATTCTCTTTGTATTCAATTTCAATCTATCATTTTTATTTTTATTTTAATTTCAATGTATCTTTTTATTCAGTTTGAATCCTTATTTTCTTGTTTATCTTTTATTTTCCATATCATTTATCTAATACGTGAGCTCTGATACCAAATGATATGGAAAATAAAAGATAAACAAGAAAATAAGGATTCAAACTGAATAAAAAGATACATTGAAATTAAAATAAAAATAAAAATGATAGATTGAAATTGAATACAAAGAGAATCACTCTACTTTCTACCCAATTTCTTGACGCAACAAGAAAGGGACTCCTCAACCTAACTTGCCAACGCCATAGTTTGGAAATTGAATCGAAGGGACTCCTCAACCTTCTACTCAATTCCCCGATGTAACAAGAGAGGGACTCCTCAACCTCAATTGTCCACACCATGGTTTCATCACGAAACCAAAAAGGGGTTTTGAAACCTCTAAAAATTCTATTCTGCGACTACAATAGCTAAGGAGGTATTTATAACCTCTTATTAGGTTAAAACAAAGAAAAACCCTAAAGCCCATAATCATAAGGCCCAATCTAGTAATTAAATAAACAAAATCAAAATACATTAAATTAAAATATTCTAAACATGTAAACTAATATCTTCTAAATAATACTTGAACTCTTCATATCTCGAACATTTGAAGCATGTATCAATGCCTTAATAGGTCGGACAATTTTGAATAGACTAGCTGTGGTCATTTCCACTCCTCATCCATGTATGAAATTTTTGACTTCAGAGGGAATCGCTACCATAAGAGGAGATCAGAGGTTAGCGCGAAAATATTATAATGAAAGATTGAATCCACGGGGAAGCGTTAAGGAGAAAGAAGTCAACACCATTGAATTGGGTGGAAAGATCGAAGAGGTTCAAATAATAGACCAGACAGAAAAAACAAGCACAGGAGTTAACCTGGATAAAGAATTGAAAATAGATCTCGTTAAGCTCTTACAACAAAATTCCGACCTCTTTGCTTGAATAACTTTCGACATGCTTAGGATACACCCCGACCTCATGAGTCACAAGCTCGCTATCTACCCGAACTCACGACCTGTTCAACAAAAGTGACAAAAGCTTGGGCCCGAAAGAGCACAAGTCGTGGTAAATGCACATTAAGAAACTTTTGACACATAAAAACCTAAACCCATAGTTGCTATTTTCACTACTTCACTGTCGAGAAGTGATGTGTAACATCAACTTCGAGCATTATTAAAACGAATCATGAATTCATCAATCGACTCCCAATCATCGTGCTTCAAAGTCACTAAATCAGTGATTGTTACATTCAATTTCCCTCTATAAAATTGGAAATGAAAAGCACTCTCCAATTGTGGCCAAGTTACAATCAAATTAGGAGATATGAAAACCAAGTAAAACCATTCTTCGTTAAAGAAGAAATAAAAAATGTCATTTTCAAATTTTCATCATTTGCTAAATTGCCTAATTCGATCATATATTGAGTGATATGCTGAGTAGTCGATTCACCAACCTCTCTAGCAAACTTTGTTATTATCTTATGATTTTTTACACCCCTAGATACTTTTGCCATTTGTACAACGACAAAAAATGCGGAAACAAAATATGGTCAATTCATAAAACCCACATTGAATCCGATCCTGTTGAGAACATCTTCGACAATTCTCGTAACTTGTTAACATCACCACGTTTATCAACTCACATTCAAACCAATACTTCATCTGCATTCTGATCGCGTCGAACTACTCGAGGGACCTCTTCACCCTAATGTATATCTTCATCCCTATTTCTAGGCATGTTCTCTAAATCTTCTGGGTTTACTTCAACATTTTGTCAATCGCCTTTGTCATATTCGAGCAATCTGCTCGACTTGTCTAGCAAGACATTCAAACTTTGTCTCATGATCATCCATCATGGAATTTAAGATAATAGTCATCTGTTGAGTTAATAAATTGACCAAATCATGATAACTTTCATCGACATGTTGTCGAAACGCCGCCACCAAACCCATGCTATTCAATGTTGTACCTACCTGATCATCATGGGCAAACTCAGGATGTTGTAAAGGTAGTTGATTATTAACTACCCTTGATGTACTTCCAAATCGAATTGGAGGCCCGTAATCACCCATTGGTGGAGTAAAACCTAGAGGGAGGCCGAAAGGAGGCCAACCTACAGTTACTGGCAGTTGCATTTGTGTTGGAGCAATTTGCAGGCGTGGATTACGCCCGGTATTCCCAGCAGGAAATTGCTAACTGTTGCATTCCCCAACATACTACTTTCCATATGTGATGTTAATTTTGCAAAAGTTTGTGCAACTATAGGAACATTATCATTTATGGATGACCCACTATTGGTATTAGAGATTTCGTCCGCTATATGTATAATCCTTCTACTTCTAAGTTGTATAAACTAAATTATCACAAAAAAATTTTGACATACTTTTTCAAAATTGTCCCACCAGGCATGCAAATTTGTTATTCATATTTTTAGCAAATTTGAGTTGGTTTGATATCTAATAATATGGGAGCAAAACCTACTCCTTTTATGAGTATCAGTTTTGAATTGTACATCAAAAGGTCCTAATTTTGGACTAATAAAGAAGAGAAGAAAAGATTCAAAATGTAAATAGAATTTAAATGACTTGAAATCGAAATTACAGAACAAAGTAAATGACTTGAAATTAAATTAAAGCAATAAAATACCTTCAACAAAAGTTAAAGGACTTTGAATTCAAAAAACAATACAAAAATGTTAAAGAAAAAAACAAAAGCTTTGAGTACCTTCTCAACATAATCCAGACAAATATCTTTGATTTATTCGTCATCAAATTATTATTTTTAGCCAACACTAAACTTTCACTCCATCTTATTTTAAAAATTTGGATCTTTATCCATCTCTATTTTTATAAATTAATTTTATTTTTCATTCTTATATGTATTTTCGTATATATTTAAGATATTCAGATATATATGAATATATATGAATTTTCATTCATTTATAATTAGAATTTATTTTTGATATATCAACAAAAATATTTTATATAATTATTTAATTATATTTATTTTTTAAATATATATATAATTATTTTATATTAATAATATGTTAAAATTAAATTTTTATATTTATATAAACATAAAAATACATATGAAGTATAAGTTATATTGAGATAAAAAAAATAATTAAAATATACTATCTCATTATGTACTTCATGTAAAAATACTAATATTTCTCTATTTTTATCGTTCGAATATTTCCTTTTTTTCGTCTCTTGTTCCAAAAGGACCACTACCTTAAACATGATTTAGGTTAATTTACATGATTCTCCACCATTTAGAATTTTTCATAAATTTTCAATATATCTTTTATCTTTGAGTTTTATTATATGATTAACAATGTAAAATATTTTACATAATTATTTAATTATATTTATTATTTTAAATAATTATTTATATAATTAATATAAAAAATAATTATTTTTACTAACTTAACATTATATAATTAAATACATGTACATAACTATTTTATATACAGTATATTAAAACTAAATTTTTAATTTTTACAATATATTAAATAAAAACTGAATTCTTTTATAAAATTATTGAGAATCATAATATATAAATCATAGAGTCATAATTTTTTTTTACTTTTTAAATGTATTTATTTTTTATTTATTATTAAAATAAATAAATAATTTTAAATATAATAAATATATAATTATAAATATTAAGTTAAATAGAATAACTTTAGCATTATTGTTCTTTTAAACTATTAATTATTCTAAAAATTAAATAAATATAATCATATGTGACAAAGAAAAACATATAATTAAAGAAGAAACAATAATAATAAAAGTAGGAGTTTGACAGGGGAAGAGACAAGTGCAGGTGGGATAATCTTGTCTCGTGGATTTCCGATAGAAAACAAAGGAGATCTCTCGCCAGATATGGATCCTCAGAATCTGTCACCTTTCAACCTATAAAGCAAAAGCAACTTCCCCTTCTCTTTCTCAACCAACTCCTCTTTAGTCTTTCTCTGCTTTTCTTCCAAACACACTCTCCGTCTCTCCTTTCTCATTTTTCTTCAAACTTCAAAGGAATATTCTCTTCATCGGAGATGGCAGCTGCCGCCGATCTTTTCATTCAGCGACTGCCTGAAGTGTCCGTGCGTGAGCTTCACGTCCTTGCCGTTGATGACAGCCATGTTGATCGCAAGGTCATTGAACGGTTGCTCAAAATCTCTTCATGCAAAGGTAACAAAATTCGTTGTAGTTGTTTTTATTTTATTTTCATTCCTTGGATTGAAAATTCTGAACTCTAAAAGCTTATTGGAACTTGGTTTTAATTTTGCAGTGACAGTTGTGGACAGTGGAACTAGAGCTTTACAGTATCTAGGGTTGGATGGAGGAGAGAAAAATAGTTCAATTGATTTTGATGTAAGCAAAAAAAAAAAAAGGAACAAAGGCTTTAAAATTGTGTTACTCTTAATGACTTGAATTGAATTCCACCATGGAAGTGTTGCTTATTTTTTTTTTTCATTTGTTTGACAGAGCATGAAGGTTAATCTGATAATGACTGACTATTCGATGCCGGGGATGACAGGATTTGAACTCCTAAAGAAGATCAAGGTGAGAATCTATGCTGTTATATTATTTTTGTATGGATTATAAAAGGGGATTTTGAATCTTTGACTGTTAATGTTTACCAATTTATGTTTGTTTAAGCAGGAATCGTCGATATTTAGAGAGATTCCGGTGGTGGTGATGTCTTCTGAGAATATCTTGACCCGAATTGATAGGTAAATAACACCTTCACCTTGTTTTGTTCTAGCTAAGCATGGTTTAGGGTTTAAATGATGGTGTTTGTATATAGAACGCAGACCTCTAATTGTGAAAAAGATGTATATTTGGATTATTAGATTAGTTCAAATTACATTATATTCCTTATATTTTCCAATTCAGGTTTGCTCAAACAAAAAATTGCTTGATGTAAAGATGCAAATCTTCCACAAATACGACAATTATAACATTAACACCCTTGTGGGGATCCAGAATTTAGAAATGATAATCGGGGGGAAAGGGTGTCAAAGTTTCTAAGATCTTTTGATATGATAGCCACTTAGGTTTAGGCTGGCATGGCAGTTTGGTTGGGTTGGGGTTAGTGCTAACAAGACATGAGGATAGCATAATGACTTGTTAAACTGACTAATTTTGGAACTTTTAATAACTACACTAAAAAGTTGAAATTTTCAATGCTTTTCTATTTAGAAAATCTTCTACAAAAATGCTTCGTGTACATAAAAAATCAACCACCAAATTAGCCCTCATATATTTGTGTATATATACATGTGTTATTTAACTTTTTTTCACTGTGTATTTTATATTTTAATATGTATTTTATATTGGTAGGTAATTTAGTGATTGATTTTTTATGTAGTTGAACTTTCTATCCTAGGTAGGGGCACTTGTTGGCTAGATTAAAAATTTAAAATATCAACCCAAGAGTAAGGTCTAAAGGAATTCTGGGATTGCCAATTATGCTAGGCTGGCAGCAGTTATTGTTTCTCGGTCAAAACAATAATTCACTAGACAACACATGGCCAAATATGATTTTCCCGGGATTTGAGGTTATTGACATTATCACACCCCATGTCCTTGATTTTGCAAGCAATCTTGCAAAGATCATTCAAGTGATACAAATGGATATCTAAAGCATTGAGTAACATGCTGCCCTTAATTGGCAATTTTGACCTCAATGATTGAAGCAGCAGGATCAAATACTGATTCTGACTTGTCTGCTTGTCCACACAGATTATCGGCAACAATTATTGTCATTGCAATATAATTAATAATTGCCATATATAATTGAAATTTTTGTTGCTTGTTTGAATGGCCATTATGTATAGAATCACTGATGATAGTTCAATTTAATCATTTTCAGTTGCTTGGAAGAAGGAGCAGAGGAGTTTCTGTTGAAACCTGTTAAGTTGTCCGACGTAAAACGTGTGACGGATTTCATCATGAGAGGTGAAGGGATGAAAGGAGGCAAAAGATCTCAAAAACGAAGGCGTTCGGACGATTGCATTCCATCTCTAACAACTGAACTTTCACCATTGTCTCCATCCACCTTGGCCTCAAAGAAATCTAAACTATGAGAAGTCGTTTTTATCTTATTATTTCTCCATTTTTGCCAGAACCATTGTTCATATACCAAAGCCTCATGATGTAATGTGCATTTTACACTATAGATTGCTGACAATTAGAATTAGGAAAACAAAAGAGACAGAGGATTGAGGTTTTTTCTTCCCCCCCCCCCCCCCCCCCCCCCTCTTTCCTTGGCTGATTTTGTTGTTGTACATATAAAAATTCATTAATAATTTTGATTAATGAAACATTCTATTTTGAGTCTACTTTATTCTCTATCGTATACTGTTCATCAGAAATTATGTATCCTTTGGAATTTACCAAAGTACTCATTCTGAGCCACAATGTTAGTGTTGTGCATAAGCGTTAAGAAAATACTGTTGTGCATAAGCGTTGAGAAAATAATTATGTTCTAAACTTCTAAGAAGAACGAAGTAAAAGACTAAGATATCCTTCGCACTTTTCCATATCATAATTTGTAACTATATATCCCAAAAGGAGTATAAGGATAAAATTGGTCTGAAAATTGTGTTGCATTGAAATTCTATACTGACAATCAATTTAAAATGTTAAATTTTTAACAGAGACTAGCATTGTGGAGTGTGGACTTAAGGAAATATATGAATAAATAAATAAATAAATAAAACAAAAACATGTACGCAGAGCCTTGAGATTGTAATTTGCTGCTTCGTAGTGCTAGATATAGATAATAAAATTGTTTCAATGACATCCACAAAACCTAAAGAGATAAACTGCCTAAAATAATATGAATTTTGTAATTAAAATCACAATAGCATTATTGTGAAAATAAAGAAGTATCTTATCAAGTGCTACTACCAAAGGAATGATTACTTACGCATAAAGTGCATGTAAGGAATTCTCACAAAAAAGAAATTGCATATAAGGAATAGGTTTCCAAGTGGATACAACTCCAATTGTGACAACTCTAAAATTTATATCCATGATGTTGCAAGATAAAATTTGCCCAAGTTAGTAGTGCATTCTCAATGCGAACAATCATTTTGGCCTTTGGGCATTTAAAGGATGCCTTAAAGAAAGACTATACTGTTGATGTTTTTTTTTTCTTTTTTATTTCCTATGTTCTGAAATCTTAACTAGACTTTGTTGCTGAATTTTCATAAAATTAACCTCAAAATTAAAATTAATAATAATAAGAATATTCATTGAAACATGTATTATTTTAAGAGTGCAATATATTTTCATGCCCAAAATAAGACCTACGAGAATGCTATTTTTAAATTCTAGTACAATTTTGTCTCGATTTTATCATGGGCCTTTATTTAATTTTTCTCATAAAAAAGATGAATATCTGAGGGTATTGATGTGAAAATTTATAACTCTACAACTCGACAAATGCACCAAATCATATTAAGTAATATCACGGTGAGTGAGTTATCGTTTTTACGAGGATTAACAGACTAAACAATAATGATTAATTGATTATTTTAATTAGACAAATCAAATGAATAGAGGAATGAGGAATTAAAAGTAAACGTATAAAACAGAAGCAATAAAAGTAGCAAATAGTGAGTTGTGAAAACAATGATGGTGAGAATGTTAAGGTTTCAGAGATATTCACTTCTTAAGAAGACAATCCGTGTGTTCATTTATTTGAGGCATGCAATGATCAATCACGATAAATAACAAATAATTAAATTCCAATTCTTTGGCAATTCAATTTCTCTTAACCTAATTAATCGCTAATTTCTTAGTCAATTATTTAAGAAAAAAAGTGAAGTACAATTATGATTTAATTTCAAATAAGATTCAAGAATAGTACTTAGGTTGAATTATATGTCACTTATCCAAACTACTCTTAAACAATTGAAACTTACAAAAAAGAATGATTTTCAAAAGTTTTCTAATCCGAACTATACGTCACTTATTCAAGTTAGAACAATTGAAAATCACAAAGTGTCGCACACTCTTTGAAACATTATTCCTAGTTAAATAAAAAAAAGTATGAGAAAGAGTTTTCAAGATAATTCCTATACTACATTTTCCAAAACAATATTTAGAATTTAAAACGGAATTAGAATATTTTTTAACAATTCTAAATCTTTAGGGATGAAGAACAAAATAAACCTCAAATAAAATAAACACTTAGATTAATAATCCATAAAAAGATGAACAAAGCTCCTAACCTTAACAAAAAAGATTAATTAGTTGCTCATGATTAAAAGAAAATCTAAAATTATAAATTGTAAAAGCTGCCAAAAAAAAAAAAGGAGAAAGAAGAAAAAAGAGAACTCAGGTATGTGGCTCCTCTCCTTATATATGTTACCTTAAAACCTAAAATTCAAAATTCAAAACAGAATCAAATTAAAATAGAATCAAATCTAATTGATTAATGTTTTCCTTCTCAAGTCAAGCTTTAGATCCTTCTCTAATTGATCTTCAATCAATGCTTCACATGGGCCTTATGCCTAATCTTCAATCCCTCATTTAAACTTAAAGGCTTAGAGATTAGTGAAGAAAATCAAGAAGCTCCGAAAGGAGAAAGACCCATGAGTTGGACGTGCCATGAAGAAGTTTGATGGTGTGTTAGACTTGAGCTTTCTCATGTTGGACACATGGTAGGAAGTGAGCTCCCGGAGGGAGCCAAGAATGGCACATCCAATATGCCCTTTCTTGAGTTGAATGTGGCTTTGAATTGAGTCCATGGAGGGTGCCAAGAATGACACGTTGGACGTGTGTGAGGGAGAGTTGGACGTGAGCTTTGAGATGAGCCAATAGAGGTGCATTGAAGGAGGTATGTTAGACATGGTGTGGCTTACGTTGGACATGAGGTAAGGAGGCTGAGAGATGCATTGGACGTGTTGCTAGGCACGTTGAATGTGTGGCTTGAGTGAACCACTAGAGGGTGCCACCAAATGGCACGCTGGACGTGCCCCTTCTTTGGGTTCAACGTGGGCTTCTTTTGGCTACTAGATGAGGGATTCAAATGGTATGTTGAACGTGCTATGATTTATGTTGAACATGAGCTCAAAAGGTAAGTCCCTAAGAGTGTTTTAGGATGGCATGTTGAACGTACTATGAGGCACGTTGGACAGGGCAAGGGATTGTCATCTCTTGGAGCCTTTCTGTTCAATCCAACAACCGTTTTGTTCAGTCCAGCAATCTTTCTGTTTGCTTTCTCCTTCTCTTGTTCTTGCTTATTTTCATCACTTTTCTATACATACCAAAATTCAAAATAACTCTAAGAAATATTGATCAAAAGCACTAAAATTTCAATTAAGAATAAAAAAAACTACTTTATTCAAAGACTTAATAAAAAAAATAACAAAAGATACTCATGCATTAGATATCTATAGATATTAAAAAAAACATAAACCAATACGATTTAATACAATTTAACATAATCTAATACAGTCCAACACAATTTAACTTCATTCACATAATAACAAAACATAATTAAAATCCAATAATAATATATAAGAGCATTTCTAATGGAGTGTTTTTAGAATATCACTTTTTACACTTTCAAGAAGTGAATTGATTTAAAATTGAAATCTACATTGGAGTTGATTTATCAAACGAAATCGGTATCATCTTAGAGATACTGTTTTGGACCTGATCCTCAAGTTCCCCTAACGGCCGAGCTAAGACCTAGCTTCCCGAGTCCAGGCCATCACTACGGCCCAAATTGGTCAGAGACCCCAAAAAGCTCTAACTAATATTTAAACTCAAATATCTCCTTTATCTTAGCCGATAAAATAAGATAAGATAGCAACGCAAGCTATATAAGGAGAGTCAAGAGCTCCTTCAAGTACGTCACACATTCTTACCCTCACCTATACCTCTTAGACCCATTTTGACTTAAATGTCAAAGTGTTCTTGCAAGTACTACCCCATTGCTTCAGAAATCTAGTCCTGTCGTTATCTTGGTCAGCGAGTCCCTGATCAATCTCACAACCCGTACCAACAATTTCGTGTACAAATATCACCTTAATGAAAAACCAATAAAATTTTGTCACTTGCATATATGACGATGAATATATTTAAAAATAATATAAAATTTTAAATGAATTAAGACTAAACATTAGAAAAACAAATTTTTCTTTTAATTTGAGATGTTTTAACATATTCGTGGATAAATGTATATATAAAGAGAAAGTATAGGAAAACAATGACTTTTGCGAATAATGTGTACAGTAGACTTTAAAAGAAAGGTATTTTAAAAATTAAAAATCAAAATTTTAATTAATTATTTAATAATTATTTCAATTCAAATTTTGAAATTTAAAAAATTAAGATTAGTAGTTAAATTCATTCACATTACGTATGATAACTCTAATCTCATAGTAACCGCCGGATTTCCCCTCCCTCTCGTGCCACCGCACCCTCATCTTTGCCATTCCACCCCTTCCACGCCGACCGTGCTGTCGCCGCTGGAGGAGACTGCTGACACCACCGAAACCAGCCCTCGTGCACTTGTTTATCCGTAGCAGGGACGGATCCATCCGCAGCCATACCCGTGTCTCCCCTTGCTGCCGCGACACCCGTCGGACGTGCCATTGCTGCCACAACCACGCGCCAACTCTCGCTGGAGTGATGATATCGGGATTCATGACGGACCTGATCAGGATCCACTCGATCTTCGGCGCACTCGTGTTCGGATTGACGATTCCGAAGGAAGGGGATTTCACGGAGAGACTGATAGAGAATCGAGGATTTCGTGTCTGGGTTGTTGCTGCCACTGCACTTCGCTTCGAGTGGGGTTGAAGACTAACGTGGCAAAGATACATGGCAGGAAGGCTGGTGCATCGGATTCAAGATATCAAGAAGGCGAGTGCTTTGTTTCATGGTGTTGCGGAGGTTTCCAGCCAACTTGGCTTTCTTGCTTTCTTGGATTTTGCATTTTTGCTCCACTTACGTCTTCAAGGTATATACATCAACGGACGAATTTAGATGCTGAATGTTCAATTCACTAGGTATGTAGACGATTATTTTAATTTTTAGTTGGATAGTTATTTTGTTTGATTCAGTTTAAGTATATACAATTAACAAATGTTGGATGGTCAATTCACTAAGTAATCGGATGATTATTTTAATAACTACGTGGGTGGTTGTTTGATGGCTAGTAAGAAAATTTCTAACGCCAGAGAGGTAGGATGATTGATGAGGATGGGGTAGCAGACGATGGGAGAGGGGGAAGAGGGTGTTTGAATTAATTCCATTGGTAAATTAAGGTTGGGATGATTAATTTTTTAAAATAGTTGTTTGAGTTTTTTTGTATTGAGCCAAATTTAAAATTTATTGTACACATTGTCAAGATTCCTCATTGTCTTTCTAACGGAGTTCATATATAAATTAAGGTAATTAAAAAATGAGGAAGTATATGGAGTCAATGGAGTATCTGTACAATGTGTATAATGAGGATTTAGGTATGTTCGATTCAGTAGGATATGGTACTCGAATGGTTATTCTGGATAGTATGGGTATATTGTATTTAAGAAATTAATAGTATTTTACTTTGAATGTTTATTTTTTAACTCATATCAGACTAAATAAATAGTTTATTATACACATTATACAAATATTCCATTAACTCCTTAGCAAAATTCTTAAAAAATTTTACATTTACAAAATTTGAACAGGTCCTATGACGCGGGTATCTATACCCCGTCCTTGTTTCCATTTATTAGTTGATCGTAGTTTGTATGTTGCGAGTCTCCATTTATTCCTCCATCATGGATAATTCTAGCAGATTGACGGACTTTTTTTCCTTTTCCAAACTTGACTAACTCTTAGACCTTATTAAATTCCGATAAAAGTCTTTCATCAAGGATTTTACTATTATCATGTTCAAAATCAAAACATTAGTTAATGGATTAAAATATTCATCATCTTCAGTCTTGACCAATTTATGTTCATGGACGCTAATTTTTTAACTCCAATGTTGATATGATGCCACTCGGCAGCATGCAAGTGAGTCCGAATTCTTTCATTGATTGTTAAAATGTCCTAATTGATTGTTTTTTGACAGATCCTAAGCGATTCTTGAAGATGACGCCATTACAATACTTCAACAACCAAAAGAAAATGAGACAATACCTTGAAAACAAGACGCACATTTGCATTGCCAAATTATGGTTCGTCATAACAACTAACCATTAGTACAATAAATAAGTTGGTTGATAACCTTTCAGCCTTCAAATGGATCACAATGCACAATCAATATATATAGTTTCCTCACAAGAAGTTATCATTTGGCTCGTGCATGTAGTTATGTAAATGATCATTAAAATAAGTCAAACATCAGCTATGTGCACAAGCACAATTAACAATTCCAATAAAAAATTCAAGTTAGGACGGCTTTAACCATTATATGGCACCAACTATGAACAATGCGTACATTAAGATTTGGCCGACTATGTAATTTTTTAATTATTATTTAAGAGACAAATTATTAGATGTCACTGCCTAAAACTAATAATAATAAAAGAAGGAAATCACTTTAATAAGAACACTAAAAATATTCTTTTTAAGACGTTCACACATGTCATGTTATTATTGGACATCTTTATTAAATCGGTTAATAATTTATTTTTTATTATAAACCAAAATAAAATCGGTTTATTATAGCAACAATAATAAATCCAATTGTATGCATTATAATTATTAGACCCAATTTGATCCGATCGAATTATACCATCTAAATCGAATATCTTTAAATTTTTTAATAAAAAAAGACAATTATATCTCTAACTTTTTGTTTTTCGGATATTTAAATCCCTAAAAATTTAAAAATATAATTAAATTCCTAAAAAAAAGTTAGGTTTATTATTATTGTTATAAAAAAATCAATTTTATTCTAATTTGTTAAAAAATTAAAAAATAATTAATTCATTAATACATTTAATAATAATACGATACAAAAATATCTTTATAAAAAAATATTTTACGCATTTTTATAGGAACATCCTCATAAAGAAAAGGTTATTAGTGGGTCATATTAGTTTTATGAGCATCCAAGAATAATTTTTCTAATTTACGGTTCACAAACTATATTATGAGTATGTCACTTCGGTGTTATGACTTTGATAGTATCTACTATCTATGAAAAATTAACTGCAAGAACAGTTAAGAATAATAAATTAAGAAAAGTGGCCAGTTATATTAAAATTATTAAAAAGGACCTAAACCTATTAATTAGAAATTAAGGGGAAAAAAGATTACATATCTCTTTTACCTATTACATAATAATGCCCTTTTATTGATGTTTAAAGTTTTTCAACACCTTACATTACTGAATTTTCTTGTCTGCCTCATTGAGTGGTTATTACACATCTAGATCATTTTTGAGATATTGGATTGCGTATAAAATCGTGCTGAATAATTTCTTGATCTTGTTTGAAGCAACTAATTTTGACGATATGAAGATGGTTGAAAATCATTATTCATAAAACTAACTTTTGAATTTTCTTTGAATTTAAATTTTCATAGTTAGGATGAATTACTATTATATAATAGTAAGTTTTATATACCAATATATAGGAGGTGAAAACTTAGATATATTTATTTTTATGTAAAATTAATATTAATTATAAACATATCAAATTTTTTAATAATTTTTAATTATTAATTTTATATAAAAATAACTACACTTATGTTTAGAATAAGATGATTAAAATTTGATTTGAGTTTTATTGTCCATTGGTTGTCTATTATCTTTTAGTTATGTGTTAAGGAAAAGTATGAGAAGTCAGTGGAATATTTGTACAATGTGTACAAATAATTCATTGAGTTACAATAGTCTATTGAGTTATAATGAACATCTCATTGATTTTAGGGTTCACCAAAGATTGAACTCTTGACCTTTCAGATCTAGCTTTTTAGTATCATGTTATAATACCACTCATTTCAAAAGTTATGTTATAATACCACTCATTCCAAAAGTTTTAGCTGATGAGAAAAGATAACACTAATAATTATATTTCTAATATTCTATAAACCTTCATTATACACATTGTACAAATATTCCATTAACTTCTCGTACTTTTTCTTATTCCATAAACACAAACCATGACAAACAATAGCTGTGCTCAATTCTAATTGATGGAGCTGGCACCAATCACAACATCATTGAAATTGTCAGCATCCATCGACAGTAGATACATTGTAAACACTACCACACCAACATATTGCGTAATAGGAAACATTAATATTTAACTTTTTAAAAAATCTTATTTTAAAATTTTAAAAAATTATATTTGCGCTAAAAAATTATGCACTCTCTTATTCCAACTCCTCACGCCAAAATCTCTCCCTCCAACTTCTCTCGTCGTGACGCCGTGCCATTCTCCTCTAACTCTTCTCGCCGCGTCGTCGTGACGCCTTTCAATCTTTTAATGTTTCCCTTCTCTTATCCACGCCACTTCGAAGCAGTTTTCATGCACGTTTTTTTTTCTTTTTTCTATTTAAGTTTTGTATGATTTTTTTTTCTAATTTTCATTTTTGTTATATTTTAGATATTTTATGTTATTCGATACTTCTAAAATTTAAACATTCGAAATCCGAATATAAAAAACATTCAAAATGATGTCTTCTTTTAATAGTTTTCTTTTATATTTTTATATACATTCTTAAAAAAAGACATCTGTTGGCGACGGACAATGACTGAGCAACTAACGGTGATGGGCAGTGCAGCACAGCGCTGCGATTATGGCGTGACACGGAGGTTGAGGCAGTTGAATATTGCTGAATTAAGAATTGTTTTGATATCTTATGATGGCAAATATAATTAACTATTTCCTATTATAACTAGCCATTATGATGAACATTATAGGAATCAATCAAATATGATATCAAGTTATTATCATAACAAACATAATTAACTATTGTCTATTATAACTAACTATTATGATTAGCATTATAGAAATTAAATCAATCAAGTATGATATCAAACCAAGTTAGAAAATAATCTATACAATCAAAATAGCAAGTAATGCACTCCAAAATTAGATCATATTTATAAGGAGTTGTTGCATTCGAACTTGATGAGGAACAAAGAAAGGAAGATCTTCTCCTTAATGCCAACAGCTATGAGCATAATTGGTGCAACGACTAATTTTGTGAAAAAGAAAATTATATCGATCTTAAAGAAGAGTATATCAATCTCTATATAAGATAATTAAATGAAGACAAAAAAAAGGGTAACTATTGAAATAAACTTTGATTTGATACACAAAGCCTATTCCTTTGTTATATTTCAGGCTTAGTTTGGTAAAGTTTTTACTTTTAAAAATTGTAGCATTTATGTTTGGTAAATTAAATTAAAAATAACTTTTAATAAACACAGGCAACAACAATTGTATTTGATAAAATAGCTTTTAAAATTTAAAAATACTATAATAGACATAAATGTAAGCATTAAATTTGAAAATTAGTTAACATATGAGGTTATATTAGACTTTTAAATTTTGAAAAGTACAAGCCAACTTTAAAAATCTCTATCTTAAATGCTTTCAAAAGTATCCTGATCTTTTAAAAACTGCAAGTACAAGCACATAGTCTTTTTGATTTACCAAATACAAAATAAAGAACTTGAACTTTTAAAAAACACAAGCACCTCTTCGAAAAACTTTACCAAACCAAACCTGAGTGTGTTCTTGTTCTCTTATGTTTAGAATTACGATCAATTTAAAAGATAAAAAAGGCAAAGAGAGAAATTTATACAAAAGCTAAAATTCAATCATTGTTTGAATGTTTGTATTCGAAAGTATGCTGGTTAGAGTATACTTGATTTTTCTTAACTAGGTTGGATTAGCACTTAGGTGATATACTAAGCATGGGATAGCTTAAATGGTTTACAAGAGTGTGAGTCTTTTGAAATTAGTGATTGCAATCTATTTTTATTATAGTGAAAATTCTACCATTATTGTGGTGGAAACTGAACTTAGGTTATTATAGCTGAATCAGAATATATCGAGGCGTCACTCTTTTTCTTTTTCTTTTTTTATTGTTTCAATTCTGTTATACATTTACGAGATAAAACCAAAAATAATCTCGTAAAATCATAACTTATTTATTCAAGTCTAAAAGTTATTCCATGATTCAACCTCTTTCGATCTCAACTCACTTAGAATTTTCAGTGATACTAAATGCCGCGGATAAGAAACCTGGAAGAGAAAACAAATAATTTTGTGGATTTTTTTTATATTGTAAATGAAAGTGAAAGTGAGATTAGGATTTCTCTTGATTTAGAATCCTATTTTTTTTCTTTTACTTGTTGAGGTTCTTTTGCAATGCATATACTAATTAATTGCAGTTAACTGGTACTAATTAATTATGTAATAAAATTAATTTTATAAGTATTTTTTTTCTTATCATCTTAGTATATTACTATTTAAAAAATATTATTTGTGCATTAAACAATAAATATTTTTTATACTTGTACAAAAATACAGTTATTATTAATTAATTATATATTTAAATTATCTTTTAGTTAACAAAAACAAAGAGAATACGTGTTTGATTATTTAAAAAATGGAGTGTTAGATAAACAATGATTATCTTAAACAACATGAACAATCACTAATTAAATAAAAACACATTACACTTTTAAATTAATTATCTAAATTTAAATATTAAAATAATCATCCATACACTTAATAAAATAAATATTCAATATATTTATTGTTCACAATGTTTAATATTTTCATTGTCTATTTATACTTTTCCTTTAAAAAATACTGATATGAAAATTGTATTTGTTGTAAAGGGGTAACCAAACATTGTTACTATCCTTGTACTACTTTATTTTCTTCTCCTCTGCTCTTCGTATTCTATAGTATACTACTCCTTCAAGACAATCATTAGTGGCTAGTAGTATTATATAATATGTGTAGTTCGTTCCTTTAGAAGAACAATCAACAAATAAACATTGGATTGGAACCTTAATTACCAATTCACAAATTTATCAATGTCAGACCCTAGTTATGCAATTGCAAAGGCTGTGGCTGCTACAGCCGGAGCAATGTTACTTATTGCAGGGATTTTCTTTTACTTGTTCCAAAAATATGCACTTGCTACGTACCCCAAGAGGAACAAATTTCCATGTGATTATGAGGGTATAAGGAAACTTGTTGGCGGCAATGTGAAGGGACTAATTATGGAAGAAAATGGGGTTGATGTTCTTTACATGTTGGACACTGGAGGCAAAGAGTTGGTAACGCGATTCACAAGTAGTAGCTTCAATCCTAGTTTTGAAGATCATGATTTAGAACAAGAAAAGAGAATTGATGTTGTGGTCCAAAGATCCAAAATATCAAAGCCTAAGATGATTCTAGAACCTCCACTTCCTCCACTATCACAAGCTTCACCAAGAATTGATCAAGAGAAGCAAACTCAACCATCACCTCCTCCTCTGCCTCCACCTCCTCCTCCACCACCGCCTCCTCTCCCTCCACTACCACCGCCGCCGGCACCAAAGGCAGTGCCACCTGGTCCACCTCCACCTCCAAAGGCTGGTGGCTTCAGTGCATCATCCTTGAAGCCCCCACCTGTGCCTAAAGGGAAACCAAACAGCCAAAGAACCAAAGAGGGTATTCTAGGAGAGAGCTCAAGAGAGAAGAAGGGTGCCGGCGAAACAAGGCTTAAGCCTCTACATTGGGATAAAGTTATGGCTAATGTTGATCATTCAACAGTGTGGGATCAGATCAACGACGGTTCTTTTAGGTATGTCACACAGGGTTTTAAATTGTGGTTTCATTTGCAGGATGAACCACAACACTTGCAGTGTGTTTTTTGTTTTAATTTTCTTTTGATGCAGCTCGTTGTGGCAATGATTTAATTACACTGCCATCAAATTATATGAATTAAAAAGTGAAAACTTCCATGCAGTAGTTTTCATGTAAAGTTAATAGTTAAAATCATCTTATGACAACTTAGTCAAATATATTAAATTATCTAAGAGTTTTCAATTATCAACTTCATAATATAAAGACAAATCATATACGAGTTTTCAGCGCATTAAAAACACTACAATTGAGGTATCATGAGATTGAAATGGTAATTGCATCTGGAAAATTGTGACAACATGATATGTTCAATTACAGCCTAATGCAAATGTAATGGTGACGGCAACCATAATATGGGTGTTTATTTCAATGATAAAGTTTTATTGGGAAGATAATAATGTGAACTGATAGATAGTTCAATTATATAAATATAAAAAATTATCTAACGGTTCTCAATATCATTTTAACATGAAAAATGTCATCAGAGTAATCATCCCACAATATAGTGGCGACATTATGATGCGGCAATTTGAAACCAGATTGTTATGATTGTTTTTTCTTTGCATTTACAGGGTTGATGATGAGCTCATGGAAACACTCTTTGGTTATTCAACCACCAACAAAACTCAAGAAAGAAACAAAAGTGTCTCAACTTTGACAAAGTCCAACTCCAACACACCAACTCAAATATTCATTTTGGAGCCAAGAAAATCCCAAAACACTGCAATTGTTCTAAGATCACTTGCCACCTCTCGCAGGACTATCGTGGAAGCACTACTTGACGGCCAAGGACTAAGCCTAGAGACGCTCGAAAAGCTCACCAAAATAGCTCCCACACAAGAAGAAGAATCCAAGATCATGCAGTTCAATGGCAACCCTGAGAAGCTTGCAGACGCCGAGTCTTTCCTCTACCACATCCTCAAAGCAGTTCCAACCACATTCCATCGTCTCAAAGCCATGCTTTTCAGGTATACTTATGACTATGAAGTTCTTCAACTGAAAGAATATTTGCAAGCACTCGAAATGGGTTGCCGGGAACTGAGAACTAGTGCTTTGTTCCTGAAGCTTCTTGAGGCAATTCTCAAAGCTGGGAACAGAATGAATGCGGGAACATCAAGAGGGAATGCAAAAGCATTCAATTTGAGTGCTCTTAAAAAACTCTCTGATGTGAAAAGCACAGATGGAAAGACTAGTTTGCTTCACTTCATAGTGGAACAAGTGGTTCAATCAGAAGGTAAAAGAAAAGCTATGTACCAAAGAATCAATGGCGAAAAAGAACACATAATGCTTGGTTTTGCAGCCCTGGATGGGTTAAGAGATGAGGTATCTGAAGCAAAGAAAGCAGCGAGTATAGAGTATCAAACTTTTATCACAATGTATTCCAATCTCAATTCTCATGTTATTGAAATAAAGGAGATTGTAACAAAATGTTGTGGCAGCAGCAACACTAGCGTTGATGGGTGTGGTGGGTTTTTAAAGGAAATGAAAGGGTTCATAGAGGAATGTGAGGAAGAGCTTAAGGTTGTGAAAGAAGAGCAAACAAGGATCATGGATCTTGTGAGGAAAACTAATGGTTATTATCTACCAGGAACATTTTTATCTAAAGATAACGGCAATTTGACGAACCCCTTTGAATTGTTTGTGATTGTGAAAGATTTTGTTGATATGGTGGATCAGGCTTGTGTGGAGCTTAAAAAGAAGATGGAAAAGAAGGGTGTTGTAGGAACAGCAGAAGGTGGATTGGAACCACTACCTTTGTCTCCTTCAAAGAGGGTACCACCTAGATTTCCCAACTTTGATTTATATTTTTCGTCAAATGTGTTGGAATCTACTTCCTTCAGCCAATCAGAAGATGATTCCTGAAGCGTGTTCTTATGCACTTGTTTGTCTCCTTTACATAATATCCTGTTAGACACAAATGCCATTATACGATGACAACGGTTACAACTATGTTTTGTGTATATTAAAAATTAATTATTAATATAAAATGTGTTAAAATATAAATACATATTAAAAATGAATTAAACAATATATATATTTATATATAAATATAAAGTAACAGATTTGATAAGTGATTTCTTTTACACATAATATTTTTATAACAGTTATCTTAACGAATTTTTTTTTTGGGTAGTGTTGTTGTGGCTATCCTCCTTAAAAGTGTTAATTGTTTCTTTTCTTCTTTTAACTTTTAACGTAGGTTGTCATTTTGATTGACTTTGAGACTTAAGAAGGACTAAAATTTAAGGAAGGTGAAATATATTCTTTTAAGTTGCAGTTTCTGTGAAGATTTATGACTGGAAAGATGCTTTGTTATTGATAGTCTTTTGACAAAGAGTAGTAACATGTTACGTCATAGAATTAAAGTGTAGATTGGTTTGCGTTCGAGCAAGGGTGAAAATGAGTCTGGTTGAGTAGAGTTTTGCATTAAATGAGTTTGATTTATCTTGTCAGCTGTGAGTATGCGACCCAAATTTAGGTCTACTAGTTTTATAAATTATAATTTAAAATTAGAAATTGTTGATACAAACATACAGATCAAATGTCAGTGATCGTTTTGACAACAAAATAACAGATGAGAATGGCATCATGGGAATTGACACAAGACGTCCGGATTCAAATAGTGACTAGAATTGTAGAAATGAAGAAAGTTGAACCAAACTGACCGATTGAACCGGTTTAACTGGGAACTGATATCTAATACGACTCGGTCCGTAAATAAAACCGTCTTTTGTAAGAATCGCTAAAGAATCGGAAAATCGTTTGGGAACCGTGAATCAAACCGAACCGAAACCGGACGGTTCTTGGAAGAAGAAGGCGATGGAAAAAAAAAAAGACAGCGGACCAAAAAAAAGGAAAAAGAAGATGGCGGTGGACGCCGGAACAGGCGCAGACGGTGAAGGTGGCAGAACGATGATTGAGAGGGGAAGCAAAAATCGAGAAAGATGGGGAAGGAGAATACTATAAGGCTATAACACAATATAGCACAAGACAAATCAAAACGAGAATCAAGGAGAGTAAGTTTCAATAACAAGCATTTATAAAGTTTTAAACATCCAAGGAAGGATTAAAGCAACAAGGACCTCAAGCCTTGCAAAGAAAAATGGAAAATGCTCCTTGGCGGCCACTGCAAATATTATGAGAAGAAACAGCCACACATAGATTCTACTCGGGCAATTGAAATATGCGGGTTAGTAATTGAAGGAGTTCTAGCTTCTAGGCTTTCTCTTTTGTGTTTCTGGGCTGACAAGAAGAAATTTTTTTTCCTAATTTAAGCAAGATTTGTCGTCTTCTTTTTTTCTTTCTTTTTTTGGTTTCCTTTTAAAAAATTTTTTTTATTACTCATGACCAAGAAAAACTTTTTTCATTATTGTATATACGTACGTTTTTTTATAGAAGTATTTTTTATTTTTTAATATAATAAATTATATTTATTTTATAGATAATAATATAGTACATGTACATCTAATTTAAACTAAATGTATATATAAATTAAAAGATATAAAAGAATGCACTTATTTTTAAATAAAAAAAATTTACAAATTAAGATAATTAAATTAATATCTTTTGTGTGTTGTTATTCTTTATTATTTTATTACATAAAATATATAATATCATAAATTTTATACATATATAAACTTTGATATTTAATTATTTTATTTTTTATTTAATTCATGTATTATACTTATATGAGATTATAAAATTTAATTGATTTTGTATTTTTAATTTATAGAATTTTTAAATTTATATTATTATATATTTATGTTTTTTTTGTATTATATATATTTTTATATATTATTTTATTATTATTCGATTTTTTTATTGAACCACAATTAAATTAGTTGAATTTCTAAATCGGTAAACTAATAATTAGAATGGTTTGATAACCGGTTCGATTTTTAGCACCTTCATAAAAAGTGAGATGCAATTAACACGTGAGAATAAATTTGATTTTAATGGATAAGTATTAGCTTAAACTAGGAGTGTATATGAATCGGTCTGAATGTAAAATTCTGATAAATTAATTAATTATAAAAAAAGAATTGAAAAATTAAAATTTTATAATTTGAGAGAGAAAAAATAATTAAGATAAAAATTAAAGCGCTAATCTTAAAAGTTTTGATTTAAAATTGGACTAACGAGCTAAAAGAATTAAATTGGACTTTACTTGGGCCCAAGACCCAAATCCACACATTGACACCCCTCTCTTAGCATGAAAATGGATCCTCTCTATTTTTTTAAATGAAGAGAATAAAATGTGATCTCTTACCTTTAATTTTATAAGTGGGACCAGAAATTAATAAGAGAGAAAATAATAAATGGTGAGATCACACACTGAACACTATCCAGTTTTCTTCCATTAGAGATGATCCACTCCCTCTTAGCACTCATTTTAGCACCATTTCATCATTTTGGAGGGAGAGAGGCACTAATGAGCCTTAACTCATGTGGCATATATTTTCCTTTCTTACTACGAGGTCTCTGGTTCGAGTCTCATCTAGTGCAAAGTGTAAACTTAACCAAAAAAAACAAAGAAAGAAAGAGGTAAGTAAGTAAACACGAGTTAAAATCTTGTTAATTTGGCTATTTAAAAGTATTTTTTAATGTGGGTAAAGAAGATAACTGTTAAGAGAAGCTCGGTAAAACAGAGATTTTTTTCTTTATAAATAGGAGAATCAAGAGGTTCCAAAAGTCACACTAATGCCAAGAAAGATTATAAAGTGCAAATGTATGTGATTATTAGGAGTCAATTTATTTTTTTTAATATTTTACTTCAATTTAATTCTTTTTTATTCAATTTTATGATATTATTCTTCATTTTTACTCACTTATATGTTTTCAATTACTTCAGTTCTGTTTAATATTACTTTAGCTTTTGTTCGTGTTAAACATTCCTTTGTGCAAGTTTATCATAATTAATGCAAAAATTCATTTTTCCACTATTTGTAAAGTTAATGTTGATACTAAAGTCGATAAGTCTTGGATTGAGCTTATTTTTTTAGAGGAGTAGTATCTGTTTTTTGAATTGAGATCACTAATACAAACATGATCCACACCTGTATCGAAGTCGAACAAAAATAAAGCGAAACAAATTGGCACACCTGGTAGGACTTTGGACTAAGTTTAATTTCTAACTTTATATTCGATTACATAGTGGAGAGATAATAAGTATGTCTGATAGATCTTCTACTTCGACGAAAGGGTTGATTAGAGACACTGGACATGCTGGGAGACCAGCATAAGGTACGCAAATGTTGAAGCTGCCTCTCGAACCATCAGCAAAGGTCGAAAAAAAGAGGACTCATAGTATTTGTGTTTTAATAATTGAGTATAGAGACAAACTTGCAAATTTGTTATATACTGCAAAGTTAGAGATGACTATATGGAAGAATGAAGTTGGGCTAAATATTAATAAAATATTAATTGAACATGTAGCTAGAAGTGAATTTTTTAAAGCAGTGAGATACGGAGATCATAATATTATGGTTAGAGGGTCAAATGTTGTTGTATGTGTGAATCTACTATGCAAAGAATGTACATATCTTAAATGGCAAATGACTGAAATTTTATGTCCACATGTTTGTGTTGCAATCAAAATATTACATGGCAACATCTACACCTATGTGGAGTAGTACTATCTGAAAAGCTCACAAGAAAAGATTTATGCGAATAATATGATCCCAATTGAAACTCATGACGTGCCTGATGTCAACAACTTGATTCTAACAAATTGAAAAAATAATATTTTTCTCATGTCACCTACAATAACTCGTCCTCCAGAAAGACCATACAAAAAGCTCCAAAAGTCACAATTTCAAGATGTGAGTGTTAACAAATGTAGCCAATGTGATTAGAATGATCATAATCGTTCTAAATGTAGAAATCCTAATCCAAAAAGAATATGAGTTGTTTTGGATAGTTCTAACTTTATAGATTGTCACATTTAGAATTACAATGTTAATGTTTTTTAAGATATGCATATGAAGTGATTCTACTTTGATTTTAGTTGTATTTGTGAAAGTCTGCACTTGAATTTTGTAGTTTTACTTTGATTTTTAATTATATTTATGTAATCTTACACTTGAATTTTGTAGTTTTAGGTTGATTTTAATAGCGTTTGTGCAAATATGCACTGGAATTATGCATCAAGTTTGGCTTAGTTCTATTATGCAATTCTACAATCAAATGACAAAATTCTTTAATTCTGCATTAAAATTGTTGCACTTAGTAAATAAAAATCTGCAATTCTACATTAATTCTATGATTTTGCACTAATATTCTGTAATTTTCTACACAAACTCTACAACTTTGCACTAAAATTGTGTAACTATCGTCATAGTTAAACAAAAGAATTTTAGAAAAAAAAACATTTTTTTATAAAATTTTCAATTAATATTTCATTACAAGTCAAACATCCAATGAATAATTGTGCTTCTATTTCAGTCTTCCAATAAAATTAGACCACTCTAATATTTTCATACCACTATTTCTTATGCTTCATTGTACAAGTACACTGTAAAAAAATAACAATCATTAAGTACAAATACATTGCAAAAAGTGTAACTAAAGGATTGATCAAAACCAGAACAATCTTCTTCTAACACTCCATCATGATCTAACATTGCATTCTTATTCTTAGTCTAACTGAAGTCCCAAACACTTCATTGCTCCAATAGTTATCATCTTGCATGTATTCCTAAAGACTGGGGTCAAGCTATTGCCCCTACAACAAACACTGAATATGATGCACAGAGGGACCAATAGTTGGTTAAAACCTTACTTTAGAAACAGAAATTCCATCTTCAAAATTACCGAAGACATCCTGCAATTTTTTTTGTGTAAACATAATCAAGAGTCATGATATATAATCTGGTTCTTCTAATTAGACAAATGGAAAAAAATGCTACAATCATAAACAACGCCAAAACATTGTGTTTAAAGTCCATAAAAAAATGTTCAACACAACTTTAGAAACAAAAGCTAATCCATCTTTATTTTTAGTCTTATACCAAACACACCTTATTGAACATAAACCCTTCAAATTCAGATTTATTCATTTATTAATGTATTTTTTAATATAGACAACAAATGTTATTAGAGTTGTTACTAGGGCTAAAGATAACGCTCTTAACATCGTTCATCAATAATGTACTACTATATTCATTAAAAAAAACTGTAACTTAGATTTTATTTAATCCATATGCCCTTATGACTTGAAAGAAACAAAATTAGAAATCACATAATTATTAAAATGAAATCACATAATCACAAAAGAACGATGACCGACGTGGGAGGAATGAGTTTTACCGTCGGCGGAAAGCTTCAAAAAACAATTTTGTCCGAAGATGATTCTATTGACGTTATAAACTTATAATTGAAATATATTTCCTGTTAAAATTAGAACAAAAAATTGAGTAAAACAATATGCAAGTTCTTTTCACATTTCTGAGCCACCACTTTTCATAATTCATAATACTCTTAATTTATTGTTTCGGCGTTTTGGGTGAATTAGTAGACAAGTGGTTAACTATGACAGGTTGAATCCAATATCATTTTTCGGTACGCAAGTCTCCAATAGGAGCCCAAAACAATATTCTTCAATTGTTGTAACTTTCCAAGTCAACTTCCACCCTGACCAAAAAATAAAGGAGTCAACTTCCACGAGTCCTCCTCTTTAGTTTTCTTTTATCAGTGAGACAATTTCTATATTTAACTCTCCCTTTTGTGAGATGCAACAAGAAGAAACCAAGCAAGCAAAGCAGAGAAGAAACATCAAACATGGCTGCTGCTGTTGGAATCACAGAATTTATTGGAGCAGAGATGATTGAGAAGGCAATTTCTTTGGCCTGGAAGGCTCACAAGACACCAGAAAAACCTTTCATTCTTGAAAAGAATCGCAAAGGGGACCCTCAACAAGTGTTCATCAGCTTCCCAGCATCAGGTTCTGCAAAAGATTGGTACTCTCAGAAGCCTTTTGGGGAAGTCCCAATAGACCTTGATCTGTTCCCATCACTTAAAAGCATTGGTTACAATGATGCTGCTAAAGTAAATGAAGCTTTTCAAGGAAGGTTCCAAGCCATTTTGTCCAAGCCGTTACTTGAAACTGAGGTATTAATTGACCATAGTAGATAGTTTAGCCTAAGATCTACTATCCTATTAATTAATTTTTCATATATCACCTGGATTTGGAAATTAAATAATTAACTGTTTTCATTTTTAAAAACTATTTCCCTTTGTTAAATAAAGCACATAAATTTTGGAATGAATCTGTAGGTGAAAGATGCAATGGATAAAAAGAGGCAAATAGTATTTACAGGGCACTCTTCTGGTTCCCCAATGGCCATTCTAGCAACCCTTTGGACCTTGGAGAAGTACCCATCCACAAAATCCAACGGTAGTGTACCTCCAATTTGTGTAACTTTTGGTTCTCCTTTAATTGGTAATCATATTTTTTCTCATGCTACAAGGAGAGAAAATTGGTCCAACTTCTTCATGCACTTTGTCATGAGATATGACATAGTACCTAGAATCCTCCTTTCTCCACTCTCTTCTTTTGATCAACGATTTGAAGCGGTTTCGCAGTTCTTCAATCCCAACCACAAACTCAAGTCTTTCATGAGCGAATCGGTTGGAAGATCCTCACACACCTCTGATTTCTTTAGTGTTGTGATGTCTAATGCTGCAAAAGTTACAAGCCATGCTGTTTCTAAGTTAATAGGTACCCCAGATTCAACACTTGAAATTATTGCAAATTTCGTTCCATTAAGCCCTTATAGACCCTTTGGAACCTACATTTTCTGCACCGGAAATGGAAAGCATGTTGTTATTAGAAACCCAGATGCAGTTCTGCAGATTTTGTTTTTCTCTGCTCAATTAAGCACCGAAGCAGAAGTTGCTCAAGTTGGCAGTAGAAGCCTACAGGAACATAGAACCAAACTGCAACTAAACTTTGGAAAGGAGAATTTTGTGTTCTTGGAGCAGGACCAACTTGAGAAGGTTCCATTGACTGATGATGGCTCAAAGGATGATATTAGCATGGCCTTCAATGATCTTGGCCTGGTAATTCTTTACTTTCACTATATTACTTGGATTAAGATAAGTATGGTATTAAAAGATTTGCATAACATTAATTACCATTTTTCTACTAAGAATTAACACAAGGAAAGAGAGCCAATGACTTCCTAATTAAGTGACAAAGTCAATTAAGAAAGAAGGGTTCCAAACAATATAATCCTTCATTTTGTGCACAACCTCAACACAAAGAATCTAACCTATCAAGATTTTTCTTATTATCTAACAATTCCTCATGTTGAAATCTCAGAGCCCAAGAGCAAGATTGTGTCTTCGAGCAGCAGCAGGGTTAGAGAAACAAAGACTGAAAAACGAGGAAAGAATGAAAGAGAAGATAGACTCTGATGAGTTCGAGGAAAAAATGAAGGAACTGGAGAAATACAAACAAGTGATGGAACTTAAAAACATTTGCTACTACGATGCCTTCAAGAAGCAAGAAAGCTCTGAGGACTTCCAAGCAAATGTGAAGAGGCTACAGCTGGCAATGTTGTGGGACGAGATAATGGAAAAGCTAAGAAGTTATGAACTGCCAGATGAGTTTGAAGGGAGAGCTGAATGGGTCGAACACGCGAAGCGATTTCGGAGGCTAGTCGAGCCTTTAGATGTCGCCAACTACTACAGACACTTGAGGCAAATTGAGGCTGGTACTTACATGCGTAAGGGAAGGCCAGTGCGGTATAAATTCACTCAAAGGTGGCTTGAACATGCGGAGGGATGTAAGTTTGAAGAAGAGTACTCTGAATCATGCTTTTGGGCCGAGGTGGAGGATCTTTCCCACATAACAAATAATGCCACTAGTATTGTTAATGGTTCATTTGATAAAGATGTTTTGGATCGAACTCAGCAGAGGGTTGCGAGATTGGTGGCTAGGATAGATGTATGGATTGACAATAAGGTGCTAGATAAGGATGTGTTATTGGAGGGTTCTACTTTGATGAATTGGTGGAATTCTCTACCATCGCAATATAGGAATGGCTCGAGCATTAAGAGTCTTGTCAAGTGTAAAGAAACAAGGTGAGAAGAAGCAAACATGTATGAGCAATGAAAACTTTAGATGCTTTCATATTTATGCAGGGTTCTTTACATGAATAAATTAAAAAGAAATAAAATTACGTGACTCTTTTTATTCCTAAAATAATTTGGTTACATCCATGTTTTCTTTTATTGTATATAAATCGTAATTATGAACGAAAATTTATGGCTAAGCAATCCAAGAGTAAATTGTGATTTTGTTCTAGGATTTATCCATGATTTTAAAGCAAAGAAAAAGAATATAAATTATGGTTCTTATCCACAATTTATAACAAGTAGCAATTGAAAGAAAATTGTGGTTAAGCTTCACAATTTAAGAAAGGTCGTAAATCCCAAATTTAGATCACGATTTATAGAGGTTGAGCTTCTATAAATTCAGAGCACTACCTCGAAGGGAAACAGACTAAAAATATCACTTGGTAGCCACATTTTGTAGTCATGGTTGAGAGTTTGTGATTGTGTATTACAGGCAAAATTGAACAAATCGTAGATGAAATATGTACAAAATTTTTAAAAAGTTCGGATTTTAAAAGTAAAGGATTTTTTTATTTAACATTAAAATACAATAGTTTTTGAAAGGGTTAACTACTGAAATCGTCCTTAAGGTAAAGGGTGAAAATTAAATTCGTCCCCAACCTTTTTTTGTTATTAAAATCATCCCGAACGTTGAGAAACACTTTAAAATCATCCTTCCCTACTTAAAACAAAATTTTTGGACACTTTTGCCCTTGTAGTCGTTAGTGTCTGTTGCAGCTTTTAATTAATAAAATTAATTTATTTGTTTATTTATTTAATTTTATAAAATCGTGGTTTGGGGAGGGTTGGGATTAAATCAGAGCTGTCATCCCTAACCAAAGAAGCAGAGCAGGAGATAGGGCTTGCGATGGTGAGTGGAGCCATGGCTGTCGAGAGCTCACGGTCGTGTCGGAGTAGGCCGTTTGCGCAGAAAAGGGAGTTTGTGTGTTGACATGGGGAGAGACCCGTGCTTAGAGTTTCGGGAACGAGGAACAACCCTGGGCGACGATTTTGGGGGTGTGTCTACTATGATGTTAGGGATTTAAGTTTCTGTAACTGGGTGATGGCAATGTATTGTTTGTTCTGGACACTGATTCTGGTGGGTTGCTGCAGATCCAAGAGGAGTGTGATTTCTTCCGATGGGCAGACCCAGAAGCAGACAGTGACGATCCTCATGTTGCAAGGATGAAGAGGAAAGTTGTGGCCATGAAAGCAAAAGTGAGAGACATTGAGTGAAAATTCAAAGTTGCTGCAATGTTAGGGATTTTTGGGTGGGTGGTGTTATTTTGCTTCTGGTGGCAAATTTAGTTTAATCAGAGGCAGGGGGTAGCATGTGTGATGCTGTTGAAGTATGGTTGATGAAATTAGGGGAGAATTTAGGGTGCAGTTTGGATTTGTTTGATTGGGTCTGAGTTATGTAAATTGAGTTGTACTGGGTGTTGAATGAACATGTGGGTTTGGTTGAGGATTTTGGTGATTAATTATGTGAGTGAAATGATGTCTTTGTAATTTGATAATTAATTGGAAAGAAAAATTTATATGTTAGCCTGAAAATTGTGATTGATGAGTTGTGTTAATCAACTTTACAGCATATTAACTTAAAGGTGGAAATTCATTAAACAGAATCAGAATAATATTAGGCAGAACACAACTATGTGTAATTGATTAATAAGCATAGCAAAATAACACCAAAAGGTGGAAACTTCAGTCACCATGAATTCCATTACATGGACACAGAACAAAATATAGTCTGTAGGCTAAGGAAACAACAACAAAATCAGGGGATTCCTAGGATATCCAGAAACCTAGAGCAAGACTATTGCTCACTAAGAAAGTTGAATCACAAACCATGTTGTGTAAGTTTCAAACAAACCAAAATAAGTGTCACACATATTGTGTCTACTCAATCAAAAGTACATTAATAACAGCACAACTCAAATTTTTACAATAATCTAAAGTTTTCTCCAAAGTCTTGGTGGAAGTTTTGCCATGAGCTTCAGCTTTCTTGGAGATACATGAAATGGAATTCTATGGCTGAAGGAGACAGTCCTGGCTGGTTGGCTGGAGCTAGCTGCACCCATCTCCTTTGGTGGTGGTGGTTGCTGTATGCTGCTTCTGGTGGGCTTTTTCTTGGGCCTTCGGTGGAGAGTACCTGCTGGTGGACTGTTGGGCCTAGTTGAGGATGATGTGGGCTTGGACCTGGGTTGGGTTGAGTTGGGTTTAGATGTTTTGGTGGCTAGTTGGGATTGAGATGATGATCTAGACCTGGTGGACCTCCTCATACCTCCACTTGCAAATGGCATAACAGGCTGTGATGAAGCCTTAGAACTGGTCATGGGTCTGCTAGATGAAGGCTTCCTCCCTCCTCTAGTTCTCTTGCTAGCAGCTTGACTAGGTTGTTGGGCCTGAAACACATTAAAGAATGTAGTTGATAAATAAATGATAATGTAACCCTAACATACATGAAATACACACACTTACATCCAAGGATGGCTTCTTGCATCCTTCCCTCTTGTGTCCAGATTCAACTGTAGTCCAGGAAATTTCTTCCTGAAGTTGCTGTAAAGATGGCGGACACAGAACCTATGGTCTACTCCTGGAATGACTTCATCGAAAGCAGGCAAGAGACCCTAACAGAGCAGGTAAAATTGTGTAACATTACAATAATTGTTTGAATAAAGGAGAAAAGCTTCAATATCCAGAATTTAAATATATGTATCAACCAATATATTTATCAACCAATTTATTTATCAAACATGATATTTATCAAACAATATATTTATCAACCAATTTACCTTCTGCTGATCAGACATGAAGGTTGTTTTCCCAATGATTTCAACTCCAAACATCAATTAGCAGCCGGAGAAATCACTTCCAGGTGTCTTTAGTCTCTGCCTCCACAACGGCATACGCGATTGGAAGCATTTGATCATTAGGATCCCACCCTATCGCTGTCAACAACTGCCCTCCTTGAGGTGTCTTTAGAAAACACCCATCCAATCCCACAAACTTTCTACACTGCAGGAAGCTCTTCTTGCAAGCAGCTAGACACACATATACCCTTTGAAATATGCAATAATTGTTTAACCCCTGGTGCTGGTCCTCAACCTCGAAATCAGGGGACCTCTGGACTTTGAGCGTGACTGATGACCCTGGATTAGCCCGTAGCAGCTCTGAGCAGTAGTCAGCAATCCTTTTGTACTGCTTCCGGTAAGCTTCCTGAATCTTATCCAATGAAGCTTGTCTAGACCTAGCTGCCATTGAAGTTGTCACTGTCAAATTCCATTCCCTTTGTGCCTTGTTGACCAGGTCCTTTATCTTCACCTTTGGGTTACCTTCCACTTTCTTCCTAAATGCCCTACTCAGCCAACCAGTATGCAGTATCCCTATCCTGTGTGACTGGCCACAGGTATGCTTAAGGTTCATTGACCTAAGCTGCCAAGTCTCTTCCTCACTCATTTTTGCTGCGTATAACCAAAACGGACAACCCTCTTGACAAACAGCCCTCACTCTCACCAAGTCAAGCTTGGCATACCTCAATTCCCTTCTTGTTTGCACTGCATAAGTTGTAACAGTGTCCTTGAATTCCTCCCTTGAAGCATATACAGTTCCAACTTCCCATTTGTAACTTGTCATGTCTTTCACATCTCTATGTATTGGATATCGACTAGCTTCATGGTTATCATCATCCTCACTGTCCTCTTTCTCTGAATCACCACCCACTTCATAATCCACATCAATTTCATCACTATTGAACCCTTCCTCATCACTGAAATCACCTCCTGCATCCCCTTTTCCTTTATCAACCCGATTACCATCAGTCCCACCTCGTACTTCATCAAATCCACTCTCATCATCGTACTCCTCTTCACTGTCTGTAAACATCACATCATCTGCATTGTCAACCTCATCAGCAGATGGAATGAAATCCTCATCATCGCTATCATCATCACTATTCGATTTAACCTGCTCCTCCGGGTTCAATTTATCTCCTTCATCAACCTTCTCCACATTGTCCCTTTCCACCTCCTGACCCTGTTCATCTTGAAATACCACCAACTGCTTCTCATTATGTACCTCTTTATCATTGCCCCTCTCCGCCTCCTGACCTTGTTCACTCTGGCCTCCAACATCAAGAAATCCTACTTCGGAAAATTCTTCAACATCCTCAACCCTATGGACCACATAGAGCTCAACATGACCCCTCTTTCCCGTTATTTTACACATCTCAATGGCATTTCTGTCTCCATCAAATAACTTCAGATCCTTCTCTAACCATTCAGAACTTGGGTCCTTATACCAAAAACTTGAAATTTTTTTCTTTGTGTACCCAAACTGTCCCACCTCAGCATATGCCTCAAAAACAGACCAGCAATCCATATTAATATCTTCGATCAATGTCCTTTCCTCCCCTATATACTCCAATGTACCATTGTCATATCCAAATCTACCACCATGGTAGACACTCAGGTTAAAGGTTCCCATCACCTAAAACCTACAAACATAAATCACACCTAAATCCCATTTGTAAACCAACGAATACCCATGAGTGATTATGTAGTTCAAGCTCGAAAAAACCGAAACAAATACTGCACACGTACCTGATTTGAGATGACTGCCACGAGAACGAGCTCCTCTCCCACTCTTTCCCATACAATGCAAACGCAGTGACGCTACTAAATCAGGCCAGATATCATTATGTTAGGGCATCATTGAAGGTGAAGAATCAATTTTCCTTGGGGTAACGTTACTCGGAGAAGGAACCCCTTTCGCGGGAATAAAACACCAAGCGTCAATGGGTCCAGAAGCAAAATTGTAATTAAAATTTTTTAATGCACTTGAGGATGATTTTAAAGTATTTCTGAGCGTTTGGGATGATTTTAATAGCAAAAAAACGTCGAGGACGAATTTTATTTTCACCCCTTACCTTAGGGACGATTTCAGTACTTAACCCTTTTTGAAATATGTAACGCGTAAAAGATTTACCATATTATGCAATATATTACATCCTGATTACTGAGACCTGAAGAAATAAAAGAGCACATCCTGAGTATTTAGCAATCAGAGGAGCTTTTTTGAGTGGAGAAAGTATTTTTAAGATCTTTATGATCTAAGATTCTCTATAAATCATGGCCATCAAATTTTGAATCAATGGTTCAGATTTAAAATTTTTATTAATAATATAATAATTATATATATGTTTAAATATTTTTATAAATACTTTTATTTTAAAATTATATTTTTGTCCTTTTTTTCATCTTTTTTCCATCACCCCCTCTTGCCAGGGACGTCGCTGAAAGGAGGAGCAGAGCCGCCACGAGGAGCCGTAGTCACTTGGCACTTGGAATCCTCCAGAAGCTTCTAGAAGGCCTGAAAACAGGCGAAAAGCCGACAAGCAAACACCGTAGCTCCCTCCTACAAATAACCGACATAGTCCTTGCGGAGCTTGACGAGAAGAGCCTCTTCCCCAAACACGGCTTCTACATCAAGCTATCCGATTCCTCGCACTCCATCTACGCCGCACTCCCTTCTGACCAACACGACTTCGTTTTGAGCAACAAGATGCAGCTCGGCCAGTTCATCTACGTTGACAGGCTAGAACTCGGTTAGCCCGTTTCCATCGTTCTGGGCGCCAAACCGCTTCCTGAAGGACACCCTCTTGTTGGAACTCCTGAGCCTTTGATGGGTTTAAGAGAGAGGGGTTCACACAGAAAAAAAATTTCGCTTCTGTCCCAAGGCGAGGCTCTTGGGAAACTGTATCCTCTCCCATGGTTGTTTAGCTTGTGAACTTGGATTTTGACCAGTGTACCCCTGTTAAGGAATCTGTGGTCGAAAGTGTCAGTTCTTTTATCTCGCCGTTGGTTAGAGTCAGGGCTGGTGGAGGTGGTGGTGGATACGGAGGTGGGGCCGTCATGAAGGGGGATACAACAGAAATGTTCGTAGCGGCAGTGGCTACGGAGAAAAAAATGTGAGAAGAAGAAGAAAATGGGAGAAGAGGAAGAAGATGAGGGCATTTATGTAATTTACTATTTTATTTTATAAACTTTTTCTTTTAAGATCACCAAAGACCTGAATATACTTTCCCCACCTAAGACAAAGCCTCCATCGAACATCTCTTATGTAAGGCCGGCAATGGGTAGGGTAAGGTAGCATTTGGACTCTACCCTAACCCTACTCGCGGGTTGAATTATTTTTTAAATTCTACTCTACCCTACCCACGGGTTGAGAATTTCTCAACCCTAATCCTACCCGCACCCTAAAATTCTAAACCCTATCCTACCTGACTCTATCTGCAGAAAAATAAAAAAAAATTTAAGCAAATATAAAATTCAACAATTCCAAATTGCATACATATTAATAAAATAGAAAATAAAATATTAAGTTTAAATTAAAAACAAAAATAATAAAATCTTAAAGAAATCTAACATAAAATTACAAATAATATGATCATCAACTAGTTTAGTAGTTATTTTAAATTTTTATAAGAAAAAAATTATGGGTTCAACACTCACTTTTTTCATTACATATATAATTTATCACTAAACTATCACTCAAATTTTGAATCTGGGTTTTTAACTCTTTTTTTTTTTTTTTTAAAACCTTTAAATCTATAGCCACCAGGAGTTCTTACGTTTGGACCATTATTACCTTTGGGAACATCATCAAGCTAGCCTTACTGCCCGAATTCCAGGGTCTTACTGCTACAGTTCCTTTAAGTAATAAGGTTAAACGGCCTGTACTTCCAGATTTAAAGTATTGTTTCTTATATACAAAAGGAACAGTGAATAAGAACATTAACAATAAATAAGAATGTGAACAATAAAATCCCAGATCCATGAATTTCAGAGAAAGTTTAATGATAATATGTATATTCTCTCTGAACCAAAGGAGGGCTATGATATCAGATTTTATGTAATCATGTCTAAACTCTTTCGCTCTCTCTCTAGACGCCTTTCCTTTTCTTCACCATCCTCTTCTTCCTCCTCTCCAATCCATTCTTCTTCCAATCCCCTTACTGAGAAAGTTACTCGCCCTGAGGAACTTTCCCCCAAACACAATATCTTTGAAGAAGAAGTCTGCTTCGAAGATATCAATCAAGCCATTGACAATTGGGAAATACCCAAAATCCCTCAAGATGAGTTATATGTCCCTGAGGATAACAAGAGAAAATCTGATTATATCATCAAAACGGCTGAAAACAATATTCCTCTAGGACCCGATTCCGGTGAGGAATTCCATCTTCTGACTAAACAATCAGTTAGAGAACATGCCCGCCACTACAGATATCTTCACATAGGGTGTGTCCAAGTTGCAGTTAAACCACTCATCCGAGAAGGTTTGAATGCCTCTATCCTCATGTGTCTTAGAGACATCAGACACAATGACTTCCAAGACTCCTTAATCGGAACAGTTGAAACAAGTCTAGGACATGGTCCAGTTTACTTCAACTGTTTCCCAAACAAGACGGTCAGCCTGTTAGACCTTAACATTCTTGACTCTCTTTTCCTAAACATCCGAATTCATGGTCTTAACATGAAAGAAGGTTCCATTCCAGCCGCTTTAATCTATAGGATTCAATACAAGGTCATGAACACTTGTAACTCCAGAGTCCTTCTTAAGTCCCAAGATCGTGAAACCACTTTGTTTGTCACAGACATGACAAAGGCCAACGTTATGATCCCAAGGCTCATAAGATGGGATGAAATTGACCTCCCACAATCATGGTCAATTGACCGAGCCATTCCAACGCAACCTAGACAAGCACCTCTTTTACGAGAAGTAAAACAAGATGAATCAGGGAAAGTAGAGATTTTCTTTGATAGACGAAACTCTTTTTCTTCCAGATCTGAAGCAGGAACTTCTAATGATTTTGCTTCAGCAAGAAGATCTTTTTCAGTAACTTCCCAATCTCAGTTTTCAAAAATGTCAAGACCAGCTAATTCTGAAATACATATTTCTGGATTACAAAACAATTCAAACATTTCTCAAGCAGTTTACCAAGAAGATGATGGTGATGTAGAATTTGAAGTTGAATCTTCTATTCCATCCCATCAATCTCCAACATATTCTTTTTTGAATGGTAAATGAATAACACGGAATTTACTATAAACAGAGAAGCCTTACTTAAAAACCTTAACTCTAAAGAGTATGACCTCCAAAGAGAATGGTATTTAAGTAATTATACAGCTTCTCAAATTTCATCATTCAAAGAAAAATATTACAAATTTTTAAATGATGTTAGATTGCATATCCCTTTTTTTGAATGGTTTCATGCTTATTCCATAAAAAACAACATTGAGTATCCTTTTAAAAATAAACAAACTTCATTTTCAGCAAATGTTATTTCAACATGGAAAGTCAAAGATGGGAATTTAGTTAGATCTGAGTTTCCTCCAAAAGGAGCTTTTATTATTTCAAATACGGAAGGACATAATCCTGTTATGGCCTCTCCCTTTAAAACAAAGAATATAGATGAAGCTGTCGCCCCTAAAGATATTAAAAATCTCATTGAACAATCAAATTATACCAACAAATTTTTACAATGCTTGGGTGACAACCTTTCATCCTCCGGATCTACTTTCTCCTTGACAAATGTTTCTGAAACATCTACTTCTAAAAGTATCGAGAAACCTCTTTTTAAACCTTTTAAAATAAGTAGCAAGGCTAAGCAAAGTCTTAAAACCTCCATTTTAAAACAACAATCTAGTGATTCGGAAGTTATTCAAAAGATTGACCAACTTTTGAGTCGTTTTACTACTATCCCTGAAACTCCTACAAACTCAGGTGAATCTACTTCTCGTATTCAAACACGCGCTTCTAAGGCTATTAATGCCCTTGGCCTTGAGTCTAATGAATCTTGCTCTGAGCAAAGTGATGATTCTGGCAAATCATCCCTCAAGATCAGTCCCATTCTGACCAACTCCCTAACCAAGTGGAAGGGTTTAACTAAACCCTCTACGTATGGTTATAATCGTGTATCCGCTCCAGATCTAGCTCTTGAAGAAAGAGAACTAGGTTTTGTTAGCTTCAATGCCAATAATGTCTATGAATGGAATATAGATGGCAAAACGGAATATAATATCATGAGTATGCTCCAGCACATGACAATGGTAGGTACAGCCTATCAAGCAGCCCATGACACCTCTGAAGAAGCTATAGCCAATGTTATTGTTTCTGGGTTTAGTGGCCAGCTGAAGGGATGGTGGGATAACTACCTTTCCGATAACCAAAAACACTCAATCTTTTCTGCCATAAAAGTCAACGACCAGAACGAACCCATCATTAGTGACGACGGGGAACCTATCCCTGATGCTGTCAATACCTTGATTTTTACCATAGCAAGCCACTTCATTGGTGATCCATCTCTTTGGAAAGATCGTTCTGCGGAACTACTTTCCAATCTTAGATGCAAAACTTTGTCTGATTTTCGATGGTATAAAGATACCTTTCTTACGAGGGTTTATACCAGAGAAGACAGTCAGCAACCTTTCTGGAAAGAAAAATTCCTTGCTGGACTCCCCAAATCACTTGGAGATAAGGTAAGGGACAAAATTCGTAGCTTAACTCCAGACGGGATAATACCCTATGATGAGTTAAGTTATGGCCAACTCATTTCTTTTATCCAAAAGGTTGCCCTAAAGATTTGTCAAGATGATAAAATCCAAAGGCAACTTGCTCGTGAGAAAACTCAAAATCGTATCGATTTGGGCACTTTCTGTGAACAATTTGGTCTTCCTGCTTGTCATCCAAGGAAATCTAAAAGACCTTCCAACCGAAAAGTTTTTAAACCTAACCCTGAAAAGAATTTCAGACGCTTCAAAAGGAATTTTCAAAAACCTAAAAATGAAACAAGTTTCCAAAAGAATTTCCAAAAGTATCCCCAGAAAAATCCCATTATTTGTTACACATGTAAAAAACCAGGACATGTTAGCAAATATTGTCGGTTAAAAGGAAAGATTAATAATCTGAACCTTGATCCTCAGATTGAGGACCAGATTAATAATCTTATGATTGAAAGTTCAGATGATAATTCTGGACCCGAATCTTCTGATAATAATATCAACAACATCCAAGTTGATGATATTGAGTCATCCTCAGATTCAGATATCAAGCAAATTAATGTTTTATCCAAAGATCAAGATCTCCTATTTGATGCAATCGAGGCTATTGACAATCCAGAACAAAAGAAAGATTTTCTTTTGAAACTAAAAAGATCTTTACAAAAGGAGAAAAAACCCAAAAGTTTGGTCCTTAATAACAAATATGACGTCAAACCTATTTTCAAAAAATTAGAAAAACAAGTTATTCGTCCCATAACCATTCAGGACCTCCAAAGTGAGGTTAACAACCTTAAGAGAGAAATACAGGAAATTAAAAGAAACCAAAGTGATCATCATCATATTCTCTCACAATTAGTACAAGAAGAAGAATCTGGTGATGAGGATCTTGGTTCTCTTTTAAACCAAACTGAGTCCTCTAAGGAACAAGAAAACAAAATTTCTAACGACAATGAGGTAAAACAAATTTTGAGAATAATAAATGTATTCTCCTTCATGAAGCATCGTGTTAATGTCCGAATTGTCGTTAAAGATTTTGTTTTTGACACCATTGCACTCTTTGATTCAGGTGCAGATTCAAACTGTATTATGGAAGGTCTGGTCCCCACAAAATATTTTGAAAAAACTACTGAACGCCTTAGCTCAATAACGGGTGAAAGGCTAAGTATCAATTTTAAAATAACCAATATTTTTATTGAAAAAGGAAATATCAGTATTCCCACCGATTTCATCATCTCAAAAGAGATAAAAAATGATGTAGTTTTGGGGACACCTTTTATAAATCTTTTGTTTCCTTATTTGGCAGATTGGCCTGGACTTACCTCTTTTGTAGGAGGACAAATAACTTTCTTTGAGTTCTTAGACTCACCAAAGCAAAGATCTCTAAACCTAATCGAATCCAAAACCAAACAGATTTGTTTTCTAAAACAAGAAATCTCTTTCAAAACTCTTGAATCGCAGCTTTCGCAACCAAAGGTTCAAGAAAAAATAAAAAATCTTTTAAACCAAATTGAAACATCTATTTGTTCTGATTTGCCTCATGCCTTCTGGGATAGGAAACAACATATAGTTGATCTTCCATATGAAAAGGATTTCAAAGAATCTAAAATCCCTACAAAAGCCCGTCCCATTCAAATGAATGAGCAGCTTTTGCAGCATTGTCAACAAGAAATTAATGATCTCTTGGATAAAAGATTAATCAGGCCCAGCAAAAGTCCTTGGTCTTACTCTGCTTTTTATGTTAATAAACAAGCTGAGATAGAAAGAGGAACTCCCAGGCTTGTTATCAATTATAAACCTTTGAATCAAGCTTTACAATGGATTCGTTATCCCATCCCAAATAAAAAGGATTTGCTTAACAGGTTAAACTCGGCAAATATTTTTTCAAAATTTGATATGAAGTCAGGCTTTTGGCAAATCCAAATTACTGAATCAGATCGATATAAAACAGCTTTTACAGTTTCATTCGGGCAGTATGAATGGAATGTAATGCCTTTTGGTCTGAAAAATGCCCCTTCAGAATTTCAGAAAATCATGAATGATATTTTCAATCCATACTCAAACTTTGCAATTGTCTATATTGATGATGTCTTAATTTTTTCCCAAACTCTGGATGAACATTTCAAACATGTTAAAACTTTTATGTACATCATCCAAAAAAATGGACTTGCTGTTTCTAAACCAAAAATTGTTCTTTTTCAAACAAAAATCCGATTTCTTGGTCACATTATTTTCCAAGGAACAATAACTCCTATTGAAAGATCAATTCTGTTTGCAGAAAAGTTTCCAGATTATATCCTCGATAAACCTCAGCTCCAGAGGTTCCTAGGATGTCTTAATTATGTTTCAGATTTCATCCCGAATCTGAACAACCTCCTTAAGCCCCTCCATGATAGGCTTAAGAAAAATCCCCCACCTTGGACGGACAAACATTCGGATATCATTAGATTTCTTAAAACCAAAGTTCGCAATCTTCCATGTCTTTACCTACCCATTCCTCATGCATTCAAAATTGTGGAAACTGATGCATCAGATTTAGGATATGGTGGTATTTTAAAACAAAAACTGCATGATAAAGAAGGTATCATTGCATTTACATCCAAACACTGGAATTCTACTCAACAAAAATATTCCACTATCAAAAAAGAAATTTTAGCCATTGTTTTATGCATCACAAAATTTCAATCAGATTTACTCAATCAAAAATTTCTAGTCCGAGTTGATTGTAAATCAGCTAAAGACGTGTTACAAAATGATGTAAAAAATCTTGCATCAAAACAAATTTTTGCCAGATGGCAAGCAATTTTAAGTGTCTTTGATTTCGACATTGAGTACATCAAGGGTAACTCAAACTCTCTCCCTGACTTTCTCACACGTGAATATTTGCAGGGAGATAATCAAGGAAAAGATGCCTAGAAAGGCAGCACTAGCCTCGGTAAGAGGCAGAGGAATTCGCCTAGCCCTTCCTGGGCCAACAAAGAGGTCTGGGTCAAGTACCCCGACTGGGTCATCTACCCAACAACCTTCCCCTTTAACCCAAGAGCCGACTGGGTCATCTACTCAGATCACAAAAAAGGTAGTTGAGTCATCTACTCAACCCCCAAGCAGCCAAACAGCCAAACAAACAAAGGCAGACTATGCCTTCCCAATCCAAACCTTGTTGGCCTTACAAGATGCGGGCCTTACAAAACTTCATAAAAAATCCTGGGCTGACATATGTGACAGCTCAGATGAAGATGAAATAGACCTTACCAAACTTATATCACAAATGGCAACTCAAAAAACCATTTGCAATGATCCAAAAGGAAAAACAATTGCCCAAACCATGCCACCTCAATCAAACCAAACCCATCCTGTCAACACTCAATTAAAACAACCAACCACATACATTTCTAAAAACAAGTTCTCTTCTGTTCTTCTAATGGAACCTGAGTTTTGGGAAAAATCACCTTTTAAAGTTATTCCTAAAGTCTTTCCACCAGGATTCCATTTTAAACCAACAGCCTTGAATAAAACCAGACAGTTTTATGAATTCATATTAGTGGATTCAGATTCAGTCTCAATAAAACATTACAAAGATCCTAAAGATGCCACCAACATAACTCATTCAACCCTTCAAATTCTCAAAGTACTCACCCCTAATCAATTTGGTAAAAACCCAAACAATACAAAAAAATTTTCTAATCCTTATGACCCGATGGGATATTCCTATTGGGATTATGTGGATGCCTGGACAAGAGTATTTTGGTTGCAAAATAATCAGAATAGACATTCTTGGCTCATTTATTTCAAGAAAAATACCAATTATCAATTCCCAAATTGGTTCACCCAATGGTGGGATTACTTTGGCCCTCTACCAGAAATATTGCCCCCACCTGTCGATGAGGGGTTCAAAATTTTCACCAAAAAATTTGACCAGCAGGAAACAAGCATTCCTGCAGATCTCCAATTTTTCTCTGTTTTCTCCCTGGCCTGGGTATTCTCATGGCAGTACAGGTACGGCAAACAAGAACATCCAAAATCACCACCTATGCTTCAAAGGAATGCCTATGTAAAATGGTGGTCTCAGTTTGACGCCTCCATGGCTCATCCAGACAAAGTTCGTAATTGGTTCAAAGAGCACCCCAAGTTCACCAAACCATTCGACCATGAAGAATCAGTATTTCTCAACCAGAAAGCCCAAATTGCAGCAGCCCTTGCAGTGGCCCAATCAAAAGAAACCTTAGCAAGACACCTTCAAGAAATCATGCAGATGATCGAGGAAGACAAAAAACACAAAGATGATCCTACTCCCTCAGAAGAATCATCAAGTGATTACAATCAAAATGAAGACGACTGCTTTGGAATCAATCTAGGAGAAGATTAGAAGAATAAATTGTATCAACTTGTTCTGTAGAAATAGTACCGGTTAACATAACCGGCACTGTAGAAACAGTATTTTTCTCAATTATAAAAGGAGGCTACGCTTTCATAGTAAGGCACCCTTTTCATTTTAGAAAAACATAGAGAGAAGTTAGAGAGAGATGCTCTGAGATTTCCCCTTGTAAGCTCTTCAGCTCCTCTTCCCTCTTCTCCCTTTTCAATACATTCAATAAAAATCTTTTATTCAGTTCTTCATCTTTTATTCAGTTCTTCATATTTGTGTTTCCATATTTACATTACTGCAGTTGCATATGTGTGCGGACTACCGCCACATCTAACTACATAACTAACTTGCATATGCGTGCGGACTACCGCCGCATCTAACTTCATATATATATATATATATATATATATATATATATATATATATATATATATATATATATATATAATATATTAGGAGTTCGGATAGAGTAGAGTAGAGTATACCTTGAACCCGTACATTACCCTACCCGTAGACAGTGACGGACCCAGAAAATTTTAAGAGTGGAGGCAAAATATATATATATATATATATATATATATATATATATATATATATATATTAAATAAGTTTTGTTAAATATTATTAATTATACGGAGATATAAAAATTAGAAAGAGTTAGGGAATACTTTTATTCTTAAAATACTATTCATTATATATAATTTATAAAAAAATATTTTTTTATTTCTAAAACTTAAAATTAAAATATTTTTATTAAACTATAGATAACTTATTATTCTAACTAATTTTTTTATACACATTTAATAAAAAAAGACTGAATTAAGTCAATTAACTGGCATATTAACGCTTAATGATACATTAGTATTTATAATTTGAAATTAGAATTATATATAAATACTAGAAAAATTAAATCTTTATATAAAAAGTATGTTTATATAAAATAATAGAAACATAATTTATAATTTTTTTATTTTTTTTAAAATAATTAAATTTGTTATATATTTTTTAATTTAATTTTGATATAATGTTAGATGAAAGATTTTATACATCTGTTTAGTTATATATTGTAATTAAAATATTTTTTATCATTATTTTTAAAAATAAAAAATATTTTAAATTGGTAAATTAATCAGTTTATTTTAAAAATTTTATATGCAACATAGATATATATAATAGAACAAAAGATAAAAAAATAAGTAATAAGGATGAATAGATCGAGAATAAAATAAAATATATAAAGTCATGAAAAAAATAAAATATTAAATTAATACCTAAACTATAATTGTTTGAATTAAAAATTATAATTAAAAATATAAAAAAGAGAAATAATAAAACTGAAAGATACATAGAGTCATGGAGAGCTATATAAAAAAATTGGAGAATTTAAAATTTATTTTTTGATGAAAAGAAGATGACCACTAAATAAGGAATAGAAAAAAAAGGTTGAAATAATAAAAATAAGAAAATGGTTTAAGAGAATAAAAGAGTAACGATACAATAATTAAATTTGATTAGGTTAAATAATAATAAAAATGATAAAAAATAAAAAATAAATTTAAAACTTTAGCTAATTAAATTTATTTTATTTATAATGGATCATTTAAAATTTAAAGTGGAGACATATTATATATAACTATATTTTTAAAACAAAAATTAATAACACAGTGGGGGCAAGTGCCCCCTCATTGTTGTGCTTGCGTCCGTCTCTGCCTGTAGAGTAGACAATTCTACCCTATTTGCAATGGATAGAATAGACAACCCTATCTAAACGGATTGATTCGGATTGGATACCCATGAGTAGGGTATAAATTGCCAGCCCTACTCTTATATTATTTTATCATGTTGTCTCTCTTTCTTCCTTTTTAATTTGATCAAGTAATTTTCAATTTTTATTTACATCTGTTACTATGCTTTTCTAAGATTCCAAGAAAAGTATAACAAAAAGACGGTGAAGAACCAGTGCTGCACGGCTTATTAGTGGCTCACACCATTTCTAGGTGCCTTCTCTATTCCTTTTATGTGGGATACTAAGCGGGAAATAAACATACCAATATTTAGGGGTGTGCATGGGTCGTGTAAAATCGGGTTTGATGTGATTCAGATCCGATCCGAAATATATATCGGACCTATTTGTTAGATTCGAACCCGACTCTAAACCTGATGAAACTTATACACTTTCGGGCCACGATTATACCAGGTAAAAATCGGGTAAAAATTGAGCCATTAACATTATATTACCTTGATACCTTCTTGTAAGTTAGCATGTAAAAATATCCAATTTTCCAAGACTCAAACTATTATTTGACATGGTAAAATTCACTTAGAAAAATATAACAAGAACTAACTCTTCTCTAAAATTAAAGTATAACCATAATCAATACTAATATTGCCTAATAACACTAAATATTTAAATCAATACAAATAACACAAGATTATGCATTAGTCTAAAGTCTTATGCATTTTAAACATAAAAAATTAACTTATAGTCTTATATATAATGACTAATAACACAAAATATTAAGGTTTACAATACTTAAATTCCACATAATAATAGTCATCATCCATCACTAATAACACAAAATATTAATTGTGTATGATGACCAGGCCACCGGGTCGATTTCGGGTGACCCGAGCTATGGCCCGGACCTGACCTGAAATAATGATCGAGTCTATTTTTGAGACCCTTACCCAACCCTAAACTCGATGAAATCACACCAAATTAGCCCCTAAAGTGTTTGGGACCGGACCGGATCTTTAAACCGAGCCGGACCATGCACACCCCTACCAATATTTTTTGGATAATGGTATTATTATTTCTATATTTTTATAATATTACTTCATATACATGATTTTTCTTATTCTATATTTATATAATTTTATAAAAAGAGAATGATATTATTAAAATAGAAATAATAATATTCATTCCTTATTATTTAAGTAAAAAAACAATACCAATATTATTTTTATTAACGTGGTTGTTGAATTACTTTTAAAAGTTTTTTGGCACTAATATATAATTTATTAATAGAAAAGTTGAAAAGGAAAACAATAACGCGGGTCTGTTCCAACAGAGCAAAAGTGCAAAACATGGGTGCGTCTGAAATTAAATAGATGCTTGTTTTGTTTCTTGACTTTTTATGTTTATGTGTGTGAACTTCAAAACTTATTCGTAATTTGTATTAATGTATAGGTTTTCAAAATTTTCTAAATTGCATATTTAGACACCAAAAAGCAATTACAATTTACAAATGACAATTGGCTTTATATTTAAATATAACACACGGTCATACGGACACACGGTTAGTTCAGTCACCCTATAGAAAACGAAACTTCCTGTGAAGATAAAGTAGATTTATAAAAGGAAATGGATCCTCTCCAGTTTTTTCAACACTTGACAAAATACAGTGTAATTTCTCACCTTTGATTTTAATAGTTGGACTAGAAATAAATAAGAGAGAGAGTATGGTGAATGATTAGATTAAACACTGCACACCATCCAGTTTTTTATTCACTGGAGAGGATCCACTCCCATTTATAAAATACTCGCTTTGTTGACAAATGACAATAATTATCCACCAAAATAATAATAATAATAATAATAAATATGTACTAACAAAATAAAAGAACCTTAAGTAGGCAAGTTCTTCTATTATAAGCAGATAAAATTACCTTTACACAAAATATACTTTTTTATAAATATAATTGATAAATATTATATTTATTCTTTGCTTTAAAATAATTTAGAATCATGAATTTACATTTTATATCACATAAATTAAGAAACTAATATTTTTCTAATATATTTACTTTGTATTTGAGCTAAAATTAATCAATTTTTTCTTAAAGTATTGACTTGGAGCATTTATTTTCTATATACAATTATGCAAATGAAAAAAAAAATACTAACTAGATATTACAAACGACATAAAATTTTTAACGTCTTAAAAATAAACAAAAATGCTATATGCATAATAAAAATTAACTAGTAAATCAGTTATTATATATTTATATATTAATATATGTATTATTTAATTTATTTTTAATGTAAATATTTTAATATATATTTTATACAAATAATTAATTTGATAACTAATTTTAATATATGATTAAAATAATTATAAAATAAAATAAAATAAATATTGTGGAGTAGAGAATTATACTTTTATTTGGAACCCCTTTTCTTCGAAGTTCGAAGATTTGGTATTGACTTATTGATATTATATAAGTTTATAGCATATATTGTCTTTTTGTTTTTTTTTTTTTTTCAATATAGTAATTTATTTAATCTCAATGTGCCTCCATCAATATAAGAAAAGGCAGCATATATAATAAAGTTGTGAATCACTAAATTGTAAGCAAAGAACAAAACTTTCTGAAACTGCATATATAGGACGCAGCTCTTACATATATCCCCAAAAAGCAAAAAAAAAAAAATGTCCCTTTTTAATTTTCGGAATTGTTGCTATGGAGACTCCAAAGCTTCTGGGGTGGACAAGGATCTCCCTCAATCACATGAAGATTCCCTATTGGGATTGAGAGTGGATTTAATCAAGAAAGCGTGTGCTTTGGCATTCAAAGCTCACAAATCTCCAAAGAAGTATTATCTTCTTGAAAAGAAGAACAGGAGTTGGTTGGAAGCTGACCTTATTATTATCAGCTTTCATGGATCATGGGCTTCAAGTGATTGGTTCGTTGACAAATCTTACGGGGTAACAAAGATAAACCAGCAATTGTTTCCTTCACTTAAAAGTATTGGCAATGATGAAGTTGCCTTGGTGAATGAAGCTTTTCAGCTGAGATTCGAATCAATTTTAAGCAATTCATCTCTTAAACATGAGGTATGTAAATGTTATTAAATTGATCGCTTTTGTTGGGAATGGATGAATTTTTTTTGGACATGGGCCAACGTCAATGAGTGACCCGATCCAAATGCATGATCTACTCATTGAAAATAAATAGTAGTTTTCTGGGCCTTGGCCCCGTCTCTAATTAAAAAAATGAACAACAGATAGTAGTTTTCGTTTTTATTTTATAGCTTTTAGTTGAAAGAACAAAGAAGATAATTAGTAGTGTTGAATCACCTTTGAGTTGATACTTTTAATCAAATATTAAGTAATTTTCTTTGTATTTCATTATTTTAAGTCAAAGTATCATTTTAATATTAGAATTTTATCTATTTAAACATTAGGAGGATAATTAGGATAATCATAGAATTTTACTTATTTAAGCATTAGAAAGATAATTAAAATGATGAATTATTAGGACTCTCAATCATCATTTTTTTTAATTATATATTGAGTCCAATGTATGTATTATTATCTCTCCTCACAATACGTGAAAAAATAAAATAAAATAAAATTGTATTAGTTTTCACCGATGATTAAATGCTTTTGTGAGTTCCTTATTTAGCTTAACCTTGTTGAATCTTGATAGGAAATTTTCAACCCATTTCCAATTTTGTTAAAGACTTTCTTACTCATGTTGGTTTTATTGTGGTAATTCAAGGTCCACATGATAACCAAGAAACCTTTAATGTTATTTTCAGTCATTCTATACTTTTTAATTTTGGTTAAACTTTTTCATTAAATATGGGTAATGTAGGTGAAAGAAGCTATGACAAAAGGGAAGCAGTTAATGTTTACAGGGCACTCTTCTGGTGCTGCAATGGCCATTCTTGCAACATTGTGGGTCTTGGAAGAGTACCTAACTAACAATAACAAGAACAAAAACCACAAGCTTCCCCAATGTATAACTTTTGGGTCTCCCTTAATTGGCAATCACATATTCTCTCATGCCACAAGGAGGGAAAATTGGTCTCACCACTTCACACATTTTATTACCACTTTGGACATAATGCCACGGATTTTGTTTGCTCCTTTCCATTCTATTCAGCCAATTTTCAGCTCAATTCTCCAACTCTTCAATCCAAAGTCCAAATCTTCTGGCACCGATTCGGAAACAGACCGTGTGATTTCTGAATTTTACTCAACTGTGATGAGAAACACAGCAACAGTTACAAGCTATGTTATCTCGAATCTCATGGATGACACAAATTTGCTACTTGAGACTCTACCCAATCTCCTTGATTTAAGTCCTTACCGACCCTTTGGAAACTTCATTTTCTGTGCCGCAGATCGACCACCGGCTGTGGTAAGAAATTCAGATGTTGTCTTGCAACTTTTATTCTACACTGCTCGGATAAACGACATGTCAGAAGTTTCTGATGTTTCCAAGAAAAGCATAATGCAACATTTGAGGTATGAGGTTGAATTCCAGCAAAGTTTCGAAATTTCGAATGTAGTGTACTTGGATCAACTGGAGGAGCTTTCTTTGGCTGCTGATGGTTCTAACAGATTAACAGTTAGCACAGCCTTGGACAGTTTTGGACTGGTACCTTTTTTAACCTTTTAGTTATTCAGTTTTTTACTATTTCAAGCATAAAAAGAGATGCTATTTGTGGAACGTGAAATTTGCAAGAATAGATAGGCTCCATACATCATTATGTCTCCATACACTTTAGTTATTACACTTGATATCACATCATTATGTCTCCCTAACATTTTTTGTCATGGGTTCGGCTATATTTTTATGTTGGTTGCCGAAGACCTAACACAACCCTCCTCCTTTATCCGAACTTGGGACCGGCTATGTACCGCAAGTGTAACATAGGCGGAGTTTTTTAAAATTGTAGTGAAACATTTAGCTAATATGTTGGTTTTAGTTTCAGGACACAATAGCAAGATTGCGCCTTCGAGCAGCTGGCGAGTGGCAGAAACAGAAATACAAAAATGAAGAGAAAGTCAACAGGGAATTTAATGAGAAAGCCGCGGCGACCATGAAGCATTTGAAAGACTACAAAGAAACATGTGAGGTAAGTTACTATGATGCCTTCAAGGTGCACAAGGATGAAAGAGACTTCAAAGCAAATGTGAAGAGGCTTGAATTGGCAGGGGTGTGGGATCATATCATGGAGATGCTAAAAAAGTATGAACTCCCCGATGAGTTTGAAAGCAAAGCAGAATGGATTGAGCGTGGTACAATGTACCGCACTCTGGTGGAGCCTCTTGATGTTGCGAATTACTATCGCCATTTTAAGGACAAAGATGGAGGACCATACATGGACAAGGGAAGTAGGCCAAAGAGATATAGGTACTTACAAAGGTGGGTTGAGCATGCAGGGAGAATGAAGAGTGAAGATGATTACTCCGAGTCATGCTTTTGGGCTGAGTTGGAGGAACTATGGAAAGAAATTAATGACAACAATGGTTCATTTGAAGATGTTAAGGAAAGGGTTTTGAAACTTGAGACTCGCATAAAGGAATGGTTTGAGAAAGGGAAATTGGACAAAGATGTGTTATTCGAAGGTTCTACTTTGGTGAATTGGTGGAAAGCTTTGCCTCCTAATCATAAGAAAGAATCGCCCATTAGAAGTCTTGTTGAAATGTCTCAAGGAATAAACATGCAATAGAATGCTATTCTACTCTATAATAATCCATTGGGGGAGTGAAGGAGAAGATGTATTTGGATAGGGAAGGATGGCAATAGTTTCAAAGTTAGAACAATAATGTGCATATTGTCAATTACCTTTTACTAGAGGAGTATTAATATTATGAATTCAACTAGAGCTATTTTTTTTAGCCAATATTAGATATTTTTTTAAGTTAATATTAACTAATTTTTTAATCTTAAACCTTAAATTCTCCAAAATAAATATTTAAAAAATAATTTTACAATAAAAAATTGACTAATATTAACTACTTAAAAGTTAATTTCTTATATTTTTCTAACATTATACAGATAGTTGTTAATACTAACTATCCCCTCTAGTGATGAGTTGGAGTCAATGTTCTCCCTTCCTTGAAATCAATATTTTATTTTCCCTCGCATTTTCATAACACATATCATTCAGTCATTTATATTATTCATCATTTTTATATTAATCATTTGCACAATCCAACACAGCAGATCAATTACACATTGCCAAATTCAATCAAGATAACAATAATTATTGTAAAAATAAGATCAATATGTAATGCAAAATTTAGTTTTACCTTTTGACCGGGAACATATGGTTCTTTACAGAATGAGGCTAAGAAAGACATGCTTTTTTTTTTTTTTTTTTGCCATACTTGTAATAGCATGAACGAGTCATTAATCTCTCAACAGGTATAGCATGGTACTTTGACACAATAATTTGTAAAGATCTGCCAGGTATATACATCGCCAAATATAATGAAATTCCTTAGGAGGCAGGCACTTAAAATACAATACATTGCCATACTTTTGTAAGAATTTAGGATTTAAAATTTAAATTTTAAAATTTAAATAATATTGTATTTTTTATTTTTTGGAGCGTATTAACGTTTGTTAGTTAAAAAAATTAAATATGAAAATAGGATGAGTGAAATATTTTAACATTGTAATTTTTTGTGTTTTTTAAAATTATGAGAGGTACACAAATCGAAAGGTCCGATTTGTATTTAAAAAATTTAAAAATTTTGGGTACACATACAAATTGGAGTTTCGATTTGTGTTTAAAAAATTAAAAAAATTTGAAGTATACAAATCCGACTGTCCCATTTGTGTATTTCAATTTTTTTTTATTTAAACACAAATCAAAGGGTTCGAGTACAAAAATTATACGGTCCAATTTATACTCCCTAAATTAAATCATCCCACATTTTAGAAAAATATCATAGCAAATCACAATTTTAAAAAATATAATTATTAATCTAATATTAAAAATAAAAATGTAATGTTTGTCTAATTTATGTATAATTTTTATTTTATAATTTTTGAATTTTAAATTATATATATATTCATCTTAAAAGTGACTAATTAGTAGTTTTGGTTTTTTGGGTGACAAAGTCATCTCCAAGTTATTGGCAGCTTCCTTATAGCTTCCTCATTGCTTCCTTACAAATTATATAGTTTTCAAAATTGATGATTGGATGTAGAAATCATTATAGACCCCACAATCCACCACTCCGAAGTTTACACCAAAGTCTTCGTCAATTTGGCAATTTAAATCCCTCTCCATGGAAACTAACCAACCTTTTCCAAAACTTCAGAGCCTTCTCCAAACCAAAATAGCAACCTAACAGCAATTCAGTGTCTATAAAAGGTCATGAGCAAATTCTTTATGATTTCTGAAACCAATTAAACAAGCACACAACAAAAGCTTTGATTCACCATAAGTAGATATAGAATTAAACATGGCTGAAGGGTCTCTTTCAGACATGATAGGAGTGAAAGATGAGGTTGTCAAGAAAGCTTGTGCTGCGGCCGTTAAAGCTAACAAGTCACCAGAAAAACCTTTTGTTCTTGAGAAGATAAAGGTTTCTTCAGAAGCCGTTAATATTTTTGCTTTTCCGGCGTCATGGCGTGTCGCGGATTTGTATGCTTCCAATGGCAAACCATTTGGGGAAACCAAGATAAATGTTGAACAGTTTCCATCCCTCAGAAGCGTTGGCAATGATGAAGCCGCTTTGGTCAATGAAGCCTCTTTGACAAGATTCCAATTGGTTATGAGCAATCCCACACTCCAAAACGAGGTATGTAACTAACTCATAACATTGTTAACTAGCTGATTTTGTACTCTGTTATTTTGTTAAAATCTAACTGGTCCAACTAGAAAACGGATATTTCTTTTTACCAAGAATCTAAGTAACATGAATTTTAAATACATCCTTTTTAGTATTTGTTAGAAATCACCGGTTTCCAAGTTTTTTCAAATCCTACATAATTGGTAGTTCTAAATGTTAGAATTTTAAGTGTGAGTAGTTTAGTGTTATATAAATTAAATTTACATTGAGTGAATGACATAATCTAAGATATTTTAGTAACCAAGTTCAATCAAGTTAGTCTAATAATTTTTTTTTGAAACACAAAACTCAACCCAACAAAAGTAAAGTAAAGAAACAAAACAAGAAACACAGACTACTACCAACTTCAAATAACTTGCTCACTCAGTATTTTTTTTTTATTTTCTAATTACCTATTTAAACCGTTAATTTAGATTTGTTTTGAGCCCAATGCAATTCTCCAATGACATAAACATGACTCACTTTTTCAGTTTTGTGTTGTTTTAGTTACCCTGTACTTTCTGGTCAATTAATTTCATTTGAGTAAGGTAATTAATGCATAAAGGAACATCTGTAGGTGAGTAAAGCAATCAAAGAAGGGAAGCAAATAATATTTACAGGTCACTCCTCGGGTGCGTCAATGGCCAATCTTATAACATTTTGGACCTTGGAAGAGTACCTTAACCCAAACAAGAACCAACACTACAGGCCTCCAATCTGTATCACTTTTGGAGCTCCCTTAATTGGCAATCACATATTCTCTCATGCTACTAATAGAGAAAATTGGTCTCGCTATTTTGTACACTTTGTTATGAGATTTGACATAGTGCCGCGGATTTCGCTTGCACCTTTCACTTCTATTGAACGAATGTTTGGCACAATTCTTCAACTCTTTGCAACCAGTAGGCTTTCAACGCTTGATCCAACAAGAGCCAGCGCGGCTTCTGAGTTCTACACCACCGTGATGAGGAATGCAGCGACTGTCACAAGCCATGCTGCTTGTATTTTAAAAGGCAGCACAAATTTGCTGCTTGAGACTGTGACCAATTTTGTTGACTTGAGCCCTTATAGGCCCTTTGGAACCTTCGTCTTCTGTCCAGGAAATGGACAGCTAACTGTGATAAGAAACGCTGACGCTGTTCTGCAAGTCTTGTTCCATGCTGCCCAAACGAGTGATTTGTCGCAAGTTTCGGAGGTTGCCAAGAGTAGCATACTGCAGCATCAAATTCAAAACTATGAAGCTGAATTGCAGGATAGCTTGATGATGCAGAATGTAGTGTGCTTAGATCAACTAGAGAGACTTCCTTTGTCTGCCGATGGTTCTAATTCTGATGTTGTGACAGCATTGGATGGTCTTGGAATGGTAATTTTTTAGTCTTTCCTTTTAGCTAACTATATCATTTGCAAACTATTGTTCATTCATAAATAACACATCTTGGCTGTTTTTCACTCTACTGGGTTTTGTCCCACTAGGATTTCCTTTGGGGCGAGATAAGACTTGCATGCTAAGTCTCAGTTGTTTGGTTATTTCATTTATTTATTCAACCATGCTATGTGTATACCAAAAATCAGTCACCCAAATAGAGTACATGCTAAAATACAAAGTACACATTGAAAATAAGTTTATCAATACATGTATCTATACACAAATACATAGTACTAATTTTTTATGTACACATAACATAGTTGTTATTTATTATGGTAAAGTTCTATGAATCAGCTAGTGTAGGAATTTTGTATAATCTTTGAGATATACATATATCAAGCATGAAATTGGCCTGCAAAATTTAGCTCAAATTTGTTGATATGTTGGCTCTAAATACAGAACCCAAAGGCTAGACTGTGCCTCCGAGCGGCGGGCGAATTGCAAAAGCAAAAACGAAGGAATGAGAAGAAAATCAGCCACGAGATAAATACGAAAGCTCTGCCAAGCATGAATGATTTGGAAGAATACAAAGCATCATGTGCGTTGAACAGGGGATACTTTGATGCCTTCAAGGTACAAAAGGAACCAAGAGACTTCCAAGCAAATGTAAAAAGGTTGGTGCTTGCGGGGGTGTGGGATGAGACCATTGAAATGCTGAAAAGGTATGAACTCCCGGATGACTTCGAAGGCAAGAAAGATTGGATTGACCTAGGAACGAGCTTTCGCCGCCTTGTGGAGCCGCTAGACATTGCCAACTATTATCGCCACCTCAAGAATGAAGATACAGGACCTTACATGATCAAGGCTAGGCCAAAAAGGTACAGGTACACTCAGAGGTGGCTGGAGCATGCTAACAGGACTCCGAAAGCTGTTATCACGGAATCCACCTTCTGGGCCGAGGTGGAAGAGCTTTGCAGCTGGACTAGCACCAATAAACCGTTTGAGGATGTTAAGGAGAGGGTTGTGCAACTAGAACAAAACATTAAACGATGGATTGAGAAAGGAGAAATAACTAAGGATGTGTTACTAAGGGATCCTACCTTTGTGAACTTATGGGAGAATCTACCTAGGGAACACAAGGCAACAACATCATGCATTGCTAATATCATTGTGTGAGAAAAATTTAGTATTCAGCTTTATCTCAACAGCGAATAATGTTGTAAATCTAGGATGTGCCTATTGCTATGTTATGCAGTCATAGTAAATGCTTTGTCTAAAAGCAATAATTTTATATTTGATCTGATGCAACACAATGTACTCTCTTATAATAAGTCTTCTAAGTTTTCGTCCCGGAATGAGGCGTTGTATGAGCTAATTTGAAGGCGGAGACTAATGGATTGACTATGGACTTCGTCAAACATAGTTATCCCTGAGGTTTTTTCTGTTTAAAAATAAGAATGCAGCATGCTTGATCATGTAACAATATATTGACTGATACAAGGTCTGTGCTTGTCGTTTGCAATTTTGAATTTATTATCATGAAAATGTGCATCAATGATTTCCTCATTTCAGAGTTTCATTTGTCATGATTTGTACAAAGTAGAAATGAGATTCTCACCAAAGATAAAATGAAGGAAATGTATGTAACAATTAAAACATGTGGAAGTAATACTTGCACCTGACCAGAACAAAGTCACCCACATTATGTTTATAGAAATTGATTCAAATGAGGCGTATAAAGGAAGAAAACACTGAGTTGGATACATTTTAATCTAATGTTCAGGAATCATGAGGCCATGTACAAGGAAAAGCATTCAGTTTTTTTTTTTTTATTTCTAGCTGGCTACTACTCATTTTTATTTACTTCATAATCATTCAATATGGTATAAATAATTAATATCATACAAATTGTTAAGGCCTTCTCTACTTCATGACTTCTATTTCACATCTTTTAAAAGAAACGAGCAGAGTGAAAATTAGTTTAGAGCATAATTAAAATAGAAATAATTCAGATTAAATAAATACTTTTAGCAGATTATACACTTAAACTAAAATAGTAACCATCCTGTTCTATATGAAAGTGAAAGTGACATGGCCAAGGGCCTCTACTCTACATTAAAAAAAATGGAAACAGAAAATGAATTTTATAAAGCATTGACATGTTAAATATATATTAACTCATCATGGAAACCAGGTATCACCATGCTGTGCTCTTTCTTCGAAATTGTGGTTGTGTCTCTACCTTGCAATTTGCATAACTATTATATTGTTCTGTCATTGATTCTTCATTATTGTTGTTCTTATCTTGAAGGGCTCAAGAGGCCAAGATATATTACATGACAATAAAAAAATCTTATGCAATTAATTGCAGATGATGTTTGTTTGTTTACAAGAAGAACTAGGTGCGATCAGCAAAAAGTTAAATTAATTATATTATATATTATAGACTTAAAATGTTATATTATTTAAAGATAAATTAGATAATATATAAATTAATATTAAACTTAAAAGTTAATTTATAAAAAATATTATGTAATATATTTGTTTGGCAATTAATTATTCAACAAATAAAAAAAGTACAAAAAAATATACAATTTTAATATAGATAATAATTATATTTAACTGTTATTCTTTAATTTAATTCAATAATAATATATATTAAATTTAATTAATTAAAAAATTTAAAATTTTGTTTAATGATTGATCTTAAATGACATATATTAGTATTAATTTTTATATAATATAAATAGATGTCGCTTGTCTAAATGCTTAGTTAAGCAATAATATGACTTTACCTAATTCTATAAATAAACTTGATCAATACTCATGTTTAGTAATTTTTATTATGAAGTGTAACTTGTTCCTGTCTAAGAAAATTTTACAATGTATGCACATAGACACAACTCAAAAGTAGTATAGCCTTCTTTGAATATGCCATGTGCTGTAGTATATACTTTGCTGACCCTCCTTTGGCAGATCAAGGTGAAAAGTCACAAGGCTTAGGTCCTTTACTGTATCCATAAAAAAACAAAAGAAAAAAAATGAGTCACAAACACTTGCATCACTATCATTTTCTTAATTATTACTCTCAAGAAGATAAGATTACAGGTGAAGAAACAAAATAGATATATAATCTTATAATCAGGGCTAGAGCTTAGTTTTGACCATGGGAGTTATGGTCCTCCTAAAGTTTAAAAAAAAATAGTAATATTATTACAAAAAAAATAAATATAGTTCAATTTGTTTAGGTCTCACTTTTATATTAGGCTTATGGGATCAATGGTAGCACTTTCTTCCATTTCTGTTTACCAAAGAAGCTCTCTCTCACTCTACAATCAAAATATAACAATTTTTTAATTCAATTCTTTTGGTTTCTTTGTTTCCAAGTTACCACTTTTACTTTCACGCCTTGAATCCAATGAACATACAAAGCTAAAAAGCTATACAGCAACATCTGAAGACTCATCAGAAGGACTTCATTTCTGAAATGCAGTCTAATTTCTTCCTTCATAAGGGTAGATGAATTGAATAGCCTCCATGCTACACATTTGAATGATTTGATAAAATAAATGGATTCAGCTTTCTATTCCAAATGGCTCACGAACTTTTCTTTGATAATATGGCAATATTACAAGTTTCCAGAAATCTAAGCTAACTACAGCTATATTTTTAATTAGTTTAATTTCCTTCAAAACTATTTATTAAAAGAAGCATAATGAAGTGTAATTAAGATATGAAAAAGGATTTTTTGCATTGGTTAGTGGTTTTAATTTTGCCCTGCTGCATTTAACAAGTGATTGAGTTCATTAAGAAATTAGTTTCTGTAAATTGAAGCCTTTGACAAACTAGCTGTTTATATATGTATAATGTATTGCATCAGAAGAAGAATTAAGAATAAGAGATTAAGCTTAGCTTGGAGTTGTTCTTAATTCATAAAAGTCAATAATAAATGATATCAAAATGTCTAGTGCTGCGAGGAGCATACATCTTAGAAAAAAGTAATCACCTATGAAATTCTTGACTTTCCATTTGTCATGCTTTATACAAAGTAAAGATGACAATCATGTCTTAAATTACAACTAAGAAGTACATACAGAATTCACAAATTTATAAAACGAAAAAATGTCAAAGAATAAAAGCAATCAATAACACTAATAATTTGATGGGTTCAAAATTTGCAATAAGGATATAATCACATATCTCATTCGACTCGACATATAGATAGTCTCTTTTGTTTTGTGTTATTTTTTATATTTTTATTTTGATAATTTGCAATATCTCAAGTAATAGTGTAATACCAATGTGATTGTACATTTGTACTGATATAAACAGTCCAACGTTCACACAGCGTCATAACTCAAAACCCTGCTCAATCAACCAATCACAAAGTAATTTACAACTTACTCTATTCTTACCAGAATAGAGAGAATTGAGAAAACTATTTCAAACAACACCAATCAAAATGCATATCAAATATAGTAATTTAAACTTAATCAAGGTCCTTCGAAGTCCAGAGTAATAAAACGTATTTACTATTCTAACACTGAATCTCTCCTTCAATACCACCTTTCCCAACAAATCTGAAAACATGACAAAAGTATTACTTAGAAGAGATACATAATATGCTGACTTTCATGTAACAATTCAAATTAGATGACATGAAAGATGGCCTAGGCAATTTCAATGCATCTAATAAGTGGATACTCCTAACCGCAGAGAGCTCTTGAGCAAGGAAATTTTGGAGGGGAATCAAATGAGATAACATAAGATGAAAAGACACCACATTCAATCTAAAACTTTAAGGTAGTAAGTTAATGGATCTCTCATTTTATAAACTCCTCACTCTTCCTTGCTTGTGAGACTAATTTCAACACTTCTCACACTTGCAACACTAACAAATTGACTATTGAAGATACAAATAATAAAAGATACAAATCATAATATGATTATTGAAGATGAAAGAGATATTTATACAAAAAAAATTTGCTCAAAATTTAAAATATGACAATATAAAAAATGACTTATCAAAATCAGGAATAAGAAGATTTTGCACCATAATGTCAATTTTTCCAAAGAAATATCCTCGACAATTTCTCTTTCCGCGACTGCTGCAAACGTAGTACAGTGGAAAATCTTCATTATCAGTTTATATTATCACTAGTGATACCATAGTTCCGATGACATTATTCACCAAACACATTTTATTCTTTCAGGTGTTGGGTCGCTAGCTTATATTACCACATAGTGTAGGTGCTGACATGATATTCAAGAAACTCAAGCTATACACGTGGCACGGCTCAGAAAAGCTTGAGTAATAACAATGTGCTGCCATCATTAGGTACAAATAAAAATTGCCTTCAACATGTTATATAGGATTGAATAATTTTCTTGTTCCTGTGAAGGTATCCATCAAGATTCTTCCAAAGCAAGAAAACCTTCTTTGCTTAGAAGGATTGTTAAACGCTTTTTACGGTAACGGTGCATAGTTAACTTTGCGTCATCATTAACTTGAGGGAGAAATTTTAGAAATACTTGAGCAAATTTCTGGTCAGAGGTGTTGTCTTTTCTTAATTAAATGGGACAAAGGCCTCAAGTAGACAAAGGGCGTGTTTGGTGAGTTTTTAAGAAAAGATTTTTTCGAATTATCTTTTTTTAAAAGATTTTATAGAGAAGTAAAAGTAATTTTATGTTTGGATATCTCATGTAAAAATGTCTTTTTATCTATCAATTATGCTTGGGTATAACAATATAAAAGTACTTTTTTGTTTATTTATTACATGAAAAACATCTTTTTTTTTGTTAAGGAAAAAAGATCTTTTAAAAAAAGATGTAAATTACAGTTTCTCAAAAAAGATTTTTTTTATTTTACTAGTACTTTTACTTTTATTATTAAAAATTTGCCAAACACGTAAAAAAATAAAAAATATCTTTTTTTTTTTTAAATTTTTTTTAACAAAATAATGGCACCAAAACATGCACAAATTATACGATTTCGGAGGAGAGAAACGCCCTCGAGTCATCACAAATCAAAACATAATAACGGAAGGTAAATCAAAATAAATATGAGCTATGCATATTTTTATCAAATTCTAGTTGGTTCGATTTCTAGATTTTGAGAACGAAACCTATTTTTTGTTGTGAGTACCAGTTCTCAAACATGCATTAAAGATTCTATTTTGAAACGAACAAAAAAAAGAAAAATTCAAAATATAAAGTAAATCTAAATGACTTGAAATTGAAATTATAAAAAATAAAGTAAATGATTTTAAATTAAAAAAAATCTATAAAATATCTCCAACATAGTAGAAGGACTTGAATTCAAAAGGAAATACAAAAATTTAAAAGAACAAAAAAAAAGACTTTGCAAAAAAAAGTAAATTTGAAGAAAAGAAAAATTATAAAAAATTTAAAAAAATATAAAAACATAAAAGAAATTTTACAGAAAAAAAATTCTTAGCAGACTATCTAGAGAGGTGAGAATGCAAGAGTATAAATCAGTTCAACCAATCTTGTGTTTCTAAATGTCATCTCTAAACAACACAAACTAATAGTTTCTGCCAAATCCAAACCCAAAGAATTGCCACGTTCACGCAATTTGTCTTCGATCTCAATTATGTCAATCTGTTGACTTGTGTCTATAATTTTTTTTATTATCTCAATAATTTTTTATGATTTGTCGTTGATAAAATAAAAAAAACAAAAATAAAAAATAAAATATTAAAATCGATTTTGGAATTCTCTGTTATATTAGAAATTTAGAACATTTTATTGTTAGTATCGTATTGCCGACAGAGGATAAGTTAAGATATTTTTTTCCCTTTAAAATAGATAGAAATATCGTCAATTTTAATATTTATTAAAAAAATAGGAGAGTCCCTTCTCGTCCTCTATTCTTCTCTTTCTTTTACTAAACTCTTATTCACTGCCTTTGCTTCTATTTTTTTACCTAAACATCTGTGTGAGAGACAGAGAAAAAAAAAATGTGATGGTTAGTCTGATTAAATTGATGGAAATAAAAATAGGATTGGAATAAGAGAGATGAGTGAGTAGAATCATTTTAAAAATAATTTTAACATTGAAGACTATTTTAAATAATAAAATAGAGTGATTTTGATTTTAACATTAAATCTTAGGTACTAAACTATTACTTATCTCAATATAATACATGATCACCAATTAAATCCAAGTAAATTTAAAATATGTAACCTGGTGGCAATGATGATGACAATTTAACATTCCTCTGTTTTATTTGTTTGCTTCCTTATTGGATTAAACCATTGATTATTTTCCAATTCCAACTATATATGATTTATGAACGAAGGTGTATAAGTAGGGACGGATCCACTCTTATAGGTGTGGGGGTAAGTGCTCCACTACAATTTGGAATTTTATTGAATAGTATATAATAATAATATTTATTTATCCTCATTAATTTATTAAATTTGACTTCACAATCATTTTTTATTCAACTTTTGACACTTGATAGTCAATTTGAAAACTTTATATTAGATATTCATTTGTGTTCTTTCTAAATTTGACTTCACAATCATTTTTAAATTTAAATAAAATTAGTGTTTTTTCTTAGAAATCGACTCGAAAGAATATTATCTATCCATTTGTATTTCTTCTTTTGAAATTAGTTTTAATTTTTTTTTTCATAATAACTATACTAATTGAATGAATATTTTCAACTATGAATATCATCAAATAGCTAATTATATAAAAGTTGAGTTTTAAATGATTGTTTAACTACATATACAAAAAAAAGACATTTTAATTATATTGTCAAGGTTTCAAAATACGAAATATAAAAAATTAAATCTTAAATTATGTGTTATTATTTAAATTACTATTTTAGTATTTTAATTTGTAATTAGATATTTTGAAACTTAATTATATTTTACAATAACAAAATATAATTATAACAATAATTATGCTACGGATATATAAAATAATCACTTGTACAGAATAAATTTTGAAATAGAAAATACACATTAAAAATAAGTTAATATATATATTTATGCTCAAATTTATAGTAGATAATTTGATAGCTAATTTTTTTATGTAAACATAATATTTTTATTATAAAAATTATTATCATGTTATATATATTTCACCTCCACTATCAAAATTTTCTGGATTCATCAATGTATATAAGGATTTGATTTTGATGATAAATTTAAAAGAGAAAAAAAATGAAGAAAAAGTAAAAAGGTATTAATGTCTGCTTAAAACATAAATTTAATAATCTCTTTAATTATTTTTTAAACAAATTATTTTATCATAATTCTCAAAAGAACATAAAAAAACAAAATAAAAAAATAAAAAATTTCAGCCACTCAAAATAAAAATTACAGGAAATAAACCTCTCATAGGCTAATTTTTTTGCATATGACGCAAGGTTTGGTGTAACGCCAAGTTATGGAGTTTATAAGAGTTTTACACCGGTATGACGGCGATCAGGTGACGGAAAAAAATTGGATGGTCTGATTTCTTTCAGGTGAAAGGAAATATAAATGGACCGTCCGATTTGTGCATGGTGAATAGTTGCGTGCACGGAAATCGGAGGCTGAAAGTGATGGTGGGGTGAAGATAGGGTTTGAAAAAAGGAAGGAAAGTGAAATGAGGGACTCAGTTTCACTTAGTGTATACAACATTAACTATCAGTTCCTGCATGTTCGACACGTAATTTGAGAGCACAAATCAAATAATCCAATTTGTGTACCTGCCCAACCAGTAATTGGACTGTCTAATTTTCTAATTCTAGCCATCGCACTTTCATTAAGTATCTTGCACTTCCATAATGTGATTATACACCATCACTCACCCAATATCAAAAATAAAAAAGTGATCATAGCCATGTTAATATGGAGCGGCAAGAGAGCAATTTTGAGGATAAACAGAGCCGTAAAAAGACAAAAGCAGAAGGTTGGAGGCTTGGAGCTTCCTATATGCTAAAGGGGCAATGGTCTCTCCTAAATTAAAATTTTTATGCATAAAATTCTTTAATTTTAATATTTGTCCCATAATTTTTTCCTCTTCTAAAAAATTATGTTTTGTATATTGCCCCCTCAAAGAAATATCCTAACTCCATTCTTAGGAATGAGCACGGAAGAGGCAGGCATAGACAAGCGGCATCATCGAAACAGCAAGGTAGAAGCAAATACAGACAGCCCAGTGTAGTAGCACTGGAGAGGTAACAATAGTATAGACATGCGTAGGTAAACCATCACCACAACATGATGTTTTAGTATCTTTAGTGATTTTTACATTATTTTTAGTAGTCTTTTTATGTTTAAATTAAAAGTTTTTATATTTCAATTAAAGTTTTCATAACTAATTTATATATGAATTAGTAATTTGATTATTTATTTTATTGATTAATGCATTGATACTTTTTTTTAAGAATTGAATTTTGTTCTTATTCTTAATGATTAAAAGTATTGAAAAATATTATAACGCTGTCTTATATTTTTTATTATTTTCAAAAATTTAATATCAAGATTAGCTTAAAACTCATTCTTATAATTTTTTAAATTGACTAGAGATAGCTTCTGAAAGGTTGTATGACTTTTAAATCAGAATTGTGCTTAACCTCTTTTTTTAATTAATTGACTAAAGAATTTGCAATTAAATAAAATAAAAAAAATTGTCAAGAGGTTGGAGTTTAATTATATTTATATATGTTTTATTGTGAAAATATCTTGCATGAATCAAAGTAAATAAACATAAACATTTCTTTTCTGAAAATTAAACATCTCCAAAACCTTAACATCTTCATTCATCGTGTATTTCTCTAATCATTCTTAAGCATCCATTCACACTATACATTATTATTGTTATTATTTCAAGATTTCATCTACCACAAAGGTTTGTTGATCTAATTAGAGGTTTAATTAAAAGTTTCTTACTCAATTCTTTAATTTTCATGGGAGCAATATCTACTCACCGTGATATTATTTAGAACGATTTGATACATTTGTCAATTTAGTCCATCAAATTTTCGGCATATCACACCACAACAGCAAAATAAAAGTAGAAGTAGGCAGTATGGTAGCAACACTGGAGAGGCTAAACCAAACATACTTTTCTAGTAAGTCTCTAGTTTAAGTTATTTCTTAAATTAGTCCTTGAAGTTACACTCGCCGCTTAATTTAGCCCTCAAAATTTTAATTTGATTGCCAATTTTATATCTGTGACTCACGTTAGTCCCTGATCTTTTTTTTCGTTAATAAAACGTAATGACGTACTGAGATAAACTGATAACTACTATAATAAACTTCCTAATGACTATCTAACGTGGCAATTGAAACTTTTTACCACAATTTACTCCTTACAAAACCTTTAAACCCTTTAAGTGAAATTAGTATTAGGGTTTAAATGCTTTAAGGGAACAAATTAAGGTAAAAAGTTTCAATTTTCACTTTAGATAGCCATTAGGAAGTCTAATAGAATAGCTATCAGTCTATCTTAGCACGTCATTAACGGTTTTGTGATAAAAACAAGTATATGTTTAGAGATGGGTTGGATTCACGCCATTAATGTCAGTCTATCTTAGCCGGCAGGAATATGCTCCTATGATTGGGTTCCGTGATGAACCGGTCAAGCAAATTGATGAGGAATAGGCAGCAAGGTTAGAGATGATGCCATCGCCTGAGGAAATACGACAGGCAATCTGGGACTGTGAATCCAGTAGGGCACTGGGTTGTGATGGATATAACATAAACTTCATAAAGAAATATTAAGGTGAGATTGGCCAGGAGTTTACAGAAGCGGTGGTGGATTTTTTTCAAAATGCGAGGTTACCAATTGACGCTAATATAATATGGGTGGCGCTAGCTCCAAAATTTGTGGGAGCTAAGGAAATAAAAGACCTTCGGCCGATTAGTATGGTTGGTTGTGTGTATAAGGTGATATCGAAAGTTTTGGTGAGAAGAATGTGGGCAGTGATGCCAAGTTTAGTGGGAGAGACTCAGTCTACGTTTGTACAAGGCTACAAAATACATGATGGTGTGCTTATTGCTTGTGAGACGATCTAATGGCTGAAGTTGTGCAAGAAAAAGGTAGCAATTATTAAGTTAGACTTTTAGAAAGCGTATGAAAGGGTGAGATGGAGCTTTGTGGATATCGTGTTACAGAAGATGGGCTTTGGTTTTAGATGGAGGACATGGGTAAAGGAATGTGTAACTACAGCGTCTATGTCGGTGTTGATTAATGGGTCACCATCCAAGCTGTTCAGAATGGAGATAGGTCTTAGACAAGGAGACACTCTCTCACCCTTTTTGTTTGTTCTTGTCGTTGATGTCTTGCATAGGATGGTGGGTAAGGCAGTGAGGAATGGACGCATCTCTCCACTGCTGGTTGGAAGGGACAACATAGAGTTGTCACATCTCCAGTTCGCAGATGATACAATTTTATTTTGCCCTCAGGAAACGAAGACAGTCATGAATTATAAGAAGCTTCTGCGTTGTTTTGAGTATTAACTTTGATAAGTCAAATTTGATTTCGGTTAACTGTGAGCAGGATTGGGTGACGGATATGTGTGGTGTTGGGATGTGCGAAAGTTGCTTTACTTGTTAGGTACTTAGGTATTCCTCTATGGACGAACCCTCGGTTGGCGAAGACTTGGAAACCAATCATAGATAAGGTGGAAGATAAGCTTAACTTATGGAAAGCGAAGTCCCTCAACAAGGCTGGCAAGCTAGTTCTCATAAATCTGATCTTAATAACTTGCCGGTTTACCACCTTAGCTTGTATAAGATGGCAAAGTCGGTAGCAAAAAACTTATTGGACTACAGAGAAAGTTCTTGTGGAGTAAAAAAGATGGAAACAGCGGTATACCACTAGTGAAATGGGAGATGGTGCAAGATCCGAAAAAGCTATGGGGCTTGGGGATGGGGGATACGTTGATCAGAAATACGTCATTTCTGTTCAAGTGGTGGTGGCACTTTTTGAAGGAGGACTGCCCATTATGGAAGAAGGTTGTATGTTCTTGTTATCAGTTGAACCCGAATGTAATGTTATCAAAACAGCCATTACCGACAAGAGGTAGTCCGTAGAAAGATATCTGCCAACTTAATATTCAGAATCAACAGGTGAGAGATGAGATTATCAGTGGTCTGTCTATGGAGGTGGAAAATGGTAGAGTTGTTCGGTTCTGGGAGGATGATTGGTTACAAGGTGGCAGTTTGAAGGTAAGTTTTCCGAGGCTCTTCTCTGTTTCAAACCAACAAGGATTTGTTATAGGGGACTGTGGTTTCTGAGATGAGTTAGAGTGGGTATAGAACTTCCAGTGGAGGAGATATTTATTCCAATAGGAGTTAGAGCTTCTCAATAAACTCCATGACCGGTTAAGACTAGTTAGATTATCGACTAGTCGAGGGGATACAGTTATATGGAAATTTGATAGGACATATGTTTTTTCTACTAACAATTTTGTGCAGGTATTGGATAAAAAAACTATCTCAGAGGACATCACAAATTACAGCTTCACTAGCACCATATGGAGAGGGTTGCTTCCTCCAAGAGTAGAACTTTTTGCATGGTTTGTTTTAGTAGGAAGGGTTAACACGAAAGAAAGATTGAGTAGGCTAAGGATTATTCATTAGAATGATAACATTTGTGTGTTGTGCAAAAAGGATGTAGAATTCATGCATCACCTTTTTCTTGGCTATGAGTTTACGTGGCAAGTGTGATGCGCTTGGTTGAGGTATGCTAATAGAGCTTGGGTTATTCCGGGGACTGTTAAAGAGTTTTTTGAGGGTTGGAGGCTAACAGTTTTATTAAAATATAACCAGCACTTAACTAGCAAAAAGAAAGTAAGCAATCTTATACTATTAGATGTAATTTCACACCATTAAAAATACTAATAATAGCTAATTGATGGCTACAAATTACAAAACTTGCTTGCCCCCTAACATCCTTTTTCTAAAATTGTTTCTTTCAAAAAAAATATTTTCTATAAGAATGTTTTAAAATGCATTTTTTAATAGTATAAATTTATTGTCTTTTAATTTTTATATTGTTTTTATTTTATTATTAAACTATTATTATTGTTAAAGACACATGATACAATTTTTTTATTAATAAATACATAAAAACCTTGAATTTTGTTATTTTTATATAAGTTTTGTTCATTAATTTAACTATTATTTTAATAATTATGTTATATATAAAAAATTAATTATTTATATAAAATATTTATTAAAAATATAAAATTTATATTAAAATTTAAAAATTATATTTATATTTTAATATATAATATTTAATTTAATAATAAATTTATTTATTGAATAATATTACATATTTAAGTCTTTTTGTTAATATTTAACTAAATTGATATAATATAATAAAAATAAATTATTACTAATATTATTTTAAATTTTATTATTTAATTTAGTTTAATTTAATTTATAAAAAAATTTAAATATATAATATTATTTTTTTAATGTACATTAATATTTAAAAAATAAAATAATTCTTAACGGTCAATATTGTGAATCAAAATCTCGCTTTGTTGTTACAAGAGTAAACGACATGTCCTTCTCTTTCCATGGCATTTCCCACCAATAACTTATAACCGCTACCTCATAATCATCATCATCAATCGTCTCTCTCTGACCCTCCATCCAACAAGAAAAGAACCCAAACCACTCACCGGCAAGCAAATGTCGCCGGAAACCCCAACTACGCCGCCACAGCATCACTAAATCCCCACACCCGCCACCACCAGACACAATGCACCGCTCTAAACCAACCTCCAACCCCAACACCACACTGAAGCACAGGGTGCTGACATGCCTCACCAAGCTCTCCGACCGCGACACCCACTCCCTTGCCGTTACCGAGCTCCACGCCATCGTCCGTACGCTCGACCAACGCACCCTCCCTCTCTTCCTCTCCTGCATTCTTCACACAACCGACCCCACCGACACCACTCCACTCCGCAAGCAGTGCCTCCGACTCCTCACCACTCTCTCCGAATCCCACGGAAACGCCCTCTCCCCTTACCTCCCCAAGATTTTAACCAACCTCATCCGCCGTTTCCGCGACCCGGACTCCTCCGTCCGAACTGCCTGTACGGATTCCGTTAGGTCCCTCTCCGTCCATGTCAGATGCCAATCGTTTTCCGTTTTCTTGAGACCGTTGTCGGAGGCGCTCTTCACCGAGCAGGAGCCCAACGCGCAGGCAGCTGCAGCGGCGTGTTTGTCGTCGGCAGTCGAGGCTTCGCCTGATCCGGACTCTGCCAGGCTCGCGAAGCTACTTCCGAGGCTCCAGAAGCTTCTGAAGTTGGACGGGTTTAAGGCAAAGGCCGCGGTGCTACAGCTTATCCGGAGCATTGTCGGTGCCGGGGGAGCTTCCGCCGCGGTGAGTGGGTTGGTGCCTTGCTTGTTGGAGGCGATCGGCAGTACGAACTGGGCAGCCAGGAAAGCCGCGGCGGAGGTGCTGGAGAAGCTGGCGGTGGTGGAGAGGAACTCTCTGTCTGAGTTTAAGGCGGGGTGCTTGAAAGTCATTGAGAATCGCCGGTTCGACAAGGTATCTTGTGTTTTGAAATTTTCTTTTTGTTACATGACGGCAAAGCAGAAACCTCATGAATGGTACCCAAACTCTTCGCCACTAGATTTGAATTCTTGTTTTAACTGTTATGTTTGTTGTGCATTTGCAAATCATTTTATTTTATTATTGCTATTATTATTTTGCATTCTTAGGTGAAGTTAGTTAGGGAAGCTATGAATCGGACAATAGAGGCGTGGAAACAGGTTCCTGATGTCTCGGATGAATTCTCTCCCCCTCCTCACTCGCAGTATTCTTCAAAAGGTATTAGTTGATTTTTTCTTTTTCTGTTTACGTTTAAATTGTCGTTGGTTTTTTTCTTGATTGGTTCTGCTACCAGAATGAATCTGTGTTGGATCCTTTTTGCATGATTAGAAATTTATGCATGCATTGGAATGTGAAGTTTGGGAAATGAAAGGTTGGAGGATACATTCAATTTTATGTTGCTTGAAGTTTCTTCTCATATTTATTTGGATTTGGTTTCAGAGAATGTGAGCAGTGAGTGTTATCCTCAGGTGTCTCAGAATTCGTGTAGTCCTGGTTCAGTGATGACTAGGTTCAGGAGGATATCAGCGTCTGCTAGTAGATCAACTCCTCCAGATAGATCTTCTGCTATAAATGCTAAGAAGACAAGCACTTTAAGTAGCACCAAAAGAATGAGTTCAAGTGTTTCGCGTAAACTGAACAATAAGAATTGGGATGTTCAAGTTGTTGTCTCAAGTGATCCCTTCAATTCCAGGGTTGATCAGGGTCATCTTCAGCAAAGGGATGAAGTTGTGTTGGAAAGAAGCAGAAAGGATGAAAAGGGTAGATTTTTTAAGTCAGAAATTAGACGGGGTCTGTTTGAGAACAATTCGGATGACAAGAAGATGCATAAATACAGTGGGTCTAAAGCTGGATCTCGTGTGGTTCCATTTTCTGAAGATAGTCAAGATTCTGAAACTGGTGGTAATGTGACTAAAGATATCCATAAGAGTGACAAACAGAATGAGGATTTATCATTGATCCGTAGCCAGTTACTTCAAATTGAGAAGCAACAGTCAAGCTTACTTGATCTTCTTCAGGTTTATTCCCATTTCCCAATGCTTAGAAAGTCTCTCCGAATTCTTTTTTAACTGTTTTTGTTTGCTCAATTTATGGTTGTAAATTTCTGGGAGGGAAAATTGCTTATGTTGATCTACCGCTATTTTAAGTTAATGGAGAATAAAGTGAATGAGGATATTAAATTAAAATTTAGAAATGTAAATGAGCTGTGACTGATATACTTGTCTGCTCATAAATTGTAGCAAAGTTACTTAGACTTATGACTGAATCAAAATACCAGCATCTTACTGAGGTTTACATTGGTCTCTGCCAGAGTAAATTTCAGCAACTTCCTTATATTTGTGTGCAAATCAAGATTGGGACAACATGCTGCGATCTATACTTGTTGTCATATGGGGAAAATTTAATTTTTGTGAAGCTTTTAAAATTTTGATAAGTTGTTGCATTTATATATAGATAAATCAACATATAAGTGTTAATGTTGCAAGTATGAGGAGTCTATGAAATTAGTTTCACATTGAAGAAAACAAGGAAGAGTGAAGAGTTTATAAGATGACAGACTCATTAATTTATTATTTTAAAATTTTGAGTTGGATATGATGTCTTTTCATATTATATTTTTGTTCCTCTCCAAAATCTTTCAGGTAGTTGAGAGTTCTCTACGGTGATCCAACAACAAGACCATTGCATAATTAGTTTTTTTTTTTCCAAATAAGATTTTAGGCTTGAATCTTGTGTAATGGCTGACACGACTGGAACCAAATTAACGAGAGTCTTGTGCACTACAGATATTGGTTATTTAGTGTAAAGAAAGATATTTCTTATGTGCATGCTGGATGTCTACTAAAGCACTAAACCCTTTTATTTAAGCACATATTTGACGACATCTTGGGTATCATGATACAGAATTTCATTGGGAGATCCGAGAGTGGAATGCGTTCTCTGGAGACTCGTGTGCAAGGCCTCGAGTTTGCGTTGGATGAGATCTCTTATGATTTGGCCGTATCAAGTGGAAGAATGTCTAAACCTGGTGCTCCTAGGTATGCATGTTGCTTGCTACCAGGTTCTGAAATTTTAAGCGCTAAGTTCTGGAAGAGAACACAGAGCCGGTATTCGTCCTCCCAGTTATCTAGATCTGACGGCACCCAATTGTTTGCCGCCGTCCCCCACCGAGATGACATGAATGCTGAAACTGAGTTGAGAAGCCATAGACTCAGGCTTCATAGCGATGGAGGAAGCTTCATAACCAATCCTCTAGCAGAGATTAATACTAATTCCAAGAAGATATCTGGTTTTGCAAGAGCAGAGCCAAATTAACAAAACAGGCTTGCTGTCTACATATACGAGTCTATTAGAAATTCATAAGAAAAGTTGTTGCTTTATTTTATACAATGTTCAACATATTGGAGTGTTATATTTTCATTTTGCTGTTAAGAGTCTTACTTAAAAGGATAATGCTAGGGAGACAAAAAAATAGTCAGAAATTGTCTTCATTAATTGTCGTAACAATTAATAAATGCTAAATAAGGCAAGTTATAGCTGTTTTTGGCTGATTTTCTTTGGTTACCAAATATTTCCGTACTTAAAAATACTCTATATTATTTGGTCTTGTGCTCTTGTCAGTTGTCACTCGAAGAAGCTGGCTATCACATTCTTCTTCATCACAGTGCAGAGCTTCATTTGTTGTGTTACGATATTTGTTTGACGCTATGGTAGACTATGGATAGAAGTGAATTAAGTCTTAAATATTAAATAGGAGCAATGCTAGGGGCCAGTAATTTTTGTGATTGGTTGGTATGAGATTTCATCCAATGACTCACATTTCTCTGCTGGTTACATGCTGGCCAAAATTCAACAAAACTGCTGCCCCCTAATCCATTAAATATTACTACATTCAATTAGAGGGAGGGCGTTGTATATAAGAGTGACACTGGAGTCTACATTGAATGATTTTAAGTACTACATTGTTTTCTTTTTTTTCTTTTTTTTTGACATTATTTAAATACTATATTTTTACCAAGTTATGCTGTAGCCTATAAGCTTTCATCATTGTTTGGATTGCTTGATTTGCTTCTATTCTACTCCTTCTATCCTCTTTTCATGTCTTCCTTTTTCAAAAGCTGTGTTTTTACTTTCAGCAAGAAAGCCTAAGGTTGAGGCTTTATATAAAAAAAGTACGGTTATGATTCCAGCTCAAACGTAATGATTAACTAAAATGTGAAAGGAAGCAAATTAGCATAATGTTCTAGTTTGGATGTTTTATTTTTTAATTTTTTTGTTTACATAATTAAAATTAAAAAAATATATATATAGCATTCTAATTGTCCTAAGCAAGACTTCCTTACACTTGTATCCTCTATTAAAATTTAAACTTCTGTAAATCATAGTAGGTTGGATTATATGTTTTGACTAAAATCTGGTAACTTAAAAAATTATAAACAAATAGAAATTTCTAAATTTGTACATAATTGTGGCGCTATTAGATTTTATGATGTTGCCAGTAGGCTACAACTATTAATGAATAGATAGATAATTACATAATAATAAAATGAGGTAGTATCCATTTTGGCCAGTAAAATTTATTTCATGAGTTAATTTAGTTCATGACATTTCAAAATGATCAACTAAGTCCACTTTTAAAAATAGGACTTCCATTGTTCTTTGGGCAAATTTTCTTCTCACAATTATTATCGAAGTAACACTATGGTAAAGAAGAAAATTTTGGTGAAAAATAAAAATTATTTTTTGTTAAATAAAAAGTTTACAAAAAAAATTACCGTGTGCAATGTATATTCTCTTTTTAAATGTAACTAGCGACTCAATAAACACCACCGTACTTGTTTAGCAATTTTTCTATTATTTTTAAGAGATTAATTTTTATAATTTATTTTACTTATAAATTTAATGATATAATTTAAAAGATAAGAATAAAAAATGTTTAATAATAAATATAAAAATTTTATAAGTTTTTTAACTTTTAGAATTATAAAATTTATAAATTTAAATTAAATAAGATATTAAAAAAAATTGTGTAACAAAATTAACATAAATATTTACAAAGTTATAAATTAACTATTTATAAATATTATTAAATTTATTTATTTATTTATTTAATAGTATTTAATTTGAAGTAGAGATAAAAATTTATATTTAAAATATTTTTTATCTTTATGCATAATTTTAATAGATAAAAAATATCTAAGTCACAATTTAATAGAGTACCATAAGACAGAAGGCTGATATTACTTTTCACATTAGATTGTTATTATATAAGTTTTAAGCTTGTTTTATTGTGCATATTAATTAAATTATACTTTACTATTTTATTTTGTATGTTTTGAAATTATGAAATTATACAGTAAGGATGACATTAGTTTTTATAATCTAATGTGAATCTTTTTATTATTTTACTTGAATATTCTCCATAAAAAAATAATTATTTAAAGTGAAACATTAAAATTCATCATTCTGATTTATTTTTTAATCTTCAGTTTATATGATTCAAATTTAATAGTTGATAGTAGTGATTCTTTGTGATTAATTTAAACCACTCTCTCTTTCTCTCTGATATTAAATAAACTTAATTTTATTATTAAATTAATTTTTAAATTTAAATATTTTCACTTTTTCATAATAATATTTTTTAACTATCTAATACATAAAAGATCACATTTTTTTATTTATCCTAAAAATTAAAATTAAATAATATTATTTCTTTTATAATAAATATTTTTAAATTAGCTAATATATAAAAGATCACATCTATTTATTTATCCTAAAAATTAAAAATAAAGTTAAATGATATTCTTTTAACAAAATTAAAATAAAACACAATAAACATAAAGATTAAAAAAAAACTGTTCTTATGTATGAAAATATTACGATTTATTATATTGTATATTATTTTTATACTATAGAATAAAAGTTAAAATTTTATATCCTCTTTTTATTTTTTATTTTTCTCTTTTAGTAGTTATTTATTAATAAATATTGAATTAACGATTCTATTTACTATATTTCAATATGAAATATTTATCCTCAATATGTTATTCAAATTCAAATATATTTTCTTAAACTACTTCTTGATCAGATGGTTGAAATCGTTTAAACTCAAAAATTTTAAATCCTAAAGTTTGCAAGGTAAAAATATATAATAAAATAAAATAGTTTAAAAAATAGAAGATATATAAAAAAAAATACTATTATATGCCCATGAAGCAGAAGAAGAAAGATAAAAAGGTAATCATCAAGGTTGAAACAATATTGAGTTATAAACTATTTAAAAAATCAATCAACAAATATTCTTATCTCGTCACATTTTTTATGTTAGATGTCAATCTAATAACTAGTAAAAAATAATATTATTCAATATAAAAAAATTAAAAATAAAAAAATAACAAAATATTTATGAGGTATTTTCACTTTATCTTTCGTAGATGTAGACTTTTTTACATCTTTTATATATCATATATCAAATAAATAATATTAAATTAATTAATTTTTTTGTAGTATAATTTATTTATTTTAATTTAGTTATAAACAAATTTTTATGTATTTAAATATCAAGTTTAGCACTCTATATAATCAATTTAGAAAATTAATATATTAATATTTTTAATATATTATTATTAGTAGGTATAAATTTTCTTGCGTCCTTCATATGTCAATTAAATAACCCGTGCCATATATCAAATAAATGACATTAGAGAAGATAAAATAAATATTTTTTTTTGTAATACAAGTCGTTTATTTTAGTTTGAGTTAAAAATAAATATTCATGTATTCAAATTTTAAATATAATATTTTATTTAATTAATAATTTAAAAATAAAAAAATAATATTATCCCTTATGAATTAGTTTAAGAAAGAACAAATGAATTAATAAAATATTGATGAGGCTTTTTCAGTTCATCATTAATAGGTGCAAATATATTTTTAAAAAATAAAAAATATAAAAAAATTAGTTTTTTTTTTAAAATTAAATTGATGAGAGAAAAAGATAGAGTGCTACCTTTGTACGTGAAAAGTTGAAGACAAATTAAAAAAAAATAAAAGAATGATGAAAATATGATTGTGTAAGTAAATTAAAGAGAAAAAAATATCGGTAGAAATTATCCGTGAATCTAGTAACTGCAACAAAACTAATAAAATTTATAACCTTGGAGACCGTGAATCTAGTAACTGCAACAAAACTAATAAAATTTATAACCTTGGAGACGATGCAATTGAAAGTGTTGAAGGTAAAAAAAGAATGATAGCAAGAGAAATATAGCAAGTGCATCTGTTAAAAAAAAAGCAGCGAGAATGTATGAAATTATAAAAAAAAATAAAATAAAAAATATATTCTAAATAACTCTAATTAGAATGAGGTTAAACTGCTAGTAAGTCATCAGAGTATAGATATACTCAGAACAGCACGATATATGATGTAATTTTTGAGGGTCAGAATCGAAATCATCTCTGATGTAATTTTTTATTTAGAATCGTCCTTAACGTTGTATTTCATTTTAAAATCGTCCTTTCTGATAAAACCTTTTTCTAAATGACAAAAATACCTTTTTTCTACTATTTCATTCTTCTTGTTCTTCTTCTTTCAGAAAAACATTCTTCTTCCATTAATAAAACTCAAAATTTTAAATTTTTAAATACAATTAACAAAATCCAATTACAAGAATTAAAAATACCCAAATTCATCTTCAATTATAAAAATAAAAAATCTATAAATTTAATTACAGAAGGAAGAATGTAACCTCGTCCCCATCTCCGATGACAAGTACGCTCATGAATTGCAGTTACAAGAGGCTATCATATCCTCCTTCATCGCTTCTCAAAGCACCATCGAAGACTCATCATCCTCAAAAATCGTTCTTTGCCTTCCATCTTCATCAACACCTTCGTCATCATGACCAGTCTTTATTGTCCCCAAAAATCGAGTACATAGAGCTTCTGGATAACGACGAAATACTCATCGTATGTGAGATTTGTGCAGAAACCAAATATAAGAACAAGACTAAAAATTTAATTGCCAAGAAATCAAATACAAGAACAAGACAAAAAATTAGGAAAAAACAAGAAATCCAAAACCAAAAAAAGCAATAGCAATCCAGAAATCAGAACAAGAACAAAACCAACAATAAAAATTAGGAAATTAGGGATTATGATGAACAAATTCATTATTCAAATCCATATTCAACAAATCAAAATCAGATTCAACAAATCAACACATAACAACGATAAAATCAGAAAATAACAAATCAAAATTAGATTAAAAGTAGAAGCCGAAGCAGACCCAAAAGATGCAAAAGTAGAAGCAGTCAAGCAGAAGATGAAGCAGAAAATGCAAAAGCAGAAGCACTCGAGCAGACCCAGAAAAAGCAGAAGACGAAGCAGAAAACGAAGCAGAAACAGAGGCCGAAGCAAGAAGCAGAAGCGGCGAGGCGGCGAGGAGCAGCAGCGAGATGCAGCGGCGAGGTGGCGAGGAGGAGTGGTGCAAAAGCATAAGCTCTCTCCCTGGCTCGCGACGGCGACGACAACTCCAAATTTCGCCAGCGCCGCCCCCCCCCCCTTTTTCCCCTTCCCCCTCTCCCTTTCCCCTTTTCCTTCCCCCTCCCCCCTCCCCTGATCCTTTCCCTTTTCTCTTTCTCCCATCCCCTCCCCTCGTGTCTTTTCTTTTTTTATTTTATATTTTTTATTTAAAATAACGATGTATAAAAGGGATAGTTTCGTCATTTATAAAAAAATTTATTAGAAATAACGATTTTAAAATGAAATGCAACATTAAGGACGATTTTAAATCAAAAATTACATCAAGGACGGTTTCGATTCTGACCCTCAACGTTAAGGGCCAAAATAATACTTATCCCTAAAAATTAACATAAAATTAAACAAAACATAATTTAAATGAATACTTCAAAATATAATAAGATCCATTAAAAATTATTTATGACCACTAATTAAACACTTGTTGACTTCTAATTATTCTTTTTCTCGTTTTGACCCCAAAAATTAACCTTTTGGTATAATCCTTATCTAATTTAAGAAATCATGAAAACTTATTTAAATAATTATTTCATACAGAGAAGCATTAAGAAGATAAGTAAAAAAAATTGGAAGGATAAAAAAAATAAAAAGAAAAATTGTGAGAGTGAAGAATTAAATAGAGGTGAGGCATGAAATTTTTGTAGTTATCAGTGAAATAAATACTAGCAATAAAATTTTACATTATGCTAGTAGAATTAAAATGAAAAATAAAAAATTGGATATCAAATTTCATGTATTAACAGTGTTATAGATATGAATTTTTACTATTCACCTAATCCTATTTTTTATCAAAGAAATTCTCTTATTATCAATTTATTAGGGTAAAAAACAAGAATAAGCCATGGGGAGAAAGAATTTACGTGAATCAGCCAAAACAAAATCTGTTTCACCAATCAAGCAATGCACAAATATATGTAGTTCGAATCACATTGTTTTGAACCTGGATTGAATCTAATTCGAATTGAGGCAATTCGAATTACTATGAAGCATGAACTAAGCATAAATCAAATTGGGCCAATTCGAATTACTCCATTTGTAATTCGAATCAAGCTGATTTGAACTCCTCTCATGCACGCCATGCAACGTAATTCGAATTGGCTTAATTCGAATTACTAAAATTGTAATTCGAACCAGGCTGGTTCGAACTATAAAGGAGCAGAGTTGTATATATATGTTGTGGACGTGAGTTGCTCTCATTAGAGGGATAGAATGGCTAGTGATGAGAGTTTTGTGGTGTTGGTTCACCACAGAGGATCGATTAAGAGAAAGACACGTTCCGGTGTGAAGTTCACTGATAAGGATCCTCTCTGTATTATCGTGAGGCCTACGGTAAGGTACGATGACCTTGTTAGCACTGTGCTGATGAAACTGGGTCTGGATGGTGTGAAATGGGTTAAGAAGTTCTTCTATCGCATTTCGATCATGGTGCTCCAAGATACCATGAAGTATGATTATTTCACGATCGGGAGTGATGAGGACTTACAGGTCATGTTTCAATGTCGCTGTCAGTTTCCGGAAGTGAAGACACCAGAGCTGTTGGCAAAGTTAGTTGATGTGGTATCGAGCTCGGGGGGTTCGAACCGGAATACCACCACTTTAGCCACGGTAGCCGGTTCTAGCTCCAGACCTGCCGTTGTTTTTACCTCTGTCCCTGCATATGAGCCACTCGTCCAGCCTGTCGCCTTCCCTTCCTTCGCTGCTGATCTCAACGGCAGTATAGGCGATGAGGTTGGAACAGGAGAATTTCGGTTGACCTCTTTACAGTGTGCTGCACCGGGTGGTGTTGGAGAGCAATTTTTGGATGATCCAGAGGATGATGATGTCGAGCCGGATATGATTGCTGATGACAGTGGCGATGATATCGGAGCGAGTGATCCTGCTGGGGCGGGAGGTGGTTCTAGCTCTGGCACACAACAATACCCTCCACATTTTTCATCCTTGGACTTGGATGCCATGAGGCAAGAGGGGGTTCCGGGGAAGCCTGCTGGGTTTGGCGCTAGGGATGCGGAAGGGTCTCCAGGTCTGACAAAGTTCCATGTTGGTAAGCAATTTCAGGACAAAAATGAGGCCCTGTTAAGTGTGAAGACTTACAGCATCCGCCGAGGGGTACAGTACAAGGTAGTGGAGTCCGACTATCGCCGATATGTGGGCAAGTGTTCTAAGTTCGGGAATAAGTGCACATGGTTGATTCAGCTGAGTCTCCAGCAGCGCAAGGGCATTTGGGAGGTCAAACGGTACAATGGACCTCATACGTGTCTGGCTACCTCAATCTCCAGTGACCACAGGAGTTTGGATTATCATGTGATATCGGCATTCATTATGCCAATGGTTAGGGCTGATGCATCCGTCAGCATCAAAGTGCTCCTAAATGCCACGGCTGCACACTTTGGGTTTAGGCCGACGTACAGGAGGGTTTGGCTGGCGAAGCAAAAGGCTGTTGCCCTCATCTATGGTGACTGGGATGAGTTGTACAATGAGCTCCCTAGGTGGGTGTTAGGAGTCCAGTTGACGATGCCTGGTACTGTTGCAGTCCTTAGGACGAGCCCTGTTCGAGTTGGTGGACAGCTGGACGAGTCTCGAGCTTATTTTCACAGACTGTTTTGGACGTTTCCACCGTGTATCGAGGCATTCCGTCATTGCAAGCCGCTGGTTAGTATTGACGGCACCCATCTGTATGGCAAGTATGGGGGAACGTTGCTTGTGGCTATTGCACAGGACGGGAACTCCAACATACTCCTTGTTGCATTCGCACTAGTAGAGGGTGAGAATGCTGAGTCCTGGTCCTTCTTTCTCTCTCACCTGCGACAGCACGTGACACCGCAGCCGAGTCTGCTGGTTATATCAGACAGGCATAACGGCATCAAGGTCGCGCTTGAGACTCCTGACGGAGGCTGGTTACCTCCAGCTGCATACCGGGCATGCTGCATTCGACATGTAGCGGCAAATTTCGCCCTAACCTTCAAGGGCAAAGACGCAAGGAGGCTTCTTGTCAACGCGGGGTATGCAAAGACCGAGGTAGAGTTTGATTACTGGTTTGATATTCTGCGGTCTGAAGACCCAGCAATGTGTGACTGGGCGAACCGGATTGAGTATTCCTTGTGGACACAGCATCGTGATGAGGGGCAGAGATTCGGACACATGACGACGAATATCTCTGAGTGTGTGAACTCAATCCTGAAGGGTGTCAGAAACCTCCCTGTGTGCTCGCTGGTGAAGGCAACATACGGAAGGCTTGCCGAACTATTTGTTCGCAAGGGGAGAGAGGCTGAGGCCCAGCTCGGAACCGGACAACAATTTAGTCAGCACTGGTGACTTGTATCGAGGCCAACTTGAAGACAGTGAGGTGCTTCACGAAGACTTTGTACGACAAGGATAACTCGGAGTTTACCATCGCAGAGACGACTCCGACTGGTTCTTTTTCACTGGGTAGCTACAGAGTCTCGCTTGCATCTCAGACATGTGACTGCGGATACTTCCAGGCACTTCATTTCCCGTGTCCGCACACACTGGCATGCTGTGCCTACTCACGGCTTACATGGCAGCCTTACGTCCACCAGGTGTATCGTCTTAGTTCGGTGTTCAGTGTATATCGGATGGGATTCACACCTCTAATTCCAGAGAGTTTCTGGCCACCATATGACAGGCCGACTGTAATCCCGGACCCTAACAAGAGGCGTGCAAGAGAGGGTCATCCGAGGTCCACTAGGATACGGACCAATATGAACGAGGCAGATCCGAACCTGCAAATTAGATGTGGCCTCTGTAGGCAACCCGGACACACACGTCAGAGTTGCCCACAGGTCGGAGGTCCAGAGCATACAGGGGGATATGAGTAGGTGTATTGTTAGCTTTGGTACTTTGTTTATTTCACTTTAGTGTTTAGATTCTACTGTTATAGGTTTTCTTACTTGTTGTTGTTAACTGATAGAGTTTGTTAATGTTAATGCGATGTACTGTGCATCGGATTTTACTTAATGAATATGTTCCGTTTTTGGAGTTTTGTACGAAATGTCTGTTGAATTCACAACACAACAAATAAATCTACAAATTAAACTAATACATGATGCGAAAAATATGCTAGTAACTGAAATTTCATAAACTTTGAACAGCCATTTTCAAAGTAGAATATCATGATTTGTCCACAACATATATATACAACTCTGCTCCTTTATAGTTCGAACCAGCCTGGTTCGAATTACAATTTGAGTAATTCGAATTAAGCCAATTCAAATTACGTTGCATGGCGTGCATGAGAGGAGTTCGAATAAGCTTGATTCGAATTACAAAAGGAGTAATTCGAATTGGCCCAATTTAATTTATGCTTAGTTCAGGCTTCAAAGTAATTCGAATTGCCTCAATTCGAATTACATTCAATCCAGATTCGAAATAGTGTGATTCGAACTATATATATTTGTGCATTAGTTGATTGGTGAAACGGATTTTGTTTTGGCTGATTCACGTAAATTCTTTCCCCCCATGGCTTATTCTTGTTTTTTACCCTACTTAAGATGTCAAAATAAATTTAAAATAGTATATCGAATTTATACAAGTTTATACAAATTTATGAAATTTTTTCGAATTCATCCTAGTTTATTCAAATTTAAATTATTAATTATTAAATTTACTCATTTTATTAATATAAATTCGTAAACTTATAAAAATTTAAGAATTAACAACTTTACTTTTTATAAAATAAAATTCTTTGATATATATATAAATACATAAAAATAAATTATAAATATATTAAATAAAAATTTATAAAAATTACTAATTTGGTCTTAAAAGATAAAAAAATTAACAAAATTATATTTGGAAAAAATATTCTTTAATTATTAACCTTAAATACACATTTTAATTAAGATAGAGCCTTTATTCGTAATGAATAAAATTATATGCTAAAAAACATGTATTAGATACATGATATTTATAGAAAATAGTTTTAAATTTATGAAAATAATTTAGAGACTAATAAAATAATTAAAAAAGATAAATAGGTCACTGACTTTTTAATGTGAAGACATGTAAGTCTCTGATTAATTAAAAATACAAAAACGACCTTCACTTTCTAAAATGCGAGACATTTAAGTCCTTCCATTCAAAATATATAAAGACAAATAAGTCTTTTGGAGAGACTTAAACGTCTCGCTTTTTAGAAATTGAGCACGTTTTTGTATTTTTAATTAATTAAAGACTTATTTATCTTCAAGATAAAAAATAAAAGACTTTTTTATTGTCATTTTCTCAAAGGTTGAGATTTGTGAAGTAAAAATGACGATTAAGCTAATTCAATCTTAAAGTACAAATAATAATCAATTCAAGTCATTTGATGTACTACTTGAGAAATGGATCAGTTGAAAATGAAAAATAGAAAAAAATATTTAATTACTTTGTCAGTATCTCTAATTTCATCAAATTTTTAATTAGGTCTGTATACTTTTTTTTTATTGGATTCCTATACCATATCAAATTCTATGACTAAGTTCATACCGTGACAAAAATATTGGAATTAACAAAATATACTGCTAAACTATATAGAATATTAGTCAAATGTTAGGTATATTTGTTTTGTTTAACAGTATAATCTGTTAATTTCAATATTTTTGTCATTGCATAAATTTAATTACAAATCTGATATGGTACAGGGACTCAATTGAAATGAAAAAAAAGTATAGCGACCTAATCAGGAACGAATCTAAAAAATTTAATATGGAGGGATCAAATTTTAGATAAATTTTTAATTATTTTTTTAATTATATTTTTTCATTTCATAAAAGCAATTTATATATTAGATATAACTTATAGTTATTGAGTTAGTTTTTCAAAAAGTTTATCAATATATATTAAAAATTATAATTTTTTTCACAATTTTATTTTTAGTATGACAATTATATAAAAGAAACACAACAATATCAATAATATATTATAAAATTATAAAATATTAATAATTTAATTTACAGTGTGTTTAATTAAAAAATTATCATATATTTTATTAATTAATATTAATTCTTTCAAAAATTTTAAAAAATTTAAAAGCAAATTATAAACTATTAATTATGTGAAAGACGCAGTACTTTTATAGAATATCTTTATAATTTTTTTAATAACATAAATTTAGAAAAAAATGAATATTTTTTATAAAAAAAGAACATCTAAAGTACACAATGTGATTACCAAAATATAACTACGTAAGTCATTATTAGTAGGATTAAATACAATTTTGGTCCCGAAAGTATAGGTTGAAAAAATTTTTCGTTCCCAACCTTTTTTTGCATACAAAATCCTCTATAAGGTTTAACTTGATTTTAAAATTGTCCTTCAAATCAAAATATCCTTCTCCTTCCTCACCAAAATACTTAATTTCTATTCTTCTTTTTTTTTTCTCTATTACAATAGCATCTGTTCTTCTTTTTCTTCTTTTTCAACTAAAATTTCAATAACAGAAATAGAATTTCAACTAATAAATATAAAAAAATCAAATTAGAATTTCAACTAGTAAACATCAGAAGCAGAAGAATGGAATTGAATCAGAAATGAAAGAAATAGAAGCAGAAGAATAATGGAATCAATCAAATTGAAATCAGAGTCAACAACAACAATGTGATTAATAAAATAAACAAATCTAACAATATAATTAACAAAAGAAGCAGAATAATCAACTTAATTAACAAAATCAACATATCAGAAACAGAATTGGAATCCTAGGAAGAACCAACGGCAAGCGACGACGAGCAGCGGTGACATTCGAGGAGCAGTAAAGAGCGTCGAGATCCAGCGGTGAGGACGCAAAGCAGCGATGAGCGACAAGGAGCAGTGGCGAACGGTGAGGAGTAGCGGCAACTGGTGAGCTAGCGAGGAGAATGAGTAGAGCGGCGACGCGGCGGCGTCCTCCTCCCCGATTCGCTGGCATTGACGTCCGTCTTCTCTTGCCGGCGTCGTCACCACCGTCCATTCCCCCTTCTTCTTCTTCCTTCTCCCCACACCTTATCTTCCCCTCCCCCTCTTCTTCCATCTCCCCCTCGCGTGATTTCCTTCTCCCTCTCAACCGTTTTCTTTTTTTTTTCTCTTTTTTATTTTACAATTTTGCTTTGTTAGAAATAATTTGGTAATAAAATTTAAAATTTAAGTAAAAAGGACGATTTTAAAATCAAGTTAAACTTTAGAGATGATTTTGTATACAAAAAAAATTAGAAAAGAAAAATTTTTTTGACCTATACATTAGAGACCAAAATCATATATACTTAACTCTTATTAATATTTTATATGATAATATAAATTTAAATATGTTAATATTAAAAAACAAATGAATTTTTTTCAAAATAGATATAGAGATGATTATATAAAAACTAATTAAAAGATATAAAGACTTGAGGGTATGATATTAAATTGGTTGAGTGAAAAAAATTAATAGACTAAATAATTAAGACATAAATCCATCACATAATAAAAAATAATACATATAAAAATATTAAATTATACAAAATTTTTTATTTATTTAACACATATATCTATATAAATATAGTTCTATAAAATTTTGGGGTGCCAAGCCACAACTCACCCCCTCTATATTCGTTCCTGAACTTAATTAAAAATTTAATAAAATTATAAAAATCGATAGAGTAATTAAAAAAAATTACATTTAATATAGGAGTATATTTTTTATAATAAAATTTAAAATAATTTTTTCTTTCTTTCAAATCTTTTGTCTGATTCAGTTGTGTATATTTCGCTTATATAAAAGCAAAATATTTACATATTTTTCATGCATAAAATTATAAAATATAATCAAAATTTTTTGTATATATTTTATTATTTTATTAACGAAATATGAAATGATATATAAAATAATAAATTTTTTAAGATTTTACACAAATTAAAAATTTCAAATAAATTAAAAAAGAACAAAAATAAACATTTTAACATTATTTTTCATAGATTTTGTAATAAGCTTTTAATCCCATAACATTTATGATAATACATTATACATGTATTTAAGAGGCCAATTTAAAAAAAAATAAAAAATAAAAAGTAAAACCCACTATGAATTAAGTTGAGCTGAGGACTTATGCCTTGAAAAACAAAAGCTTGACATAACTCAGAAGTTATTGATATTGTAAAATAACTAAATAAGGAAGATAAAATAAAAAAATATAAATAAAAGACTTTAGTATTAGTATTCACTAATATTAATATCACCCTACCATAATAACTATGATTTATATATTAATACTATATTTATAATATGAAGAGAAAGAAAAGTTTTGTAGAGAGAGAAGAGATGCTTTTTATTGATGTGTGTATTTGCCTGAGGCTTAGGGTCCTATTTATATGCATACAGGAAGGTAACTTTTTTAATCTTATTAAATACATTCTCTTTTGAGAATGTGAGCTTCACATGGGAATGGGTATCAACGTCCCATTCTTATCACAACACTCCCCCTTGGATGCCCATTTAGGATTATTGCCTCGTTAAAACCTTACTAAAGAAAACCCAATGGGAAAAAACTTTAGTGAAGGAAAAAGAGTATAATATCCTTTGTGATGGGAACTGCCTCATTAAAAACCTTGTCAAGAAAAACCCAATGAAAAAAAAACTTGACCAAGGAAAAAAGGGTACAGTCTCCCCTTCTTGCCAACATCATTTAATGTCTTGAAATCCGCGCATCCCAATCTCATGTACTAATCTTTCAAAGGAGGATTTTGGAAGTGACTTTGTAAATAAATCTACCAGATTGTCACTTAAGCGGATCTGTTGGATATCAATTGTCCCTTGATTTTGTAGATCATGAGTGAAGAAGAATTTGAGAGAAATATGCTTTGTTCTATCACCTTTGATATATCCGCCTTTAAGTTGAGCAATGCATGCTGTATTATCTTCAAACAGGACAGTTGGAGCTATCTTATAATCAATCAGTCCACATGATGACAGAATATATTGAATCAGACTCCTCAGCCAAAAAAACTCGCGACTAGCTTCATGAATCGCCAGTATTTCAGCATGATTAGAGGAGGTTGCTGCTATCGTCTGTTTCGTGGACCTCCATGATATAGCTGTACCACCATATGTGAACAGGTATCCTGTTTGAGATCTCCCTTTATGTGGATCAAACAAGTATTCGGCATCTGCATAGCCAACTAGTTGTGAATTGGATCTATAGGGATAAAACAATCCCATATCAACCGTTCCACGAAGATATCGAAAAATTTGTTTGATTCTACTCCAATGTCTTCTGGTTGGAGAGGAACTATATCTTGCCAGTAAATTCACCGCGAATGATATATCAGGTCGCGTATTATTAGCAAGATACATTAGCGCTCCAATGGCACTAAGATATGGTACTTCAGAACCAAGGATATCTTCATTCTCTTCTTTAGGACGGAATTGATCCTTTTTCACATCTAAAGATCTTACAATCATTGGGGTACTTAATGGATGTGACTTATCCATATAAAATCTTTTCAAGATCTTCTCTGTGTATGTCGCTTGATGAATAAAGATTCCATTTTTTGTATGCTCGATCTGCAGGCCGAGACAAAATTTAGTTCTTCCAAGATCTTTCATCTCAAACTCTTCTTTTAGAGTTTTTATAATTGTTGGAATCTCTTCAGGAGTTCCAATGATATTTAAATCATCAACGTACACAGCAATTATAATGAATCCAGATGCAGTTTTCTTTATGAAAACACACGGGCAAATATCATCATTCTTGAATCCGTTTTTGGCTAGATACTCAGTAAGACGATTATACCACATTCGTCCAGATTGCTTTAGACCATATAAAGATCTTTGCAATTTAACTGAGTATAACCTTTGCGAATATTCAATGGATGGTTTAGATATCTTTAGTCCTTCAAGGACTTTCATATAGATATCTCGATCTAATGAGCCGTATAAATAGGCTGTTACCACATCCATTAAATGCATATGTAATTTATGATATGTAGATAAACTGACCAAATAACGCAATGTTATCACATCCACTACAGGGAAATACGTTTCTTCATAATCTATACCAGGCCTTTGTGATGCCAGGGCATCTTGGCCAGTTTCACTGACATTTTCTTTACTATTTTTAAGGTAGTTTCATGCATTTCCTTAGGAAATAAGCTAGTTTTGGGTGGATATTCACTTATACCTTGATTCAAGCATACATTGTGCATTTTACATGATTTCATGAGGATTTTGCATGAGTTTAGTGACAAATTATATGTTGCATTACCCATGACTTGGACTAGAACTTTGATGCACTCTATTGCTTGATTTCAGGACCAAAGGAAGCAAGGAAGAACCACTTAGCAGTCACGTTAATCTAATTAACGTGACCACTAACGTGGAATGGGAGGTAACTTGCAAAGTTAATGAGAAAAGTGATTGCCAATAACGCTCTCGAAGCCATCATTGCCCACGTTAAGAGTCACGTTAACTAAGTTAATGTGAACTCTAACGTGAAGAAGGGACTTTGAGCCAACGTTAGTGACACTCAACATTGTCACTAACGTTGGCCTAAGGTGCAATGTACCACGTTAACTCCCATGTTAACTTGGTTAACGTGGGAGCTAACGTAAGAGGCAAGGGAGGTCGACAACGTTAGTGACACCCAACATTGTCACTAACGTTGGAAGCACCCACAAAACCCCCAAGGAGCCACGTTAACTAAGTTAACGTGAAAGCTAACGTTGATGAGTGAAAGATGAGCCAACATTGGTGACACTCAACATTGTCACTGACGTTGGGGATGGCTAAGAATGGCCACGTTAGAAGCCACGTTAACCTAGTTAACGTGGGACTCTAACGTGAGACATAGGGGCACACTAGAACGTTAGTGACAATGTTAAGTGTTACTAACGTTCTCGAAGGTTGGCAAGGCCACGTTAGAAGCCACGTTAACCTAGTTAACGTGAGCTCTAACGTGAGACATAGGGGCACACTAGAACGTTAGTGACAATGTTGAATGTCACTAACGTTCTCGAAGGTTGGCAAGGCCACGTTAGAAGCCACGTTAACCTAGTTAACGTGGGCTCTAACGTGAGGCAAAGGGGTACATTGGAACGTTAGTGACAATGTTGAGTGTCACTAACGTTCTCGAACTCATACTTTCACTAAACGTTAACACCCCTAACGTCCTGAGCTAAAGTCTCTGCCCAATTCACACTTTCTCTCTGCAAGTAAAGCCAAGCCCAAATGAAGAAGAGAACTGCTTCAAACTCAAGATCCAAAGGCCCAAGACTTGAAGAGCCAACTAGAAGCTGAGAAGAGTAGTATATATAGGAGTAGCTTTGAATTATTTGAGAGTTCTGCAAGTGGAGCACTACTCTCTGTATTTTACTTTCTCTGCTAGTTCCATGATGTATTCTTCATCTTTGTTTTCATTTTCTAGAGCTATGAACAACTAAACCCCTTTCATTGGGTTAGGGAGCTCTGTTGTAATTTGATGGATCAATACTAGTTTTCATTATTCTTCTTCTATCTTTTCTCTTGATTTTACTTGAAAGCTTTCGATCTTCATCCCATTGGGTAGTTATCTTGGAAAAGAAACTATTCAAACTTGGATCTCTTCTGAGCCTTGAAAGAGGAATGAAGAGATCAAGCTAGAAATGCTTTCTCATGCTGGACTAAATTGGGTTTGGATGGATATGTGACTATAATCCTATCAATACTTGATTTGGGAAATGCATGTGGTATAATCAGTGACCACACTTCATCTCTTCTCATGAGCAATTGACCAAGGAATTGGCTATTGATCAAGATTTGAGAGATTGAATTGCAAGAAATTGTAATTCAATCAATTAAGATTGCCAAGGAGATCAATGAGTGCATTGATTGAGGAAGAGATGAAAATGAACTTGATCCGGAGAATTGCAACATCTCCTACGCCCAATGAACTCCCCAATTCTGATCTCACCCATTCTCTTTAATTTCTGTGTTTACTTTCATGAGCAAACACCCCATTCCCATTTAAAATTCTGCAATTTATTTTCAGTCATTTACATTCAGCCCTTTAATTCTAGCATTTACTTTTTCAGTCATTTACATTCCCGTCATTTTATTTTCTGCAAATCTCAACCCAAATTCTGAATTCGCTCAACTAGAACATTCTTCTAATTAAAGTTGCTTGATCAATCAATCCCTGTGGGATTCGACCTCACTCTATTGTGAGTTTTTACTTGACGACAAATTCGATACACTTGTCGAAGGAAATTTGTTGAAAGACAGTTTCCACCTGCATCAAGTTTATGGCGCCGTTGCCGGGGATTGATTGTGCATTAACAATGATTAAATTAGAAGATCACTAGATTGAGCATTTTTTGTTTGTTGATTTAATTTTCTGTTTGAGTAATTTACTTTCTGTCTTAGTTAACTTCTTCCCTTCCCCCTCTACTCTTTCGTGTTCTTTGTTATTTACCATTCATTTTGCTAACCCACTAACTGTTTGATATATTGCACCACTCACAACTAACAGTAATTCTGACAGCAATACTATCTGCACATATTGTTACTTGCTTGTACTTGTTGGTTGTATGACAGGGAGAAGAAGCGGGGCTTCAACTTCCTTCGATTCTGAACCAGAGAAGATCCTCCTTAGATTAAGGAGGGAAGCAAGAGAAAAACGTGCAATCGGTGCTGAAGAGGAGGAGGAACACTTAGAACTAAACATGGAAGGCAACATGGAAAACCAACATGAAGAAGAGGCTAATAACCATGGGGGAGGAGGTAGAGCAAATCATGTTGGGGAGGATAGAAGAGTCTTAGGATCCTATATCAATCCTAATCCTGGAAACTGTGGGAGCAACATTCAGAAGCCCACCATACATGCCAACAATTTCGAGCTAAAACCTCAGCTCATCACTCTTGTGCAGAATAATTGCTCATTTGGAGGAGGTGCTCAAGAAGATCCGAATCAACACTTGACCACCTTCTTGAGGATTTGTGACACAGTGAAGTCCAATGGAGTCCACCAGGATGTCTATAGGCTGCTCTTGTTCCCTTTTTCACTCAGGGACAAGGCATTCAAATGGCTTGAATCCTTCCCCAAAGGAAGCCTGACAAATTGGGAGGAGGTGGTGAATAAGTTTTTGGCAAGGTTTTACCCCCCTCAAATGATCAATAGGCTGAGAACTGAAGTGCAGACGTTCAGACAGCAAGATGGGGAGACACTTTATGAAGCTTGGGAAAGGTTCAAAGACCTAACAAGGAGATGCCCACCAGAGATGTTCAATGAGTGGGTCCAACTTCACATCTTCTATGAAGGTCTTTCCTATGAGTCAAAGAAGGCTGTGGATCATTCATCAGGAGGCTCTTTGAACAAGAAGAAAACCATTGAAGAAGCCATAGATGTCATCGAAATAGTTGCTGAGAATGACTACTTCTATGCCTCGAAAAGAAGTAACACTAGAGGAGTAATGGAGCTGAACCACTTGGATGCAGTGTTAGCCCAAAACAAGATGATCACCAAGCAGCTAGTAGATCTTACCAAGAAGGTGGAAGAGAACCAAGTTGCAGCATCCATCACCTTATCACCAACTCAAGAAGGAGTAAACATAGAAGAAGAAGGTGACTGGGAGCAAGCCAACTACATTGGGAATTCACCTAGATAGAACCATGATCCATACTCCAAAACTTACAACTCTGGATGGAGGAACCACCCAAACTTTGGGTGGGAGAATCAGCAAGATCAAGGCCAAGACCAGAGACGTTACAACTCCAACAACAATGCAGCTCATCAACAATTCACACAGAGGACATATCAACATCCCCACAACAACACTTCTCCACACCCATATCAAAACCAAAACAACACCTCTACTCCCAATCCACCATCATTTGATAACAAGCTCTCTAAGATTGAAACCTTACTTGAAGGAATATGCTAAGAGATTCAAGAAAACAAGGTGTTCAAAGAGGAGGTGCGAGCCAATATTAAGAACCAGTGAGAGACCATCAAGAAGCTGGAATTCCAAGTGGGATGCTTAGCTGAGAAGATTCCCAAACCTACTGATGGCTTCCCAAGTGATACGGAGAAAAACCCAAGAGGAGAAGCAAAGAAAGTAAGATGGAAAGATTGCAAAATGATCACTACAAGTGATCAAGAGGATGAAGACAAGCAAAGCAAACTCTTCCAACAGCCTGAAGACAACTCAACAGAGGAGGAGGATAGAGATCACCAAGAACCAGAAATCTCACAACAAGAGTTGCTTAAGCTCTATGCACCATTTCCCCAACTGCTCAATGGTGCTGTGGGGAAGAGAATATACTCAATGTTCCTAGACTTGTTTGCATCTCTGCATGTGAACATACCATTCATCAAGGCCATTCAACAAATGCCTGCATTCATCAAGTATATGAAGGAACTTCTTCCCAGGAAAAGCTCACTCAAAGGAGGCCAAACTATAGTGTTGAACAAGGAATGTAGTGCCCTTATTCAACCTGAGTTGCCTGCAAAAAGAAAAGACCTAGGGAGTTTTCACATCCCCTGTGCCATAGGAGAAACAATGTTCGATAGAGCACTCTGTGATTTGGGGGCAAGCATCAACTTACTGCCATTATCCATGGTAAAGAGGCTGCAAATCAATGAGATAATACCCACAGATGTGGTCATCAGACTGGCTAACAAGACTCAAAAGCAAGCAATAAGAGTGGTGGAAAATGTGTTGCTAAAGGTTGGGAAATACTTTCTCCCAACAGACTTTGTCATCTTGGACATGGAAGAGAGTCACACTCACCCAATCATATTGGGAAGACCCTTCCTAGCTACAGCCAGAGCACTCATAGATGTGGAGCAAGGGGAGCTAATATTGAAGATCCATGATGAATGGCTCAGCTTTAATATCTTCAAATTCTCACAAGAAGCAGACCAAGAGCACAAGGAACTAAGCAAAGATCATAATGAGATGTTGAAGGAGGAAGCAAGCACTGAAGCACACCCAACCTATCTGGAGACCCCTTTAGTTGATAAACAAGGGAAACAGCAACCACCACAGCTCAAGGAAAAGTTGGAGGAACCTAAACCTCTAGAGGGGTGTGAAGACAACATCAAAACCCCCTTAGAGGAAGAAGTCATCAAGAGCAAGGCAATATCAAAAGACACAAGGAAGAAGGTACCAAGGAGGTGGAGGAACAAAAAGATCCCTACGGAAGACTTTTCTCCAGGGGATAGAGTGATCTCAGCCTACTTCCCAGATATTCCCCCTAATCTCCCCACTGTACCATCTCAGTTACCTAAAGTCTTCACAATCAACAGAGTTCTCTCCCTGGAACATGTAGAGATCATTGATACAACCAATGGATACAAGTCCACAGCGAGAGGGGAGGACTTCAAGCATTACCAACCACCCTGATGAGGGAGAAACGTCAAGCTAGTGACGCTAAAGAAGCGCTTCATGGGAGGCAACCCATGTTTTATACGCTTTTAGAAGATAGTGAATAAGTCAACATTTATGAATTCCAACCCAAACTTGACAAACACTTGGTGAAAACCTTATTGTGCAGTATATAGTGAGGAACAAGTTTGGTGTTCAAAGCAAACCAAGATGCATGCTAGTCTTGGGAGCTTTGAACAAAACTTTTCATCACAGTGCTCCAAACTAAGTTTGGTGTCACCCCATGGTGCCACCAATATGCATATAAGGACCCACAAATAGTTAGTTAGTTAGTTGGAATTCATGAATAAACAATTTAATCTTTTCTTATTTTTTTTAATTCTAGCCGTAAAAGTTCATATTGTCGTTTTGATATTATTTTCACCTTCCTTATTTTGTTTTTATAGGGAAAAGAAAAGGAGCATTGATGGGGATTGATTGGACAATTAAATAAGGGAGGTTCGGCCACTTCATGAAGAGAACTACACACTTGTCTCAAGAAGGAACGCATGGGGAAACGTTGCCATGCAACATTGAAGAAAGGAGACCCTTGAAGACCGAACCATTCACTCTCATTAAGTGATGATCCTTGTCCTTCCTTCATGCACAACCCCAACCGTCCATCAAGCAACCATTCTTGCAATCCACACCTTCCGTTCTCTCATGATCTCCCAATATAAGGGAACCTTAGTGCAGCCTCACTCCTCACATTCAAATCCCCACTCTCCACACTTCATACTTTTGGAGTGCTAAACCCCTGCATCACAATTTGTCCTAGCCAACCCATTCTTCACCTATCCGTATCCTCAAATCACCTCAAAACAGCAACTCAAATTCATGGCATCATCAAGCTCAAAGAGGCAAAAGAGAAAGGAGCCCATGGAGAGTGTTCCATTCGATGAGAAGAGATTCAAAACCGCCTTCCATGAACGTAAATTTGAGCGGATAAGGGTCAGAAAGATATTGCCAGAATTAATCTTCCAAATCAATGCAAATGAGTCACCACAGATTCAGGAGAAAATCAAAGAGAGAGGGTGGCAATTGCTCACAAGTCCAGAGGGGAAGATTAATGGAAACCTCATCAAAGAATTCTATGCAAATGTAGTGAGAGAAGACAAGACCAAGGCCCCAACTTTCAAAAGCTACGTGAGAGGAAAGGAGGTGGACTTCAGCCGAAATATCATAACAAGAGCTCTTCACCTGAAATCACCTCATTTTGATGAGGCCAGCTATCAGGAAAGGATAAGTAAAAGTCCTGACAATGATGAGCTCACGGAGATAGTGACGGACATCTGTGTTATAGCAGCTGATTGGGAGAGGTACGCAGATGGGAGACCCAAGTTCATTAAGAGGGGAGACCTTAGCCCTGAAGCCAAGAGGTGGTTTGAACTCGTAAGGAGGTCCATTCTACCAGCTGCGAATAATTCAGAGGTAAACATCAATCAAGCTACTATGGTGCATTGCTTAGTACAGGGTGGGGAGATCAATGTGCATGAACCCATCGCTGAGGGGATTCAAGATTCAGCTGAGAAGGCTGATTCAGGTGCCAGGCTCTGGTACCCTAGCACCATTCTCAGGTTGTGCAACAAGGCCAAGGTAGTATTTGAGGACAGCAATCCAGACTGGGTGAACCCAGGGAGGCCAGTTACCCTCGAGCGATTGGTCTATACCACACCTGCTCAGCAACTAAGAAGGCCACATATAGGAAAGCAAAAAGCCAAGGAAGAAACTCATCAAGAGGAATATCATCAGGAAGAATATCAACAAGAAGAGCATCATGACCCAGCCAACTTAAATATGACTCACCTTCTAAGAGCCATTGAGGATTTGGGAATGAGACATATGGAGGGACAAGAGCAAATACTTCACATTCAGTCCAACTGGATGAGACAACAAGAAGAGTGGCAGAAACAACACATGGAGCAGCAATAGGAGCAATACTCCCAACTCACTCAAGCCATCCACCAAGTTACTGAGAGGCAAGAGCGTTAAGATAAACGCCTTCAAGAACTCAACCAGCGGCAACTAGCTCAAATGAAACCATTCAATGAGTTCAATGTGCTGAATGAAGGAAGGCAGTTACATAGGGAGGAGTTCAACGTAAACACTCAGGCCAGGTTGAATTACATGTCCAGCAATATGCATCATCTACATTATGCCATTCCCACATATGATGAGGTCCAAAAAGAGTTTGTTGAACAAGAAGAAAGAAAGGTGAAACAGCAGAAGGATACACTAAAGAAGAAGATGGAAGATGCTGGCTTCTGGAAGAAACTGCTTGGGAAAGGCAAAGGAAGTGGGAGCACAAGCACTCAAGAAAAATACCAAGAGGACAAGCAAGAAGGAGAGCATGGGCAACCACATGAGTAAAAGGTGGTGGAGCTCCTTCTTTGGTCTCTCTTTTTCCATTTTGAAATAAGGAAGATCTTGTATGAAATAGAACATGCTTCCATGATTAGTTTGAACCTTTTCAATTCTGCATTTTAAGTTTTATTGCTTAGGTCTATGATTTATGGTTTAAGTGTTACTGCATCATACCATTACTTATTGTATGCTTGTCTTTTAAATCAAATGAAAAGAGAATGTTTATGTTATAAAAGACCAGAGTGGAGTTCATGATATGGAGGTGCATTCATGAGTCTTTGGTGTGATCATAAGTTAGCTAAGTTGGTTCAACCATAAGGTGAGGATGACAACTATCTGGCCTGAATACTATACTTTGAATATACCCATGAGACTAAGTCAACAACAAGATCCTAATAAGAGAAAGGGAAAGAACACTTAAAGTGAAAAAACAAAAGAAAAAGAGTAAGCAATAAGGCTAGGCACCAATGGTTTTAATCTTGAGGCATGTGTCTGTGGTGTTCCTGTGTGAGGGATTTACTTGGATGAATAAGCTCTTAGGGGTGCCTTATCACTTGGTAACTTGGGTTAACTAACTCGGGATTATCAGCTGAAAGTCCACTATCAAGAGTAACCCTCACTACAGAGCATTTAGTAACCCAAAGAGGTGCTGGACACCAAGGTCTCAAGAAGAAAAATAAATGAACCAAATGCCTGTGGTGTGTATGTATGGGGGAGAGACTTGAGGGAGTAAGTCCTTAGGGGTGTCTCAACACCTAGCACCTTGAACCAACTGGTTCGGGAGTGTTGGCTGAAAGCTTATCTTAAAGAGTTGCCCCCTTACAGAGCACCTAGCCTGAAGAACGCAAATAAGCCCTGAAATGACAATAAAAGGATCAATAAAAGTCTCATGGGATGTAAGCAAAGTCAGTGTTTTAGGACATGATAAAGGTCTGAAAGCCAGTAATGGAATGAACCTAAGTTGCTATGCATGAAACCACCATAAAATTAGTGACATGACTTCCACAAGAATGACTCATTTCTCTTGGCATTCCATTCATCATTCTCTTGTTCCAGTACTTGCTTAGGGACAAACAAGCTTTAAGTTTGGTGTTGTGATGCCAGGGCATCTTGGCCAATTTTACTGACCTTTTCTTTACTGTTTTTAAGGTAGTTTCATGCATTTCCTTAGGAAATAAGCTAGTTTTGGGTGGATATTCACTTATACCTTGATTCAAGCATACATTGTGCATTTTACATGATTTCATGAGGATTTTGCATGAGTTTAGTGACAAATTGTATGTTGCATTACCCATGACTTGGACTAGAACTTTGATGCACTCTATTGCTTGATTTCAGGACCAAAGGAAGCAAGGAAGAACCACTTAGCAGTCACGTTAATCTAATTAACGTGACCACTAACATGGAATGGGAGGTAACTTGCAAAGTTAATGAGAAAAGTGATTGCCAATAACGCTCTCGAAGCCATCATTGCCCACGTTAAGAGTCATGTTAACTAAGTTAACGTGAACTCTAACGTGAAGAAGGGACTTTGAGCCAACGTTAGTGACACTTAACATTATCACTAACGTTGGCTAATGATCATAAGTGGCCACGTTAGAGTCCACGTTAACTTAGTTAACATGGCCTCTAACGTTAAAAGGGGGAAGGAAGCCAACGTTAGTGACACTCAACATTGTCACTAACGTTGGCCTAAGGTGCAATGTACCACGTTAACTCCCACGTTAACTTGGTTAACGTGGGAGCTAACGTAAGAGGCAAGGGAGGTCGACAACGTTAGTGACACCCAACATTGTCACTAACATTGGAAGCACCCACAAAACCCCCCAATGAGCCACATTAACTTTTACGTTAACTTAGTTAACGTGAAAGCTAACGTTGATGAGTGAAAGATAAGCCAACGTTGGTGACACTCAACATTGTCACTGACATTGGGGATGGCTAAGAATGGCCACGTTAGAAGCCACGTTAACCTAGTTAACGTGGGACTCTAACGTGAGACATAGGGGCACACTAGAACGTTAGTGACAATGTTAAGTGTCACTAACGTTCTCGAAGGTTGGCAAGGCCACGTTAGAAGCCACGTTAACCTAGTTAACGTGAGCTCTAACGTGAGACATAGGGGCACACTAGAACGTTAGTGACAATGTTGAATGTCACTAACGTTCTCGAAGGTTGGCAAGGCCACGTTAGAAGCCACGTTAACCTAGTTAACGTGGGCTCTAACGTGAGGCAAAGGGGTACATTGGAACGTTAGTGACAATGTTGAGTGTCACTAACGTTCTCGAACTCATACTTTCACTAAACGTTAACACCCATAACGTCCTGAGCTAAAGTCTCTGCCCAATTCACACTTTCTCTCTGCAAGTAAAGCCAAGCCCAAATGAAGAAGAGAACTGCTTCAAACTCAAGATCCAAAGGTCCAAGACTTGAAGAGCCAACTAGAAGCTGAGAAGAGTAGTATATATAGGAGTAGCTTTGAATTATTTGAGAGTTCTGCAAGTGAAGCACTACTCTCTGTATTTTACTTTCTCTGCTAGTTCCATGATGTATTCTCCATCTTTGTTTTCATTTTCTAGAGCTATGAACAACTAAACCCCTTTCATTGGGTTAAGGAGCTCTGTTGTAATTTGATGGATCAATACTAGTTTTCATTATTCTTCTTCTATCTTTTCTCATGATTTTACTTGAAAGCTTTCGATCTTCATCCCATTGGGTAGTTATCTTGGAAAAGAAACTATTCAAACTTGGATCTCTTCTGAGCCTTGAAAGAGGAATGAAGAGATCAAGCTAGAAATGCTTTCTCATGCTGGACTAAATTGGGTTTGGATGGATATGTGACTATAATCCTCTCAATACTTGATTTGGGAAATGCATGTGGTATAATCAGTGACCACACTTCATCTCTTCTCATGAGCAATTGACCAAGGAATTGGCTATTGATCAAGATTTGAGAGATTGAATTGCAAGAAATTGTAATTCAATCAATTAAGATTGCCAAGGAGATCAATGAGTGCATTGATTGAGGAAGAGATGAAAATGAACTTGATCCGGAGAATTGCAACATCTCCTGCGCCCAATGAACTCCCCAATTCTGATCTCACCCATTCTCTTTAATTTCTGCGTTTACTTTCATGAGCAAACACCCCATTCCCATTTACAATTCTACAATTTATTTTCAGTCATTTACATTCAGCCCTTTAATTCTAGCATTTACTTTTTCCGTCATTTACATTCCCGTCATTTTATTTTCTGTAAATCTCAACCCAAATCCTGAATTCGCTCAACTAGAACATTCTTCTAATTAAAGTTGCTTGATCAATCAATCCCTGTGGGATTCGACCTCACTCTATTGTGAGTTTTTACTTGACGACAAATTCGGTACACTTGCCGAAGGAAATTTGTTGAGAGACAGTTTCCACCTGCATCACTTTGTGAAAAACCTTGTGCCACAAATCGGGCTTTGTAGCGCACAACTTCATTTTTCTCATTTTGTTTTCTCACAAATACCCATCGGTATCCAACAGGTTTTACATCTTCAGGTGTACGGACTACAGGTCCAAAGACTTCACGTTTTGCAAGTGAGTCTAATTCAGCCTTCATGGCTTCTTTCTATTTTGGCCAATCATTCCTTTGTCGACATTCTTCAACTGATCTTGGCTCAAGATCCTTGCTTTCATGCATGATATTTAATGCCACATTATATGCAAATATTTCATTGACAATTGTCTTATTTCGGTCCCATTTCTCTTCTGTAAAGACATAATTTATCGAGATCTCATCATTTTCACAATTTTTAGGTACCTGAACGTCTTCTGGCGTTAAAATTATATCAGAATTTTGGACAACTGCAGGTGTCTTTACTGTGTCTTTTTCAACAGGAATAGTATTTACCTCTTTTCTCTTTCGAGGATTTTTATCTTTGGAACCGACAGGCCTGCCAAGCTTTTGGCGTGTATTTGCTTTAGTGGCTATTTGTCCTACTGGGACATCAATTCAAATTGGGGCATTTTCCATCCTGCCACGCTTCTGGCGTGAATTTGCTTCAGTGGCTACTTGTCCTATTGGGACATCAATTCGAATTGGGGCATTTTCTACTGGTATATAAGATTTGGTTATCCTCTTTGTATCGAAAAATGCATCAGGCAATTCATTTGCTATTCTTTGCAAATGTATAATCTTTTGAACTTTTAGTTCACATTGCCCTGATCGAGGATCTAAATGCATCAACGATGATGCATTCCAATTAAGTTCCTTTTCAGGAAACTTATTCTCTCCCCCTAATGTTGGAAATTTTGATTCATCAAAATGATAATCCGCAAACCGGGCTTTAAATACATCTCCAGTTTGTATTTCAAGATACCTCATTATAGAGGGAGAATCATATCCAACATATATCCCCAATTTTTTTTGGGTCTTATTTTGGTGCGATTAGGTAGTGCAATGGGAACATATATCGCACACCTAAATATTCTTAAATGGAAAACATTTGGCTGCTGGCCAAAAGCTAATTGCATAGGAGAGAACTGATGGTAACTCGTTGGCTTAAACGAATAAGTGCTGCGGTATATAAAATAGCATGCCCCCAAACCAAGGTTGAGAGATTTGTTCTCATAAGCAAGGGTCTAGCAATTAATTTGAGGCGTTTAATAAGTGATTCTGCTAACCCATTTTGTGTGTGAACATAAGCTATTGGATGTTCAACATTTATTCCATTAGCCACACAATAAGCATCAAAAGTTTGGGAAGTAAATTCACCAGCATTATCAAGACGAATTGCTTTGATTGGATTTTCTGGAAATTGTGCTTTTAATCGAATAATTTGAGCCAGTAATCTCGCAAACGCTAGGTTGTAAGAAGATAATAAGTACACATGTGAGCATCTTAAAGATGCGTCTATTAGGACCATAAAATATCTAAAAGATTCACATGGTGGATGAATGGGTCCACATATATCACCTTGAATCTTTTCTAGGAATTCAGGGACTCAAATCCAACCTTTACTGGTGATGGCCTTAAAATTAACTTTCCATGAGAACATGCAGCACAACAAAATTCACTAGTTTTAAGAATCTTCTGGTTCTTTAGTGAATGTCTATTAGAGTTTTTAATAATTCTCCTCATCATGGTTGTTCCCGGATGACCTAATCTATCATGCCAAGTTATGAATTTATTTGGGCTAGTAAACTTCTGGTTTACAGTGGCATGTGATTCAATTGCACTAATCTTGGTATAATATAATCCAGATGAAAGTGAGGGTAACGTTTCTAATATAACTTTCTTATTTTAATAATGAGTTGTGATACATAAGTACTCATGATTTCCCTCATTCATAGTCTCAATATGATATCCATTTCGGCGAATATCTTTAAAGCTCAACAAGTTTCTTTGAGACTTGGTAGACAATAGTGCATTATTTATTATAAATTTTGTTCTTCCAAAAAACAAAATTATAGCTCTTCCGGAGCCTTCTATCACATTGCCTGAACCAATAATAGTATTAACGTTTTCTTCTTTTGGCACAAGATGGGTAAAATATATATTACTTTTAAGAATAATGTGCGAACTTGTACTATCCGCAAGGCAAATATCTTCAGAATATGTCCTTACCATTTTTCTTCAAAAACAAATAATAATAATAATAATAATAATAATAATAATAATAATAATAATAATAAAATGAGTAGAAGTACATGCACAGTAAAATTATTCACATGAATACTTAACAAACACACACACACACACACACACACACACACACACACACACACACACATATATATCAAACTATTTCATCATTGATCAAATAGCCAATATTTTCTTTAGAATCCTTAATGAAATTAGATACATGAATTTTCATCATTTGAAACAAAATTTGTTTCCTTTCCTTTGTCATCCTTTTCTTTAAGGATGCTTGATAAAGATCAACTAGGTGCCTTGGGGTACGACAGGGTACATGACTAATGACCTTTTCCACCACAACGGAAGTATTTATCCTCAATTAATCTATTTTGCCCATTGTTCCTTTCTTTATTCCACTTCTGGTGAGATCCTTTCTTGTGAACATAATTCATTTTCCTTCTATAATTTTTCTTGTTACCAAAACCTTGTCATTTACCTCTTCTGGGGTTATGATTTGCCGCATTTACTTCAGGAAATGGGGCGGCGCCAGCTGGGCGCGCTTCATGATTTCTTAAGAGCAACTCATTGTTGCGTTCAGCAACAAGAAAGCAAGAAATTAACTCAGAATATTTTTAAATTTTGTTTCTCGATACTGCTGCTGCAGGAGCACATTCGAGACATGGAAGGTCGAAAAAATTTTTTCTAACATATCGGGCTTGAGGAAGTATCACCGTCTTTCAATGATTGTACCTTTCTTCAAGGTCTTTCCACAGATCTGCAGGATCTTTTAATGTGGAATATTCATTTTTCAATCATACGTCAGGATGACGACGAAGGAAAATCATAGCTTTGGCTTTATCCTTCTGTGATGTATTATTTTCAGCCTTAATGGTATCTCCAAGATCCATTGAATCAAGATGGATTTTAGCATATAGTATCCAGATATATCAAAAGCATTATATTCAAGATGAAAGAGTTTCGACATAATAAAAATTTTGTTACCTAGAGTCTTCCTAAAATTTCGTTAGAGTTTCATGTTGATAACGTATTGTAAAATAACTAAATAAAAAAGATAAAATAAAGAAATATAAATGAAAGACTCTAGTATTAATATTCACTAATATTAATATCACCCTACCATAATAACTATGATTTATATATTAATACTATACTTATAATATGAAGAAAAAGAAAAGCTTCATAGAGAAAGAAGAAATACTTTTTATTGATGTGTGTATTTACCTGAGACTTAGGGTCCTATTTATAAGCATACAGAAAGGTAACTTTTTTAATCTTATTAAATACATTCTCTCTTGAGAATGTGAACTTCACATGGGAATGGACATCCACGTCCCATTCTTATCACAACAATTCATTATATATTGTACAGGATGATTCTGATACGATCTGGGGGGAGGATCGGGAACCCGCGGGTCGAGCCAGTTGTTGGATCGTCCGGATGTAGAGGAGGGGAGGTACCTGCAAAGACACTCCGACGCTCAAGTCAGAATGGACCTAAGAGGTATAAGGTGTGAGGAATGAATGAATACCTGGAGGGACTTGGGTCCTCTATTTATAGATGATGGTGTTTATCTTTATCTTATCTGGCTAAGATAAGGGGGACGTTTGAATTCAAAAGTTGGTTAGGAGCTCTAGAGGGCCGATTTGGGGCCTTCTAGAGAGACGAATTGGGTTGACCCGGTGAGCCGGGTTTGGGTTTGGGGTCCGTGGACCGGATCCGTAACAGTTGCCCCCGTAGCGAGAGAGCGAGTGAGGTCGGTTTGTCGCTAAGAGTTCGAGACGTTTCTCTGCGTCTTCGGTGCTGGTCGAGTGTTCGTTTGGGGACGAAATCGGCTCGTCGATTCCGTTTGGTGGAAGATTCGTCTTGGCCGTATTTTGGTCTTGACGTGACCTTTCCGTGTCTCGCTGTGCCTGTTGCGTCTTTTGAGGCGTAATTGATTAGTTTGCTTTTCCGAGGGGGCATTTATTGCGGAGGGTGTTTTCTCTCTTTTGCCCCTGTGAACTTTCATTGCTTCCAGGGTTAGTTACGTCTTTTTGCTTTTCTTTTTGAAACCGTTTTGCTTCGGTTTTTATTTCCCTCGTCCGTTTTTCTTTTCAAAGAGAACTCTTCATTTTTCTGAGAAAAAACTGTTTAGTGGATTTTTGCTTTCTGGTGCTGTTCTGCTTCTCCCTGTTTTTCTTCAAGTTTTCTTCGAACTTTCCAGGTTGGTGGTTTCTTTTTGCTGTCTCTTTCATATGTTTGTTTGTGTGCCCATTTCTGTTTTTGCTATGCTTTGTTCTGCCTGCCTCCCTTTTTGTTTTTCCTGTGTTTGGTGTTTGTGTTTGGGGAAGGGGCTGAGCACCGCCATTTTCTGTTTTGCTTGTAGTGGTATTTTTAGGTGTTCATTTTCGTAATTGTGTCGAGTTGGTAGGCTGATGGTGGTGCTCCTCCGTTTTAGGTATGCAGCGTCGGAGAAATGAGAGTGTGGGTGCCCCCATTGCCCCTTCCAGGGGCGTTCCCAATCGCTATGGTTGGGTGACCAGCGATGTGTGGGGCGTTCGGTCGCGGATGACGGAGGGTGATCTCCAACGGCTCCGCGACCAGGGGGCGATTTGTGGTGGTAGTGAAGAGGAGGGGCGATACGAGCTCGTGCTCCCTGATGCCGATGAGCGCGTTTGCTATCTGAACCTCCATTCACCCACCGTGCCGGACTGGATGTGGGTCTACGAGTCCATGTTTACTCGGCTTGGAGTGCGATTCCCGTTTTCCCCGTTTGTCCAGGGTTTACTAAGTCGGTGTTCCGTGGCACCGTCTCAGCTTCATCCGAACAGCTGGGCAGCCGTTCGGTGTTTCGAGTTGGTGTGTCAGTATCTCGACCTCCCGACTTCGGTGCCCGTTTTCCTTTTCCTTTTCTTGTGCACTCTTCCGACTAAGGAGTGGAAGCACAAGAAAGGGTATATGTCTTTCCGGGCTCAGCCTCATCGTCGGATTTTTGGTTTGTTCGAGGATTCCTTTCACGGGTTTAAGTGGGAGTATTTTAAGGTGCGTCCCGTTGAGGGTCACCGCCCGTTTTGGCTTACTCTGGAAGGCGAGCGCCGGTTTCCGACGTACTGGAATTTTGGCGCCGGGCCGTCGGTTTTGACGAAGATTTCCTACGACGATTTGTCCCGGGAGGATAAGGATATTGCCAGCGTTTTGTGGCATTTGTTTGGCGAGCGTCCGTTGAATCCTCGGGACGTTATGGGGGATCCCGAGGCTTGTCGGACTTATATTGTGTGTTCCTGTCTCCCCTTTTTTGTTTTTTTGTTTTTTTTTTTGTTTTTTTTTGTTTTTTTTTGTTTTTTTTTTACTCTTCTAAACTCTTCTTATTGGTTTCTTTTCAGTTGAGATGGCTGGCGGGTTGACGACCTTGGCGAGGCTGAAGGCCGCGTTGGTTCGGGAGGAGGGATCGTCGTCCCCTTCCACTCCTGTTTCGCATCCGGCTGTGGATTCTCATGCTGCTCCTCAGGGGGTGGTTTCCTCGGGGGTGCCTACTGAGGCTCAAGTTCCTCCCGGTTCGCCTGAGGTGGTCGTGCTGACGGGTACTGAGGCTTCTCGGAAGAGGAGTAGGGCCGAGGATCCGGGTAGCGAGACCTTCGAAGGGGAGGGCTTGGTCCCTAGTGTAATGGACCGTCGCTTTGACGCTACGGGCTTCATTGATCAGCACTCGATGCCTGGAACGGAGTCGTTTTTTGATGGCTGTGACGTCTCGTTCCAGGCTGAGTCGGTTTACCGTGCCCTTCTTCGCTCAGCTGTGGTTGTTCGGAAAGCTGAGCCCGTGATGGCCCAAGCGGGTTTGTTGGAGAAGAAGCTTCGGCAAGCTCAGGCTGATGTGACCAAATTGAAGGAGGAGCTCAAGGTTGCTATTACTGCGAAGGAGAAGGCGGCGAAGTCTTCAGAGGATGCCGGGGCGGAGATTCTCCGACTTGCCGGTGTTGAGACTTCGCTTCTTTCTCAACTGGCTGAAGAGCGGAAGCGTTCCTCAGATGCAAGTTCTCAAGCTGCCTTGCTTCTCGCGGAGTCGGAAACTCTGAAGGCTCAGGTCGAAGCTCTGAAGAAGGAGAAAGCGGCTTTGTTGGCTGATGCTGGGGATGCCGTTGCTGCTACCGAGGAGACGATGAAGGCGCAGTTTCTGGTGTTGGCCCCTGGTGTAGATGTGTCTGTGACGGGAGCATTCAAGACCGTCCGTGATGGGCGGATTGTAGATATTTGAGTAGTTTCCTCTTGTATTTTATTTTTGAACTTGTTAGTTTCTGAATATTTTGGTATGGCCAAGGGCCGTGATTTTTGGGGATCGTTTAATAGTATTTTCGGCCGTCCGGGCCTTTTGCATGATCCGTTTGTGGTGTTTATTTGGCCGTTCGGGCCTTTCCGTATTTTTTGTTTGTTTTAACGTAACCGTTCGTTTGGTCGGTTTTTTGGATATCCGTGCGTTCGGCCTGAAGGGTGATCAGTCCTCCAGCGATGGCCGTGTCTTCGTTCCGTGTTTTGAGAAACAGTAGTGACTTGTAATGGGGATGAAGTGAAAATAACTTGTAAAATTTTATTTGAATAGTTTGGGCCTCGTTAAAACCCTTCGTGAGGGAAAGAGTACCCGAGGTTCTCGGAGACAATAAAATAAAAGAAAATAAAGAGTGATTAGGAGAAAAGAAAAAAAAAGGAAAAATAAAGAGTGATTTTATCTAAGTGTAGTATCTTCGCAAGTTGGCTGCGTTCCACGTTCTCGGTATTTCGCTGCCGTCTAGTCGTTCGAGTTTATATGCTCCTTTTCCGATTACAGTCTTGATTCTGTATGGTCCTTCCCAGTTGGGGGCGAGCTTTCCTTCTCCTGGAGTCGGGGGACCGATATCGTTTCGTCGTAGGACGAGGTCGTCTTCCGCAAATTCTCGTCGGATGACGCCGTGATTGTACCTTAGGCTGATTCTTTGTTTGAGTGCTAACTCTTTGACGTGAGCTATTCTTCTTTCTTCGTCCACGAGGTCTCGTTCTGCTTCTTCGTCGTTACCTCCGACCGTTTTCCTGGGGCTGGGGTCTCCGATTTCCACTGGGATGACTGCTTCCACGCCGTATGTTAGTCGGAAGGGCGTTTCTCCGGTGCTCGTTTGGGGTGTTGTTCGGTACGACCATAGTACTGATCCCAACTCTTCTGCCCATAGTCCCTTGGCTTCGTCGAGTCGTTTCTTGAGTCCTTTAACGATTATTTTGTTGGCGGATTCTACCTGTCCGTTCGTTTGGGGATGTTCTACCGAGCTGAAGCGATGGGATATGTGTAATCCTTCTAGGAGTTCTCTGAATTTTTTGTCGGTGAACTGGGTTCCGTTGTCCGAGATGATGACCTCGGGGATTCCGAATCGGGTAATGATCTGTCGCCAGACGAATTTTCGACATTGGGTTGCTGTTATGGAGGCCAGGGGCTCGGCTTCAATCCATTTGGTGTAGTAGTCTATGGCGACTATGAGGTATCTGAGTTGGCCGGGTGCTGTGGGGAAGGGCCCGACTAGGTCGATTCCCCAACTGCCGAATGGCCGTTCTGCCGATATAATGCTGAGTTGATGCGGGGCAGCTTGGTGCATATTGGCGTGCCTTTGGCATTTGTCGCAGCTTTTTGTTAATTGTATGGAATCTTGAATGATTGTGGGCCAGAAATAGCCAGCCCTGATGATTTTTTGAGCTAGCGTTTTTCCTCCGATGTGGTGACCGCAGCAGCCTTCGTGGATCTCGCGGAGTATGTATTCCGTGTTCCCGGGTTCGACACATTTGAGTAGGGGCTGCGAGAATCCGCGTTTGTATAGTTGTCCTGCTATGATGGTGTAGTTGGCGGCTTCCCTTTTTATTCGCCTTTCTTCTTTTGGGTCTGGTGGTAGGTTTCCGTTAAGGAGGTATTGAAGGATTGGGTATGTCCAGGACTCCCGATTTGAGGATGTTAGATGTGCGTTAATCGTTGTCGATACGGAAGGCGACCTAACGACCTCCTGGATTAGCGATCTGTTCCCGTGTCCCGATTTTGTACTTGCTAGTTTGGAAAGTAGGTCCGCCCTGGCGTTTCGTTCTCTGGGGACGTGCTGTATGGTGATGTTTTCGAATCCTTCCTTCAACTCCTTTACCTTGTTGAGGTATTGTTGGAGTAAGGGATCCCGGGTTTGGTAGCTTCCGTTTACTTGGGAACAGACCACCTGGGAATCCGTATTTACTTCGAGTACCTTTGCGTCGACTTCTCAGGCTAGGGTTAGGCCTGCTAAGAGAGCTTCGTATTCTGCTTGGTTATTTGATACTGGAAAGTCGTATCGTATTGATTGTTCGATTATGATCCCGTTTTGGTTTTCGAGTATAATTCCGGCACCTCCGTGAGTGGAGTTAGATGAGCCGTCGACGTGTAGTTTCCATGGTTCGGGTGTGGATTTGATCGGGGTCATTTCGGCGATGAAATCGGTTAAGGCTTGCGCTTTGATGGCGTTCCGGGGTTCGAACCTGACCTGGAATTGGGATAACTCGATGGACCATGCTAGCATTCTTCCTGCTAGGTCGGGTTTTTGTAATACCTGTTTGACCGCTTGGTCGGTCCGGACCGTTATGGGGTGAGTTGGAAGTATTGTCGTAGCCGTCGGGACGCCGAGAGGAGTGCGAAAGCTAGTTTTTCCAGGCGTGAGTAACGAGCTTCCGTGTCCTGAAGGACCTTGCTTATGAAGTATATGGGTTTCTGCTCTTTTTTCTCGTTTTCCCGGACGAGTGCTGCGGCGATCGTTTCTTCCGTTATGGAGAGGTATAGGTATAGTGTTTCCCCTGTTTGGGGTTTTGCGAGGATTGGAGGTTCCGCTAGAACTCTTTTGAAATGTTGGAAGGCTTCTTCGCATTCCGCTTCCCATTTGAAGGGGGTTCCTTTTTTCATAAGTTTGAAGAAAGGAATCGCCTTTTGGGCCGATGCCCCGAGAAACCGGGATAGTGCGGTTAGTCGGCCGGTGAGCTTTTGGATTTCTTTGAGATTTTTGGGACTCGTCATTTCGAGGACGGCGCGGCATTTTTCTGGGTTTGCTTCAACTCCGCGTTGTGTGATCATGAAACCGAGGAATTTTCCTGCTTCCATTCCGAAAGCACATTTTGTTGGGTTGAGTCGCATTTGGTGTTTTCGCAGGGTGTCCATTATTACCTTGAGGTCGTCGGTTAGTTGTTCCCCGGATTCCGTCTTGGCGAGCATATCGTCGATGTAAACTTCTATTTTGTTTCCGGATAGGTTGCGAAATATCTTGTTAACGAGTCGTTGGTAGGTGGCTCCTGCGTTTTTTAAGCCAAAGGGCATTACTCTATAGCAGTATGTTCCGTCTGGGGTGATAAATGCTGTTTTTTCTTCGTCTGGTCGGTGCATCGGGATCTGGTTGTAGCCGGAATATGCGTCCATGAAGCTGAGGTATCGGTGGCCGGATGCCGCATCTACTAGCCCGTCGATGTTTGGTAGGGGGAAGGCGTCCTTTGGGCATGCTTTGTTGAGATCTGTGTAGTTGACGCACATTCGCCATTTCCCGTTAGATTTTCTAACTAGTACGACGTTGGCCAGCCATGTCGTATAAGGGAGTTCTCGGATGAAGTTGGCTTCGAGTAGGGCTTTCACCTGTTTTCGGACTTCGGTGGCTCGGTCTGGTGACATTTTTCGTCTTTTTTGTGCTACTGGTTTGGCTATGGGGTCCACCGCCAGGTGGTGAGACATAAGGTCGGGGCTTATTCCCGGCATATCGGCTGGTGTAAATGCGAACAAGTCTCTGTTTTGCTTCAGAAGTTGGGAGAGTTCTTCTTTGAGGTCGTATGGGAGGTTTCTGTTGATGAAGGTGTATTCTTCTTTGGTTGGCCCTATCTGTAGTTTTTCCATGTCTCCTTCTGGTTCCGGTCTGGGTTGGCCGTCTAGTCGTGCGTCTAGGTCGGCAAGGAATATTCCGGCTGCGTCTCGGGATTTCTTTCTTAGGGCTAAGCTATTGTTGTCGCATTCGGCCGCGACTTCCCGGTCTCCGTGAATGGTTCCGATGGTGCCGTCGTCGGCCCTGAACTTCATGAGGAGGTATTTGGTAAAAATGACTGCGGAGAAGTCGTTGATTATTTTCCTCCCGAGAATGACGTTATATGCTGTGGAGTCCTTTAGGACTACGAATTCGGACAAGATCGTCTTTCTCTGATTGCTTGTTCCTATGGTGATGGGAAGGGTAACCGACCCGTCTGGTTTGAGGAAGTTGTCTCCGAGGCCCGTGACGCCGTGACGGTGTGTTTGGAGGTTGTCGTTGCGGAGCCCGAGTTTGTCGAAAGCTCCTCGGAAAAGGATGTTAGAGTCGGCTCCAGTATCTACCAATATTCTTCTTACTAGCCCTGTTCCGATTCGGGCTGATATGACGAAAGGGGCGTCTTCGGCCGAAGTGCCGTGTTGGCAGTCTTCCGGTAAGAAAGTTATCGTGCTGTCGGCTATGGTGACTGGGTCGTGGTGCCTGACGGCCATTATTTTGAGGTCCTTTTTCATTGTTAGCTTTGACTTGTTTGGTACGTCCTTGCCTGTGATGACGTTCACTATGATGGTCGGATCCTCTTCGGGGTTTTCCCTGGGGGGGGGGGGGGGGGCTTTTGGGTTCTTGGGTTGCGCCCTTCTCCTTCTGGTGACTTGTCGATGTTGGCGCGCCTCGGCTCTCTGATGAATTTGGCGAACTCCGGGAGTTGCCGTCTCGTATGGCCTGTTCGATAGCGTCCTAAGGTCAAAGCAATCTTGTGTTTTGTGTCCGTAACCTCGGTGGTAGTCGCAGTAGAGGGCTTTGCTTCCTCCTGTTCTTCCTTGAGTGGTCGTGCTTTGGGGATGACGCTCGATCTGCTATTGGTGGTATATCTCAGTAATCGGTGCTGTTAGGGGGGTTAATTGGAGAATTTTCCTATTCTTGGTGGTCGGGGTCGGTTTAAGGTGGTCTCGTTGGTTTTCTTTGGGGTGGAGGGTTATGACGTGGAGTCGGGTTGCCGTGCTGCCGTTTTGTTGGCAGCGAACCTGGCTAACCTCCTCGTCGTTGATGTAATCTTGGCGACGTTTGGATTTCGTGCATGGTCCATACTGGTTTGGTGGTGAGATGTTTGCGAAAGTCTTCATTCATGAGTCCGTTAGTTAGGCAGAGACTGACAACGGAGTCCGTGAGTCCATCGACCGTCAGGCATTCGTCGTTAAATCGGTCGAGGTATTTTCTTGTAGATTCTTCTTGTTTTTGGACCCCTAGCAAGCTGATGGGGTGTTTGGCCTTGGTGATTCGGGTCGTGAATTGGGCCATGAATTTTCTCGTGTGTCGTGGAAGCTGGTTATGGATCCATTCGGGAGGGCGTTGAACCATTTGATCGCTGGTCCGGCGAGAGTCACCGGGAAGGCTCTGCATCGGACTGCGTCGGATGCTCCTTCCAAGTTCATTCTGGCTTCGAAAGCGTTAGGTGTTCCTGAGGATCTTTGGTTCCGTACTTCATGTCGGTGGGTGTCGAAGCCTGGGAAGCTTTGCTTTAAGATTCTTTCTGTGAAGGCGTGGCTCCCATTATGACGTGGTCGTTTCTCGTGCGTTTTGGGTGCCGATGTCGGGTCTCGTCCGAATCGTGTTGACGGTTTGAGATCGTGGGATGCACTGCGGTGGTGGTGTTTTTTACTGTGGCCGTTCTGGCGACCTCTCGTCGGTAGTACGTGAAGTGCTACGATCATTTTCTCGTGTGTAGTCGTGTGGCGACCTTCCACGATAGGATCGTGGCCTGGATGTTGCCTGGCTTCCGTGTTGGTTGGCGTTTTTTCCTTTGTCGGCGAGTTTACCTTCAAGTTCCTGGACTCGGAGGCAGAGATCTTGAATGATCTGCGTTGCTTTGTCCTTTGCTTTTTCGGGATGTTGTGGATCTGTGACCATGTGCTCGTTTGTTCGGTGGATGGTGCTGGCCATCCGGGCTTGGTTTATGATTTCTTGTTGCTCTGGAGTGGGATGACGTGGTCCGGAGTCGTCTTGGCTTGATGGATTTTCGTCCAAGATGCCCTCCATCTCGTTCGACCGTCGCAGGTCCCCACAGACGGCGCCAATGTACAGGATGATTCTGATACGATCTGGGGGGAGGATCGGGAACCCGGGGGTCGAGCCAGTTGTTGGATCGTCCGGATGTAGAGGAGGGGAGGTACCTGCAAAGACACTCCCGACGCTCAAGTCAGAATGGACCTAAGGGTATAAGGTGTGAGGAATGAATGAATACCTGGAGGGACTTGGGTCCTCTATTTATAGATGATGGTGTTTATCTTTATCTTATCTGGCTAAGATAAGGGGGACGTTTGAATTCAAAAGTTGGTTAGGAGCTCTAGAGGGCCGATTTGGGGCCTTCTAGAGAGACGAATTGGGTTGACCCGGTGAGCCGGCTTTGGGTTTGGGGTCCGTGGACCGGATCCGTAACATATATCATGATGTAACAATTCAATTCAGATTGGGTAGATTGGACATTTTCATCAATTCCGAACTGAGAGAAGGAAAAATCTGTTACAGATTTTTTGTGGACTTTCTATAATTGTTGTACACCACATTTTTATTTATTAAATATTGACCACATGTATTGTTTAATATAAATTTTAATGATTGTAAAAATTAAAATATCGGAAGATTTTCCAATGTATCAGTGTACTTTTTTGATATACTGATATGACATGATTTCAAACCGTGAAGATATTGAATTAAATATGTTGATGGCTGAGATCGTCAAGGTAGCTTGTGTGGTGGCGCTAATAAATTGCAGAGCAAGGATAGACAAGAACCTGATCTCCCGTTAACCAAAAATCGATGAGTTGAGTGTCCTGGAGTTTTGCCATTCGTGAACGGCTCATAGCGCAGTGGCTTTGTGGCTGAATTTGTTCAAAGCCAATGAATTGTTGGATGGGCTTTGTTGTTGTGAGCTTTATTTAGTGGAGTGGGTCTTCTTATTTTGTTTTTGAATAGCCAGTTGGATTGATTGATGGGCTTGTATTGTTACTTTGTTAAGATAAATTTGTTTGTCCCATATCCTGATAAAAAATAAAAAGTATTCTTGTAGCAGGCCAGAAAATTTTTTCTTCGGTGAAAAACCTGATGTGGATTTTATTGGTATGACTTGGTTTCTTATAAGCATGTGTTAGTAGTTGTAAATTTGTAATAGTAGATCGATATAGTTATAAATAATGGAGGGGTTAGCGAATAAATAAAATACTAAATAAATAAAAAATTAACTATAAATAATAATAGAATTATAAGTAATAAAAATCTACAGTATAAAAGAATACTAAATAAAAAAATAGTGAGAGTAATAAAAAAAATTATAGATAATATAATTTAATAAACTATATATTGATATATTATTCATATATGTCTTTTGTTTTTGATATTTTGTCTATTAGAATTTGTATTTGTTAATTTAACAAGTAAATATTAATTGTTATTATAAAGTTGGTTAATAAGATTTATCTAAAAAATGTAAATTAACATGATAAGATAAAATAAATTAATTCTTTAAATTCATGGTTTTTTAGTATCTTATCTTGTAAAAGTAATTTTTAGTAGTATAATCCAAATAATATTTAATTTATTAGTATCTATTTTAATATAAAAATTGTCAAACATAAGTTGCATTAACACGATTTTATTTTTAATCAAAATTAAATTTACAAAAAATAATTAGAATATGAGTGACATTATTATAACGTAAATTCAATCAAAATATCATACCAAAAAAAATAATGTAATTCGGATTGAATGAGAGGTAAACGGTGGTCTTACTAACTGCATGACCAATTAAGAGTGATTGGTGGTGGACATGTTATTTAATACATCAGTGCAATTAGCATTGTCATTGTTTTTAAAAGATGTTTGAAGGTAAAAAATTACTAAAAAATAAAAATACAAAACAATTGTTGAAAATTAAGATACTATTTATTTTATTTTCACTTTTTTTTTTAATTAAGTTCCAAAAACTTCAATAATTTACCGTTCACATATATGGTGGTGGGATCAAGAGGCACACATGCAGAGTTCCAATATTTTTAAAAAATCTTATGATTAGAATGTATTTGTACAAACTCTTTGTTCCAACATGTGGCGTTAGGAGTGAGGATAAAAAAAAATCGGATACGGCTGGAAGTGTCTTTCACCGTTAGATTTTATAGTTAGAGCGTGGCCATTCATGTGTCATGGATGGGATCAAAGGAAACTTGTGTTTCAGTATTATTCCATTCGGGCCTCCTAGCCCTGGTTGTGTGTTGATACATCAACGCAGATGTACCGGTGGATTTTACCATTGATGACTGGCTTCACGCCGAAAGTAATCTCCCTATTGTAGGAGGCAGATAACAAATCTTGTGCAGATTTTATCTTCTGCTGCAGAAATGGCGTGATGTGTTCTTCTAGAATAGGATAATGATTACCAGTATAAAAAAGATTGATGTCATGTGGTGCACAAGCAAACCATTGTTCAATGTACGGGAAATCGTCATGGGCAGGGATGTAAATCCCGCTCTTCTATTGCAGATGAGATAACAATGGTTTGTTTGATTGGAGGCAGCAATGTAAAGCACGTGTGAAATGGAAGTTTTGAAAGCATTCCGTTGCAAAATTTTTTTAATTTTTGTTTTAACAAAAACAAATTTTATGTTTAACTTTTCAGTTTTCACAGTATAAATTTTTCAAAAAATTTTTAAAAAAGAAGATAGATTTTCAAATATTAAAAATACTAAAATTACGTTTGGTTTATTTGTTTTAAAAATATATTTTAAATACTTTAGAATGACAAAATATATCTTTATTAAGCATCGATTTTTGGTATTTAAAATTTTTTAAATGAATAATTATTTTTTATACACAATTAACATGAAATAAATTACTGTATTATCATGCAAATTTAAAAAATTTGGTATCTCATATATATATAGTTGATTTTTTTATCATGACATTCTATAACAATAAACAAAAATAATTGGAAAAATAATAAATTTATTTTGTTGATGATTCTTTAGATTTACTTTCGAATGAATTAATCATTTAATATTACAATTTTTTTATATTAACACATTTTTTTAGCAAAAAAATTATTAACAAAATAATAAATAAACAAATGTTAAAGGTAAGGAAATAAAAGTTTAAAATAAGAATCCAAGTTTGTTGTTGATATTTTTAAATTTTCACCGTATTCTACTTTCATGAATGATTATCGATTTAGAACATAATTTTCATTGTTAAATTATTTCTTTAAATGATATAGTATTAGTTTTAACAAATTGTACGTCAATGTTAATTCAGAAAATAAGAAAGGTAGAATTAAATAAAAGAAAGGAACCAACACATATTTAAGAATCAATTTAGATAAATGAGTTAATTAAGTTAACCCGTGATTTAGTGTTCTAAAATTATATGGAATTTTAAGGGAGATTTATTAAGAGAAAAAGAAGAAGTTTGTGTATGTAATTTTAGTACTCCATAATTGAAAAGAAAGCGGGAAAAAAATTTATTTGAGCTAAATATCTTTTTTATTTTTATTTGAGTTTAACTTAAGTTTGAGTTGATGTTAAATGAATATAAGCAGTAAAAATTTTAAAAGAATAAAAACATAAAAATATTATTTTAAGCCTAAGCTTAAGCTTAAAGGACAGAATATTTTTTCGGATAAATAATATTAATAAATCAAGTTGGATTTCGTGTTATCAAAAAGTTCTAAATAAAAAAAAGTTACTAGTGCATGTCCCAGGAACAAATTTCTTACAAAAATTTATGTAAATCGAATTGACCAAATTTGATTTAGCTTTTCTGGTGCTAAATTGAAACAGTATGATTCAAATTAGTAGAAATAAAGACAAATCGAAATGGATATCTTCGATTTATGAATGCATGAAATTCATTCACAATATATATTCTAATTAAGGATGAGTATGACTTACGGGTCGATTCATTAGTAATAGAGCCTATTTTCGAAGTTGAAGCGGGAGACACCAGAAACTCAAGTTTGAATTAATTAACAGAAATATAATGTATAATTCTATACCAATAAATTATAACTTAGACATAAAAAATAAAAAAATAAAATTCAATTTTATATATTATGTATCTGTCAATTATAAATTGTTGTATTCATGTCCTGTGCTAGAGTTATACAAAAAATATGTCTGTAAAATTCGTAATAAATAAGAATATTAAAATAGGTCACAAAGATTATTTTCAGACCCAACCTTGTACCTCCAAAATATTCTGTTGTCTACACGGAAAACACCTTCCAAGTATCGAATTGCAGCACTTACATCTCCATTTTGCAGTTCTCTTTGTCGCCTCACCTCATTATACATGTCTTGCTTTGTGAATGTCACAAGGTTAAAACCCCCAAGCTGTGCCGCGAAGGATTCATATATTTTAGGAATGCTGATACCAACCTCCCTCAAGCTAGTCATTTGTGCAATCTCTACTTCAGATAGCCGCCTGTGCGACCTCAAGTAATCGACGAACTTGCCAGATGCGAGTTCATGATTATGCTCATCCACAAACCGAGACACGTACCATTTGCCACTCCCATCTTTTCTCTTTATCCTCATCTCGGCAAGGCAACCACAACGAGTCACAATCTTGTGCTCCTGTTTTCGATTAGCCATCTGTAGCCATTTCTTCTCCCGATACCTTTGCCTATTGCACACAAATGTGTATCGCACAATATCCCCTGCACTATTTGTTACCTTCCTCCCTTGCCTCGTAGAAAATCCCTTTAATCGGCTATAGTTATTATAAAAGGATTTGGCTTCATCTGGAGTGTTAAATTCCATTCGAAGGACATCATCTGGCCCCACTCCTTCATCCGAATCGAACCCTTCATTACGACCATCATCCTTACTTGCATAGTTACGAAAGTATTCCTCTGCTTCAATTCCCATGTCATATAATGTTTCCTGTATAATTAATGAAATCCATTATTCATCATCGGGGCCACGGGTGGTGAAGAAAATCAGTTTAACAAAACTGCACATAAATTGCTTTAATAAACCAGAATTTTTAAACAAAATCAGTAAACTGAAACTACACTGTTTGAATAAAAACGAGTTTGCTAAAAACTAGTTTTTATGGTTCAATTAGGTTTGAACCCAACAAAACTGGTATCTAATTTCACTACAGTAATGTCAATACTATGCACTTTTTTTACTGTTGATAGCATAAAATGATTATGACGTCATATACAGTAGCCATAGTCTGTGCTTTAATTTCATGTCTCAGGTCTTAATAGTTTCTGATTGGTGTTAAAAGATTAATTGGCTAATAAGACAACCTCAAGAATTAATAATTATCCTATGGCATTAAAAAAATTGGTCCTATTTCATAAGCTCACTCAAAGTGAGGACTAACTTAGTTACTACATACTACTTTGAAGGCTAAAATAATCATAAGTTTATTTAAAAAGTCATTTTTTCAGCTATTATGAATTAATCTTTTTAAAATAAATTTTGTATCTTAAATTCTATTCTGAATTTTATATTTTAAGACTGAAATTCTAATTATAAATCCTCCACTAAAAGTCAAGGAGCTATAACTCAAATGACATAATCCCCTTGTATTCGCCTAAAGGTCTCGGATTCGAGTCTAACTCCTATTTTTGAAAAAAAAAATTCCTCCACTAAAAAATTTTAAAGTTAAAAAAATAATTTCATCATTAAAAATTTTTTAATGTTAATTAATAAATTTTTTTTCCTACACTTATTCTCATTTTTCCACAAACAATGCTGCCTCATTACAAGGAGCATAGTTTAGTTTGGCAATGAATGGTGCCATTTGAAGGAGTAGGTAGATATCGACCTTGCCTAATCTTAAAGAAGAGTAACAATATTACAAACTCTTCTTGCTATAATTGAAGCAAGACAACTTGTCTTACTTCACTCCAAAGCCAGCTTCTTGGCATTGACCATCTACTAGAGAATATGATCATGGGAATATTAGTGGAAATCTAGCTTGTGAAAACTGAAGATTAAACAAAATACAACAAGAAAAGACTCTGAATTCTGGTGGGTTAGAAATAGATTAGATTAGAGAAAATGATGGAGCAACAAGTGCGAATGTCACTAATTTTGTTGGCAACAGGAATGTTCTGAAGGCCACCATCGATGTACCTGAAGCTGGTGAAATGAACCTTTACTGCACCCATCTTGATCATCTTGATGAGAATTGGAGGATGAAGCTGATTAATGCAATAATCCAGTCTAATAATGATGAGCCTCACACCTTAGCTGGAGGGCTTAACTCACTTGATGAATCAGATTAGTCACAAGAAAGATGGACTGATATTGTTAAGGTATATTCTTATCCGTAAGCTTTAAAGTTTTAACCATAGTCAAATGTAAATATGAGTTAATTAAAATGGGATTAATGTCCAAATTGGCCTCCTAATAAGTCACACGATAGTCAAATTAGTCATTAAAATATTCCATAAAATAATTTATTTTACATCCAAAGGGATTATAATTGGAGATATCATTGTTTCTATTACAGAAGTTATAGAAAATGACCTATTTTAGAATGTGACTTGATGATTGATTTACGTAATCGGAAGTAACTGAAAAGATTTACAGTGAAACCTACAAATCGATCACTGATTCAATCCGAGTAACTGCAGAGGATATACGTCAACAGAAAACTAAGAGTAATGATACAAACTTAAGTCAAGTTAGTCCTATGTATGAATTGATATTATTTTTTCTCTTTGTTTTGTTTTTCAGTACTATGAAGAGATTGGAAAACCAATACCAAAGGTTGAAGTGATGAAATATCTAAAGAGTAAGCAGTACACGGATGCTAAGGACTATTCACGGGAATGTGAATCTTTTGTGATGATTGCCACAGGACAAAGTAAAATAAGAATACCTTAAGCTTTTAATTATGTGACATACATTTCATCAATTTTGAAAACTCTTTAATCCTCAAAATTATAATGCAGGTGTGCAAGGGACATGTAAGTATGGAACAAGGGTAGATTACATATTATCATCATCAGATTCAACATATAAGTTCGTAGCAGGGTCCTATCTTGTGCTTTCTTCCAAAGGGACTTCAGATCATCACATAGTCAAAGTTGATGTGGTTAAAGAAAATAATAGCATTCTAAATAGTAGTCCTCGTCAAGAAGAAAATAATAATGTAACAAAGATGCAGCAGAGAATGAAAACACAGCCAAGTCCATCAAGTTGTATATGGAACAAAAACACATATGGGAGAGATATAGATTGAGTTTCTTATTTTTCTTTTTCTTCTCTTTAATTTGCTTACATTAATCATTGCTGAATTTAACTATAGTTTCGAAGATGGGGCAGTTCAGTTAGTTTTAATTTGTTAATGCTTCCTAATCCTCTAGTCATATGTGTTCTGTATAAATCTGTGTTTCCTAAAAGACAAAAGATTTACAAGATTATTGAGAGGCAAAATGTTATGTCTTACACATTTTTCTTTTGTTATTTCTTTTTGGAGTTGTATAGCTTTTGGTTTTTGATTTATGAACTCAAACAACCATTATTTATTTATTTCTTTCTTTTGTTAATAAGAGTCCTGTTCCTGTCCAGTAATCTGAGCCGAGGTATAACTCCTTCTAGTGCCGAGATATAACTCCTTCTTCCGTGGAGGAGGTTGGGACCTGCAAAGAGACTCCAACGCTCAAGTTAGTAAGAGTATAAGATGAATATCAAATGACTCAGAATGAATAGTATTGTGTACCTAAGATTGGAGGTGGACGTATTTATAGAATTGTTGTAGTACGATTACTCTAATATTGTGGAGCTGTTACTTAGTGGGATAATTATGTGATAACTGCTCTAATGAGTTTATTTAGAGAGATTTGTGGAGAGATTCCTGTGCTATCTGGGTTGGCACATAGTTATTTAATTGTATATGATAAGTTCGTTAGGAGAGCAAAACATGTACTCTCCACGTACTCCTCCATGTGTGTATTTAGTTTTAACCAAATTGATGCACGTGTGTATTTAGTTTTAAGCAGATTGATTCCGATTTATAGTCCTGAGCCGAATTATAGCCAACGGACAGATCATAGCCCCAAGCTTGACCTGTGAAAATTTTCAATTAAACTGGTTGAGCTTCCGACCTATAAATCGGAATTGTGATTATGGCAGCCCCCAAGCTCACCTTGTTGAAAAGAGAGAAAAATAAAAAAAAAATTGGTAGTAACAGATGAAATAGATAAACAAATAAATAAAGATGAATAAAAAAGGTGAGATAGTTATGGCTATTCAATCAGTGGTAGCCCCCAAACTTAGCCAGTTAGTCGATATTTATTCAAAAACAATTGAATGGTAAGAGTTGTTCGATCAATATAATTATGTGGGGGATACTTTTCTGTTTGAGAACAATTTTTCATGTATGGCATATAGTATTTGATTGACACGAACTGAAAAGTTCGTTCGTATTAGTTGATCGAATTGATTGTATGATCCGAGAATGTAATGATCAATTGTCTTTGAGAATTTTTCCGACCCACAATAATTTATTGACGAATTTCTTGTCCAAAGCAATTAATTATTGAATATTGACTGAATAATAAAGATTTGTAACATAAATAAAATGGGTTGAAAGTAAACATGCATAAATTATTGTAAAATAGAAAAATAAAAGAGATGAGTCCATCACCCATGTATCAAAGTAACGATCATTGCTAATCGAGTTTGTTTTTTTTATTGGTATTTTTAGGATTGATATTTGAAGTTGAATGATTGCATCAAAGTATCACGTGTGTGTTGTACTTGAACTTGAGTGTCCGATCTTTATGGTCGGTTATTAGGGATAATTAGACATAATAGATAGGTTGGTATCTTGTGCATTTGGAAATTGGAGCATAGTTCGGTTTTGATCTGATCGTGTACTGAATGGCTTATAGATCAAGGAAGATTAATAAAAAAAAATTAAAAGTAAAAAAGTAAATATTTTAAAAAGAGAGCACATAACTGCGTTTCAACGTATGAACTTAGTTTAAATACACCTTTGAGAAAAAGATATTCCCTGTACTTGTATTGCCACAAAATGTATGTATCTCGTCTGATGAGCTTTGGGTGTTTATCACCGCGGCTTTAGCTTCCGATCCGCTATTGATTATAACCTGTAAAATAGGATAAATAATTCGGTAGAAAAAACGGTAGTGGGGTTAAGTAAACTCGGCTCCACGGTGAGCGCCATATGTTCCTGTCCAGTAATCTGAGCCGAGGTATAACTCCTTCTAGTGCCGAGATATAACTCCTTCTTCCGTGGAGGAGGTTGGGACCTGCAAAGAGACTCCAACGCTCAAGTTAGTAAAAGTATAAGATGAATATCAAATGACTCAGAATGAATAGTATTGTGTACCTAAGATTGGAGGTGGACGTATTTATAGAATTGTTGTAGTACGATTACTCTAATATTGTGGAGCTGTTACTTAGTGGGATATGATAACTGCTCTAATGAGTTTATTTAGAGAGATTTGTGGAGAGATTCCTGTGCTATCTGGGTTGGCACGTAGTTATTTGATTGTATATGATAAGTTCGTTAGGAGAGTAAAACATGTACTCTTCACGTACTCCTCCATGTGTGTATTTAGTTTTAACCAAATTGATGCACATGTGTATTTAGTTTTAAGCAGATTGATTCCGATTTATAGTCCTGAGCCGAATTATAGCCAACGGACGGATCAAGTCCCATTACTTTCATAACATAATACAAATGGGGAATAGTAGAAGGCTAATATTTTTAGTGTAAAAAGAAAACAAGAAAGTTGATTAGTGTTAATTCAAATATAAGGTAAAAACAAATAAATATTGATTAGTAGAATAAAAATATCTAAAGAATCTTTTGATAGACTATAGGTTATAGTCAAAGAAGTCACAAAACTTGGTACTTGCATTACCATGGGACATGGGTTGCTGCTGTTTTAGTTTTACTCAAAGAAGTCAACGCCTTAGTAATTGGTGCTATTGATTTAGAGAAACTTGACATTAACTCCAACATTAATGAGTCAAAGTCGAAGACTATGGACCATGATCAAGGTACATATAAAGATATACATAGAACAGAGAGAACAATGACTCAAACAAGATGGCAGAAGAGGAATCCATCATAGAAGAGGTGGAAGAGTACACCAAGAACGCGGGGTTTCACCAGTTTCAGTTCCGTTTATGAAAAAGTAGAACCATGAATACCCCTTATTCAAGCCAAATAAAAAACAATGCATATCACAAAACATTAAATTCATTGTACTCCTATGGTTCACAACACTTGCAAAGACTAACCACATTCACCAAATATTACAAACACGTCAAAATTTAATGTTAAACCTGCCAATAACAACTATGTCACATTCAGAGATTAAAGCATACTTTCAAACACTAATAGGAACGTACCTGCTCATCTAAACCTACACCGCTGCGTTGAACCCAATCATCCCTGCTCCTCACATTCCACTGGCACGTTCCCTCTACAACACGGCTGCAGGACCCCATCCTCTATGAATAAATTGAAATCATAACAACAATTAGCACAATTGGGTATACTTAATGTGTCGTTCACTTTTTCGCTTATTTCACCAGGCTAACAACATCTACTTTACAGATTTTAAAGTGAAACTCACCTATTGCTCTAAATACAACGCACTTTGTCGTACTGAGTATTTATCCCACCAACTTCGTCTGCCCAGCACTGTACCCACCACGGCAGGAACCGTTCAATACCTGACTACATCCACTCGATGAACACATTCAAATGACACAAACACAGAAATGGAAGACCCCAAAAACCACCACGTCGGTAAACCACCTCCCTCCTCTTTGTAAGCTCCCTACTATTGCTCCAACAATCATATTCTTTGGAAAACACAGTTTTCTTTTTATTAAGGCATTCGGCAGGGTGGCCTAAGATTGAGCCGACCGGAAATCACACCCAAAAGACAAATACGATGTAAAACAAAAACACTAACAACAACTACACTCCCTCTTAGTGGAACTTACCTCCCCAATCCCGATGCACATAAGCCTACGGCACTCCTTGAATGAATCCAAGGCCCTACCAGATAAGAACCTTGCTGCTTCAATAGCGGAGGGAGACGGCGACGCAAGGAGTGAGCCACTGGAGAGAAGATCGCCGGGGAGAGGAATCAGCTGCTGGAATATCTTAAAATCGGCTCTTCTCCTTGGGAAGATGACAGAACTCAGCATAGCATTATGCATCTCAACATTGCGTTCCTTTAACACACATCTGATTAGTTATAACTTTTTTTTTTTGGTTTCCCACGGTAAATGGGTTGCTGCATGCACAAGGCGGGATTCGAACCCCCGACACTTGCTTAAGCGGACTAGTGAGCTAACCACTAGACCAACCCAACTTGTTTAGTTATAACTTTTTTATTTCACATATTTTTTCTTTTTCTTTTTCTTTTTCAAACTCATCATACAGTTTGGGCTAAAAATTATCAACCATTAATTAAAAGAAATAAGTTAGTCCAAAAAAAAAACGGGCATACGATCAAAGCCCATTAGCCAAGAGCCACCACCAGCTTATTCCAATTCAGCTATCTCATAATAAGCTTTCTTTGAGGATTATCTTTAGCCGTTTCATTGAGTGTCCTTCCATAGTCTTTTTGGTCTTTACACAATATTATACACAACAACTTTTTAATTGGCTACCTGATAGTACTTGTCATACCAATGTATCAGTAACGTGATTGTAACACCTGAAAATTTTTCTAAAATATCATATTCCAAATAGATGTAGTGGTATAGGTGAACATCTTCCTATAGAATAAGGGTTCATCTACTGTATAGATGTATTTTTGTACAGATTTACAGATTTTTGTCTTTTATTGGTTTAAAAGCGTGTCACTAAAAGTGTTGCTTAAAAAGAAAGTGTTACCCTTAATCGTTAACTTGGCTCTGATACCAATTTTTAGATGTAATTTCTTTTTCAAAATTTCTATTAACTCTTCATATTTTGCTTTGAGTAAGTTTATAATTTGTATAGATTTGGTTGGTGGTACTTTATAGTTTACAATTTCATAAAAAGTATTGACCATTTCTACTATTACTAATTCTGATTTCATTTTTATAGTTTTTCAATCTTGTTTTAGTTTATAATATTCTTTTTTGCATGAATTATTGTATTTAAAATCTTTTATCTGTTTATCTTTTTCTTTAATATAATTTTTCAAATCCTTAAAAACCTCTTTTATTTCTACATTTTCTGTTGTTTCTAAATATCTTTTTAATTTTTCAACTTCATTCTCCATTTTTTCTTTCAACAGCTTTAATTCTTTTAAGTCATAATTTGATTTTCCAGTCATTTATAAATTTTTTAGTTCCAACTTGTTTATATTTATTCTTATTTCTATCATTTTTATTATAAGGTCATTAATTTCGAACTGAAGATTATTTAATTCCCTTTTATACTCCTTTATTTTACTTTTTAAATTTTTCGCCCTTTTTCTTTTATTTTGTTTTCTGGTCTTTCAATCTTTGTATACTTCATTATTTATCTTAGAATTTCTGCAAATTCTATCATCGATTCATCACTATTTTCTAGAGATTCTATTAATTTTTCTAACTCTTCAACTTCTATTTTCAATTTGTCATAGATTATTTTTAGAGCTTTAAATGCTCTTTGATTTATTTCAGAAAACTGTAAATAATTCAACCGATTTTCTCTTTCAAAGAGCTCTTGTTTCTTGTCTTGATAGGTTACATATATTTTTTCTTTATTTATTGTCATAACTTAGTGTTTAGGGTTTCATTTAATTTTTCGACCTTTCTTGTTAATTCTTTTATTTCAGAATTTTCTTCTTTGATCTTTAACTTAGATAAACTTAACGGGCTATTAATTTTGGATTCTCTTATTTGAAAATTTGATGAAACTAATTTTCCTGATGGTTCTTTTAGTAAAAGAACTGGATTTTCAATAGCTTTATATTTTGGTATTTCTGTCTTTACAATTTTCTGAAATAATTCATCGACATAAATTCTTTCTCTATTTTTAAATATTATACTATGATGGCTATTTGTTAAAGCATAATTTATTGCATATGTAATTGAAAATGGTTCATCGTCTTGTTCCATTAGATTCTTTCTGTGAAATTTATATGCCAAACTTATAGATCTTCCAAGATTTTCAGTTGATAAAGGTATAGCATATCCAAGATGGGCATTGAATTTGACATTTACGTTTGCCAAGTTTCCATGAACAATTCCAATTATTTGATCTAGTGGGTCATCAGTAATTCTTTTGTCACAGATTGCTAAGCTTATTGGTGAATTAATTCCTTTCATATATGTAGATTTGATTAAGACTTGTATAGTACTAATATGAATCCATCCAATTTTAGATCTTTTTTGTTGATCCTTAATTTTCTCAATCTGTTTACTCAATTTTTTATCATTTATCAAAGCTATTTCAAGTTCTCCATTGGCGGATTTTATCTTTATAGGGGCTTCAAGTTGAATTTTTCCATAGTATATTATATTTTTTCTATTAAAAACTTCTTTTAAAAGATTTTGTTTATTAAAATTTTCATTTGATTTGAGATTTAATTCTGTTTTTAGAACAGCCTGTTTTTCATTATCTAGTAAGGCAGATAATCTATAATAATCAGATTCTTCTGTTAATTCTAAACTTTCTAAATAATTCATAACTATGAGATTAGGATAAAGGCGTACCTTTCTGGAAAAAAAAAACTTCCTTTATTTAGAATATTTTACATAAGATGTTTTATCTCCAGAGGGGAGATTGTAGATACTAACTCCAGAAGGGAGTTTAGAATTGGTTTTTCCTAAGGGAATTCTTCTTCAAACTATAGAATCGTCTCGGCAGCTTCCTCCTTGCTCTCCTAGCATATGAGTACTCTTAGCCTCCTGCTTTCTATGGTTTGATGCCTTCTACAATTGCCTAAGCAACCTATTTATAATGGTTGGGTCTGATGGACAATTCCCATCCTTACCCTTCTTATGACGTCATTGCTTACGTCATTGTTTAATATCTTGCACCAGCTACATTGTTAGTGCTCTATGACCTAAGCGCTTACGTCACTATGCAATAATGTTGAGAGATGCTTCAGATGTGCTGTCCTCCTCTTTCATTACGTGCCCTTCAGATGTGTTGTCTTCTTCTTTTATCATGTGGGTTGATTCTGTTTCATTATTGCTTTCTTCAGATAACTCTGAGACACATAGCTGGCACTTGTGGTCTTCTCTGTCTTTTATCAAATAGCAGAGATTCCTCTTTATCCCTTTGGGGAGCTTTTCTAAGAGTCCAGATAAGTTGTAGAATGCTGATTCAAATTCCACTAAGAGTCTCATCTCTCTTTCTTCAATTTCATTCCTTTTACTGGACACAAGCAAAGTATTTCTGCTTTTATAATTGATTCTTGTGTGAGATTCCATTGTTATCTTTTGAGTTCTTTCGAAGACCCTTGCTAGTGTGCTGGCTTGTCTTCCTTCATGACTGTAGATTGTTAAATCTTGAATTTGATCAATTGGTTGAAAATTTCCTGGGAAGACGGACATGAAGATTACTTGATGTGCTGGAACCAAGCATTCTTCTTCTTCATTAAAAATAGGTTGACTATTCGTAAATTTTAGGGATATATCCCTTGGATTTATGTTGTCAATCATATTTTTAAATCTCTTTACTGCATCAACGAATCCTGCAGGAAACTCACTAATAATTTTCAAATCATTAAAAATTAAAATTGTATCAATTAATCCATACTGGAAAAACTGATAGGTGTCAGATGGGGAAGCCTCTGGAAATATAACCAGCTTTGTTAGCTGTTCTTTGGCAATAGGATAATATCCCAAGATTGCCCTTTTTTCTTCAGTCCAATTCAGGACTATGTTAAGGGTTTCTCTAAGATTTGATCTACAGACCCTTTTCTTTTCCTTGATTTCAGCCCTTGTAGGAATGTTTCTTATTATCCCTATTCTCTGGGTTTGAATTGGAGCTTTATCTGCTTTTTTTTTAGGGTTTGCTCTGGATGAAGAGCTTCATATTCCCTGAAGGATTCTTTTGCTTATTCCAGTGTTAAAAATCCTCCTTTATGAATTATCCTTAATTGATGTGTAAATGGTGCTGCCTTTTCCCAGGCATCATATATTCCTTTTATGGGGCCATTATAAATTACATAATATTTTTTTATCTTGGATGGATTTTTTGATAATTTCAGCAATTGTTTTATTTTCTGGAATTTTTTCTTCACCTAATTTGTCCACCACGCTTAGCTGGCTGAACTCTGATGGTTTTGGTTGTTGTGTTGATTTCATTGCTTCGATGGCCTTCTTTAGGGATTGGATCTGTGTCCTTATTTGCTGACAATGCTTGCATTTTTCAAGTTCTTGTTCGTATTTCTGAATTTCTTGATCTAAAGCGTTGTAGACGAACTCCATTCTCTTGTTAATGTATCTGCAATAACATTTTTGTCACCCTTAATATATTCAATTTTTATTGGATATTGTAACAAAAATAATTGCCATCTTACCAATCGTCCATGATTATAATCAACATTTAAATTATATCGTATGAAATCTGTTAGGTAACTCGAATCTGTCCTTAATGTAAATTCTCTGGGTAGTAAATCAATTTTCCATTTCTTAAGAGATTTAATTGCTGCTAGAGTTTCCTTTTCATGAGTGGTATATCTCTGTTCTGTTGGAGTAAAAGTTCCTGAAATATACCTGCAAAGTAATTCCTTTATGGAATATTTAGAATCTAGTGATTCTTTTTCTTGTCCAAACTTTTTATAGCTTTCTTAGCTTTTAGACATCCTGACCAGGTTATGTCTGAAGCATCTGTTTCTACTATTAAGTAGTCGTTTTCTTCTGGAATATAAAGTTCTGGAAGTTTTTCACATAATTCCTTAATTCTTTGAATTTGCATACTATCTTTTTCATCCCATTTCCATTCTTTTTTAGTACTTATTTTTGAAAATAAGCTTTTAGTGTATTCTGTTATATTCTTTAGAAATCCTTGATCCGAAATATAATTTATACACCCTAAAAATCTTTGTAATTGTTTTCTATCTTCTATTTTATTAGGAAATAAATTTACCTTTTCTAAAACATTTGGTTGAAGTTTTAGCTTTCCCTGAGTGGATAGAATTAATCTAAGAAACTCTATTTCTTGTTTTGCTATTCTTGCTTTCTTTTTGCTAAGAACTAATCCTTTCTGCTTACATCTTTCTAAAACTATTAATAATTTTTGAAGATGATCTTCTTTATCCTGTTTTGTAAAAATTAGTATATCATCAATGTACACTAAAACAAATTCATTTAACTCTTTTAGATTTTCTTCCATAAATCTTTGATAAATACCTGGGGCTTGTTTTAATCCGAATGGTAATACATTCCATTCATAGAGCAATACACTTGTTGATTCTTTCATTGGGCAAGTAAAAGCAGTTAATTTCTTTGTTTCTTCGTCTAAACGAAGTTGCCAATATCCCGATTTTGCATCAAGAGATGAAAACCAAGTTGCTCCTTTAATTTTTTCTAAAATAGAATCTTTTTTTGGAAGTTTATGAGCATCACCAATAGTTGCTTCATTCATTTTCTTATAGTTTATTACCATCCTTCGTTTTTCCCTTTTAATTTCATTATTATTTTCAACATAAAAAGCTGGAGCCGCATGAGGACTTTTACTTAATCTTATAATTCCTTTTTCCAAAAGATCTTTACATTCTAATGAGAACTCTTCTCTATCTCTTGCGGAATAAGGAATTTTATTTGGAACATTTATCTCTTTTGTGGGATCCTTTAATTTAATGCTTACTAATTCATTATTTGTATTTTTAATATCTAGAGGATTTTCAGCACAAATTTCATCCAAAAGTTCTTCTATCTTTATTTCAAGATTATTTTTTGGAATATTTATCTGAAAGTATAGATTTAAATAACATGTTTCTAATATAGAAAATATTTTAAATTTTAAGATCTTATCTATAGTAGTAGTTGGTATTTTTATACGTTTTGATTTTTGATTTATTGAAGAATCGTGTGGAGCTTTTAAAACTATATATGTTAATTCTTGAATGAATGGATGATATAACTTTAAAAAGTTATTTCCTATGATAAAGTCCATTCCAGAATCTAACATGTATATAGATGGAACAATGAACCTATAATTTTGAATAAAAATTTCAACCATCTCTGCTTTTTGGTCAATTTTATGTATTGATTTGTCAGCTATTCTAACTCTTAATGATTTCTTTAATTTTTTCCAATCAAGTTTTATATTTGAACTAGCAAAGTATTGTGTTGCCCCAGAATCTATGAAAGCATTTATAAACTTTTCTGTTATTTTTATAGTAATAAATGTAGCATTATTACTCAGTCTCTGAGTCTGTTTCTGAGACATATTCAAAAATATAGTCTAAGTTATCATCGGATTCTTCTAATAGTTCCATGAAACAAGACTTAGCAATTTCTATTTGTTTCGTAAGATCCTTTTTATCCTTCTTTTTTGGGCATTCATTTGCGTAGTGTCCTTCTTCTTGGCAATACCAACATTTACAATTTTCTTTTTTATTCGGGCAATAGTTATTTCTTTGTCTTTTGTTTTTATTGTTATTTTCTTTTCTAAAATATCTCTTTTTTCTCCAGTTTGGATAGTATTTTCTTCTTCTAAATTGATATTTTCTTTTTCTTTGAAAATTTTTATTAAGACCATATTTTTGAGGTATCTCTTCATTATCCTGACAGCAAATTCTAATTATATTTGCAAATCTTTTTTGAGTTGCTTCTTGCATACAACGTTCTTTTATTTCCTCTCTTATTGCAGAGGTTGCTCCACCAAAGTTATTTTCAATTGTTCCTCTATTTATTTCTCTTATAAATCTTCCCATTATAAATTCATTAGCAGGATATGGAAGTTTTGTTATATACATACTAAGATAATGATTTTTATCTTCTTCTTTTAGTTTGTAATAATGTATTCTGTATTCACATATATAAGACTCTATATTGCATAAATCATATATCTGAATATTAGCTAAATGGTTTTTTGCTTCTTGATATTCTTTATTATAGACTTCTTGTCTATGATCTATAATATTTTTTTCAAAAAATTCTTTATATAGAATCATCATTATATATAATATCTTATCATAAGCTGTTGTTTTTGTTTCTAATTCTTCTATTATTTGGTTTTCTATAGATGTCATATAATCTCTTATAGTTCCTTTAGTATGAAATCCTATGTAATTCCAGATGTCTCTTCCAGACAATTCACTAAGTTTTGGATTAGTAAAGGCTTCCAATAAGAAGGAATTCAACCAGTTTTCGAAAATTTCTTTTTCATTTTTTTTACAGTCTAAGTCAAGCATTCTTTCTCCTTCCATTTCTTGGATTTTAGGAACGTATTTTGATGGTATTTTTGTATATTTTGAATCTTTATTTATAAATCCTTTTTTAAAAGCATAATTATCAAAACCTGTTTCCCATTTATATTGAGATTGGTTATCTTTAGATGTTCCAGCTTCATTTTTCACTTGTATTGGAATTGCTGGTTCTTCGTCACTTGAATAATCTAGGATGTGTTCTTCATTTTCTATATTTTCAGAATTTACTAATTCTTCTTCTATTTGAAATCCTTGTTCCATAATATTATTTTCTTGAGCCATTTTTAATTGTTTAAAAAGCATTGTAACTTCTTCTAATTTTTCTTCGATATTCATAATTTTAGTGGTGGTTTTACTTTTAGATCTGTTATGTTGATTATATTTTGAAACTTTTCTTCTTTGGGATTCTCTTTTTCTTTATTTCTTTGAAGTTTTATGGATACTAATATTTCTTCAAGCATATCTACTATAGAATTTAATTGTGGGTTAAAAGTATGATGAAGATGTGGAGAATCATTTCCATGGTAACATTTCTTAGGGATTCCGTGTGAAAAATAAGTTTTTTCAGGTTTTTGAAGTCCTTCAATAAAACTTATAGTAAAATAAAGATTTTGAGAAAAATCATTTTGTATTGATTTTAAGAATTCGGTGTCATTACAGTTAACATTAGTTAAAATCATTAATTTTTGATCTATTAATTTTGATAACTTGATTATTTCTTCTCTTAAATCTTCTAATTTACTTTTTTTTCATTAGGTGACGCTTTTCTTTGTGAAGAGTTACGATTTAAAATGTAGCTTTAAAAAGTGTGTTGTAACCAAATCTTTAAATCTGTACCAAATTTGCTCTATACACTAAAATTCACCATAGAATAATGGATATAGGATTAGGACTGGACTTGCATCAAAATCGGTGAGAATCGATTTGACCCGTGTATATTACTAGATTTCATAGAAACTGGGGAACTGGTCAGTTTTTGAAATTCGGATCGGTCTATTTTTTTTGAAAAAAAAAAAACCTTCCAATACTACGTCGTTTTAGTTTAAAAAAAAAAAACAAACAAAAAACTCTAATTTCCCAACGGCAACCCCAAGGCCCAACCATCCCCAACCTAAAGTCCTAAAGTCTCAGCTCACTCTCTCATCACAGATTCACTCACTCTCACCTCTCTACCTCACTCACCGCAGTTCCGAACGTTCACCGCCGAACACAACGGCAGCCAACGGAGGACGTCACTCGTCACTCCCATCGCTTGCTCCTCTGCGTCGTCTCGGCGCCGCCAGTGTCTGCTCGCCTCTGCCTTCTTCGTCTTTGTTGTCCTGGCCGCCTTGGCTCCGCTGTTCCTCGCCTGCCTCAGCCTCGTGCCTCTTCTGCCTCTGCTTCCTCCGTCGTCATCGTGTTGGCTCCTCTGCTGGCTCTGCTCTGCTCTGTAACGGGGCAACACTGCAGCGGCCTCAAGAGTTGGAAAACCGTCCCTGATTCTGTCTCTGACTTTCTGCTTCTGCACTGTAGTGTAGGTGAGTCTGGTTTTTAGTTATTCTTATTAATTTTTTATACTGGATTTTTGCTATTTTAATGTATTGATGGTAATTGTATTAGTATGTAAAACTGATTGATATAACTTGTAATAGGTTTAGATGAATTGTATTTGTATGTAAAACTAATTGATTTAGTTTGTTGTTCTCTTTGTTCTTTTTCCTTTCTTGAGGCTTGTATACTAAAGTTGGAGAAACAGATAATAGAGCAAAAGACATTTTCATTAACACTACAAAATTTGTTTCCTAGCTTGATAATCAAATGGTGAAGATTCAATAAAAAGGTCTTCTTCTGGTGTTGTGTAGCACTCTTTAATTTCCTCGGTGGATTAATCACTTTGCAATGGTTTGATTTGGAGGTCAATGGTAATAAATAAGAGTTTGTTTTTAAAAGAGAGAAAATGGGAAGGTTCTAGCAGTTTTAAGTTTCAACATGGAATTTTCATTTGAGTTGAAGTTTTTCTTGTTATATTTGTCTTGTTTTTCATTCAGGAAGGGTCTTCCATGTTCTGTTCTTTGGCCCTTTTGTTTTCCTTTGCATCTTTAAAACAAAGATGCTAAAAAGTGCAAAACAAGAGAGTGACTGTATGGAAAACTAGAAACAAGAAAATATTCAACAATGAATCTGTGAATTTACAGGCGATGAAAAGGTTGATTTCATTTTATAAGGAGTCATGGAAACGAGGCACAAAAGACAGGATAATTGATCATTGAATCTGTTTTGTTTTGTGCCAGTAGCTAGTGGATTTTTTTGTGTTAGGAGTGATTACTAGTTACTTTGTTTTGTGTTGATTGATCTGCGTTTTGTATTCTTGCTTTGGTTGTATCTTTTTGTCCTGTTGCTGCTGGTTGTTGTAGTTGTTTTGCTCCTCACCACCCTCTTTGGATTTATGGATGTGACTTAGGCTTTTCTAGGGGAATGTTCATCTCCACAAAAAAATATTGGAATGCTGCTATATTAGTTTATTTTCTAATGGAATATTTCCTGGAAAACAAAAAAGTCATAATTTCAGCCTTCATATTAATATATTATAACTTTAATATTCAGGATTTCTCTTTTTCTTGATTAATCTCTGGACATTTGATTATTTAAGTGACACCGGGTTAACTAGTTCAATCAATGACCTAGTAGTTTGACCGGTTCGGTTATGATAACTATGGTAGTTTGTCCTTTTAATCTTTCAGTGATATTTTTGTTGGTGCCTAAATCTTGAGGGAATTTTTGGTGGTTTACCCAATTTTCTCAAACATTATTTTTCCAAGATTGATATTTTTAGTACCTTATCCCAATGGACATAGTCTAAACTTGGCAGCGTGAACAGTTTCATCCATACTCCAGAAACTTGAAGATGAGATCGAATGAGAGCCCTTTGACAGAGATATACATACCAGGAGAATGGTCGGATGCAGTGGAGTTTATCGTGTCAAAGTGGAGTCCTCCTCCTATTGTTTTGATTTGCGGCGCCAAGAATTGTGGGAAAACAACGTTTTCCCGCCATCTCATGAATGTGATGTTGCAGAATGGCATGTGTTCCTACGCCAAGGTTGCTTACCTTGACACCGATGTCGGCCAGCCTGAGTTCACTCCTCCTGGTTTTGTCTCTCTCACCATTGTTGACAAAGTCACTTCAGGTATGATCAAAGATATTTCCTCATCCGTCCTTCCATTTTTATTATTATTATTAATATTATTGAGTTACTGAGGTTACACAAAGTAACATTTGGCTGAAAGTTATCTATGGAAGAATAAAAAACCAAAAGTACATGAAGGATCATGTTTTTGCTAATAAAAATACCTATATTTTGAATACATTGTCAAATGAATCAAGCGTATAGTGGCAAATTCTCTCTCTTTTTCATGGATAGTTTTGTCAGCCACAATCTTTGATTGTTCCTGCATAATTTAATTGTTATTAGTATTGATTCATAATAGCTTATTTCTTGCTCTTCTTTTCCTACCTGTTATTTTAGATTTGACAACTCCATGCCTGAAAACACCGGAGAGGTACGAAGTGTTTTATTTTCTTTATCTTAATATTTTGGGAACTTAATATCTCTTTTTTGTTTTATTTATTTGTTTGTTTTGCATGTTGTAATGTTTCTTTGGATTTGAAAAATTCAAATATTTGACCAAGATGCTCCTTGTCATACATGTTCTTCATGTATTAGTTATTCTTGCCTTTTGTTGATATGAAGCAATTAATTGGACTTCTTGACTTACTACCTGCCATTTATTTTGTAGGTGCCTTTATTTTGGTGATGTGTCTTCTAAAAGAGATCCATCAACATACTTAAATTATGTATTTTCCATATTTGATTACTACCGGAGGGAGTATTACATGTTTGATGAAGAAGACAATTCTCCTGGGACTCTGGTGCCTCTTATCGTGAACACTCCTGGCTGGGTGAAAGGTAAACCCATTTAATTTTCAGTTATTAATCTGACTTTTTCTTAGGGCTGCATACATGTTAGAATAATATTTTTATGACACTTAGCTGGGTTTTGCATTTATCTTGAATTCTAGGCATTGGTTACGACATATTGGTGGATATGCTGAAACATATTTGCCCCACACAAGTTGTTAAGATAGGCATATCCTCCACAAATAAGAATTTGCCTGCTGGAGAATTCTGGTTAGATAGGGAACATGATGGAACAATTGACTTAATCGAGATAAAGTCAGCTCGGCAAGACTCATTCAATAGATCGTAAGTCTAAGTCTGATTAGAAATTTATTGATTGTTTTCGATGCTGATGCTGCTAGTTTGGCCTTTTATTTTGATCTCTTAGTCTCTTATGCATCAAGTTTGATAGTATATCCTGTGTTTGTTTCCACAGGGTGCTTGTTCAAAAGGATGCACATCTCTTGCGTGATTTACGAATAATGGCTTATTTTAGACAGTGCTTCCCTGGTGATTCAGATATTTCTACTATCAAAGAACTTGCAAATTCCTTGGCCTCTCACTGCCCTTATGAAGTTCCCATTGCAAGCATAAAGATTCGACATCTTCATTGTGAGGTTGGATCCAGTTTGATTCCTTGTATGTTCTAATTCTAATTTAGGTTCATGGTTTCTTGCAATAGGAATGTTGCTGCCTTTTGACTTGAATGTTCATGGGTTGTAGTTTCACTAACAACCTCTTTGCTCTCAAGATAAGGCTGTTTTCATCCAACATTTCCTAAACCTGACAATGGCAGGGTCTCGTTACTAGCCAGCCACCATTTTTGTGTTCTGAACTTTCTTCTGTGTATTTGATTCATTTCATTTCCAGACCCAAAGGCTGTTTTCTTATTGTTTTACTATTTTTTTGCAGGTCCGAAGCTCTGAAATATTCTACAGTTTGAATGCTAGTATTGTTGGCTTAACAGTTGATTCTGAAGAACCTGAAGGTTTACCTTGGTGTCTTGGCCTTGGTAGGTTATTTTAGACTTGTCTCCAAATTCCAAAATGTTCCTCATTATGGAGGGTCATTTATTGAAAAACTACTAACATGAAATTTATGATTTAGATGTTGGTAGTAGGAAACAAGTGGAAAGCCCCTGATTCTTCATGTTTACTATCTATACAACTGGAAAACTTCTGATGCCTTGTAAATGAAAAGAAAAACTCCGATACATGAATCTTGATTAAAAGATGAAATGGATTATTGAACTCGATATCAGTTTCAAGCTTTTGGTGGGTCTGTGGCACACAAAAATATCGTGATAGGAGTTCTGGGGTATTTCCATTATATCTCATATTCTGTTGTTACATTTTTAAGATCATGTGTTAACGAATCTCTCACATGTGACTATCATACTAAAACAAATGCATAAGATAAAAGAATAACAAGTGATATTCCTCTCAAAGTGTTTCTTTCAACCAGTGCTATTTATTACACACTATTATAGACCATTAGTGGTTATGCATTGGGTAAATAAGTATTTTTCCTAGTTAATATAATTTGAGATAATATTAAAGGCTTGTTTTTTTTTTTCAATGTTTTTGTTTTGAATATTGTGCAAATAAAAATGTGAAAATAGAAAATAAGATTTTATTGTATTCATTCTTTTTTTTCCTCTGCTAAATCTGGAAAACAAAAGAACATTAAAAATAAAAAACAGAACAAAATTCCAAACCAAACAGACCCTAAATTTCTTCACTATTAAACACCTGCTTGATTTCCATCCAGGGATTGTGAGGGGAATTGACACAGTCAGAGGTGTGCTCTATGTGATTACACCTGTGCCGCATAGTTCTCTAGAAAGGGTCAACCTCCTCCTACAGGGTTATATACAAATTCCTACCTGCTTATTGCAAGTAAGACACTCTTTTATATCCTTTTGTTTTCTTAACATTAAATAATATTCATGTGGCGACATTTGACTCGGATAGCCAACTTTGCTTAGAATAAGAAAGGCTTGATTGTTATCATATTCTTTGTTAACTTGTAGAAACGTTAGGCACATTCTCAAACGTGTAACCAAACTCGCGTTCTTTCCTTTTGTTCTCTTATAGGAAAAGAAGTAATTAGTTGTTAAAATGTGATGTGCTAAATATTAGAAAAGGAAGCTACGCTAGAATGGTTTCCTATTTCTTGTCATGAGGTTGTGGGTGGGACTGGAAATGATGGGTGATGTCCATCTCTTAATGATTATAGAGTATTTTTAATACCACATTATTTTTCAGGTGTTAAAAGGGATTTGAATACTTTCATGTTCAAAATGAATATGACAACCTTGTTTACTCCCTCTAGTCCCAAATTGTCCATTTATAAAGTTTGATTTTGGTACCAAATAAGTGTCCATTTAGGAAAACTAGACAGCAATAGTTCATTTTTCTAAATGAAAGCAAGAGAATTAAGTAGCAAAAGAGAGCAAGTATAAGAAAAACAAAATTAACAAGGATAATTTTGTCACAATTAGTTTACTTTATCTAAAATCAAGATTTTTTCATTTCTTTAATTCACATGCGTAATTATAACTTGACAATTATTTGGGACCAAAAGAGTATCATTTTAACACTTTCTTCTAAATAACAAAAATTAGTGGACATGTGAATATTATTAACAGGTGATATTCATTTTGAACATGATAAAATCCAAAGTCCAAAACTTACATGTTATTTCTGACCATTGTTTTCTATTCATTCAGACACAACTAGGATACAGTCATCACTTATCACTAATCACCTATGGTTCTTTGTGATTAGAAGCACGGGTTTTACTTAAGATAGTGCTCTTATTTTGGGTTTGGCTTAGCGTTACCACGTGTAGAAATTTTAATTAAAAAGGGTAAAGTTTACTTTTTTTTCTCTCTAATGTTTTCGAAAAGTTTCGAAAATATTCTTAACGTCTAATTTGTTTTAATTTTGTTCCTAACGTTTTCAATAAGTGTCAATTCTACCCTTACTGAATTTTTTATGATCAACAATTAGTCAACTCTTCTTTTCCAATTTTACCCATAAAATCCATTCATCATCCTCCCTCTATTCACCCTTCCTTCCTCTCTTCCACACCATCCTCTTTCCAAATCCCCCACCCTCACACACCACCACCACCACCACCATCATCTCCCCTGCCTCTTTCAACCACTATGCACTGCCATTGCATCTGCCTCCTCCACCATTGTCCAGGGTTGGGGGGGGGGGGGTGGGGGTTGGTGATGATAGAAAAAGTAATTGATTATGAGAATTAGGGTTAGCATTGGAAAAAAAAGTTGAATAACTGTTAACAGTCAAAAAATTAACGGTAGAGGTAGACTTGAAATTCGTTGAAAATGTTAGGGACAAAATTAAAACAAATTACGCGTCAAGGTTATTTTGAAAAAAATTTTCAAAATGTTTGGAGCAAAGAATTTATTCTATTATTTTTAGAGTTTTTCATGCATTGAGTATATCAGAATATTTTTATTTTTATTTTTTTCTATTATTTTTTGTTTCACTTTTACGGTTTTACCACTCTTAACCGAGTTGCATCGTATGAACAATTATGGTTCCTTTTCAGGTTTATGGATGCATATCACCTTACATGACAGCGAATGCTTTGACCACAAGCTAGTTAATAGTTATCGTCTTGAGTTGGTAAAGATGACCATTGCAGTAACATAGCCGTACTAGGCTTCTTGATTACTGTAGATGCTTCCTTTTCCATGGAACAATCTCCCAGGATAATAATTATATGTGTTCGATTGAGAGTTTGTTTCCTAGGTGGAAAAATATAACAACTTTGGGAATTGGGATGCTAATTCGTTTCTCTGAAATATAATAATAGAAAATTGGATTAGCTTACTAGTGTTCTGAATTCCGTTTAGCAATAATTGTCTTGCATAAAGCTTGCAAGCTATCATTTACTTTACCAATGATAAGAACCAGAAACTTTAGTAGCTAAATTGATGAGTTGAATTAGAGATGAATATGTTTGGGGAACTATGACGTTGATAACGATTCATATTTGCGAGTTTTGTGGAGTTAGGTAACTAAGATTTTTCTTTTCCTAGGGTTTTAAAGCCAAGGAGTTGTGTTATTCATGGGTGAAGATTGAGAGTGGAGTTGTGTAACCTAAACAGCTAATCTCATTATATTGATCATGTGTAAACTTCAATTGCAAATTAGGGCCAACACAACATCTTGCATATTTATTGCTGAGTAGTTCCCATAACACCCGTCACATTTGATTTATATAATTATAATTATAAAGATAATTTGTTTTATAAATGTCTACATCAAAATTGCTCCTAGACTTGGTTGGTTTTCATTGGTATTTTATATTTATAGCCAAACGGGATATCCAGTCAGGTTTGCATTTTATTAACTGTATACATATGTTTGTCATCGGTTACAAACATCATAGTTGGTAGTTACAAGTTCTGCAACCTGTTATAGGATTTTGACTTTTTGAGGCTTGATGATGCTGATTTTGTTTTCCTTAGTTTATCAACCATTAGAATTATGAAATCAACATCAAGTAAACCAACAACACTCTTCCAAACTACTTTAATTATATTTGGATTTCCTTAACTGCATATATGCATTTTCCGCTAGTTTTGTTTTTGGTATTAGTATTTTCCACTAGTTATAAATACAATAAATGGTCGTTACAAGTTATGCAAATAGGTTACAAACTACGAGGCTTGTTGATGTTTCAAAATCCTAAATGGCATGGCCCATGCAAGCAGGGACGGATTTACATGGTAGCTTGTGGTGGCAAGTGCCCCATTGAGTTTTATAAAATTCTTAAGTAGTATGTAGTATTAAATTTTATTTGCCCCCACTATATAAATAATTTTGACCCCACTCTTCACAATTTAATGTTATTGAAAGATATTTAATTAAATTTAATTTTATAAATATATAAAATTTAATTTTAACTATTTAATAAAAGAGTAATTAAATAAATAATAATAAAAAAATGAGAAGTCAAAATAAATAATCCTAACCTTAATTATTCTCAAAATCAACTTTTTTGCTACTATATTTTTTTACTTTCTTCCAGTTTTCTATTTTTCTATTTTCTCTATTTTATTTTTTAATTTCTTTTGTTTTAATTAAAATTTTATTTTTATCTTTTTTGTAAATTTTCTTTTATTAAATTATATTACATTTATTTTATAATTATACTCTTGTGTAATATTTTTATTTTTTGATTAATGGTTATTGTATAATAAAATTTTATTAGTATATTTTTCTATGATTTGTTTGCTGAGTTTTTATATTCATATTATAATTTTAATTTTTTGTGAAATTATAAAAATTAGGGTAAATTATTTTTCTCCAATATTTAGGTTTTTTTAAATATTTTTAATGTTTAATTTTATTTAATTTTTTCTAATATATTTTATTCATTCAATTTTATTCTTACACGTTTTTAATTTGTATCAAAATTATCCCTATAAGCTTTCAATTTATTCCTAACATTTTATATAAGTTGACGTTTAGGGATAATTTCGACATAAATAAAAAATATTAGGGACAAAACTGAATGCAACTAAACATTAGGTGTATTTTAAAAAAAAATTGTAAATATTAAGAACAAAAAATACGCTTTACCCTAAAAATTATTGTTTTTATTGTGTATGATTTGCCCCCACCAGCAAAATTTTCTGGATCCGTTACTGCATGCAAGGTGCCATGGGGAGGGTAGTGCTTTCAACCTTGTATAATGCATGGACATCAAATGTCCATGGGAGGCCGTGGCCAGTGGCCACTCTAGTTAGAAGCTAAACAAATCCAAAATAAAATCAAGTTCTTGTTTGCCACAAAATAACTCCTACAAAAATATCCAACACCAGCAACCAAAATTCTCAGAATAAATATCCCACTTTTATACGCACAATGAAATTCTAAACTCCTACAAATTTACAACACAATATAATGCCCGCATTTAACTTATTTATTACCTCTCTGTGTGCTAGAAAACTATCAATATATATTTTTTCACAAATTTAGTTATACAAGAAATTAAACTAGTTACAAACCTCAATAATGTTTTCCAGATTAATCATACCCGCGGGCAATGGGATTCGCCATCAGAGCCGACCTTTCAATTCTTCGGACGCCACATGAACCATGTACCCTCTAACAGTAGCAACTAAAATTCCCAGAATCAATATCCAACTCTTTTTTTTTTGTACAATGAAATTCTAAATTCCAACAAATTCACAACACAAATGTCAACAACCTTATAATTTTTTGGTTAGAACATAGGCCGTGTACTAAACCATAGGAGTCATGTACCCAACATACCAATGAAAATTTCCAGAGTCAATACTATTTGCACAATGAAATAGTAAAGGGTAAAAAGAGGTTACTTTATGGGTGTGCAAGAGTGAGAGGATACAGTGGGCACGAAAGGAATTATAGGTTATGGATGCGTAAGAAAATAAAAGGGGGTCATTGTCTTATTGATTGTCAACTTTTGGGTGTAGAATTTCAATAAAATAGTCAAACGTTTCTAAATTATTGGTTCTCAACTTCATTCTCCCTTGTTGAATTAGCAAAACTCTTTTAAATTCAAGTGTTTTAAACTTTTGAGGTGTAGAATTTCAGACACATGCCAGAGCGCATCTTATCGGGTAAGTTCACGAGTTGAAGATAAGCAAACTCGAACCGCTGACATTCGTCACAGGTTAAGCTACAGCCTCTCAGTCCCCAATTGTCTACCATAAAGGCCAACCATAGACAATAACTTTCCCTCGAATACAGCTTACAACTTTCATCATATTATGCTCTCTTAGGTTGTCCTATAGTTTTGGTTCTATGTTGCTGAACGTGATGGAGAGAAAAAAGACACTCTAATATTGAGGATGCAATGTGTTTTAGCGACGATGTAGAAGCAAAATTAGGTTGAACAGATTGATGCAGGTCCAGATTGATCCATTAATATGCCCTTTTCTTTGACAAGTTGATCAAGCTCATCCATGCCTAGTTTTACTTTCCAATTGTTTGTTAAGGAGATGCCATGATTTTATTGTATTAGCAAGGCTGCAAAAAGTTCAGGCAACAAAAGTAGAAGAGATTGTGAAAAGTATGATAGTGAAAAAGTAACTATTACTCCGGCCAAAGAAAAATATTATACAGAATTAATCATAATTTAATTGCAATCAAGTTTTTATCGGTTAAAAATTAATCAAATCTTTACATACAGGAAAAAAAATGATTGAATCCCTACTATGGAAATGGAGCACACACTACTTTAATCCTAACATTTTCTATGGAATAAATACCAATGACTAAATTATCATTGAACTTGACTTAAACGGTGAGTGATGTATTCTAGAAGAACCACTATTCCCACCTTCATTTGTCCAACTATCTCATACACATCTCCGAAACACCCCAGCACCAGTTGCACACTTAAAAAAGAAAAACAAACTGGCTTCATCGCCCACCTGCCTTTACTTCCTCCGTTTTATTTGTTGACGCTCACTATGATGTAAGCTTGTGGTTCTCATCAAGGGCGACTCCTTTTGTTTTGTTTTGGTATTTTTTCCACCCTCAAAGTAGGATGCTAGTTAGCTGCATATATTTTGTGGGATGCGAGTTAGCAGCATTAAAACACCAAAGGTATTATTAGCAAGAGGCCATCTTCAATTTTATCAATTAGATTACACAAAATCAGATAAAAAAAACTATTATGCGCACATAAAAAATCAGCCACCATATATTTGTATATATGTGTGTTCGAACAGGAATTAGTTAAATGGTGACTTAATTTTGGTATACGCATAGAATAGTTGGATCTAGAAAGCTACCTCAAGGTTGATGAATGAAATTTGACATACTACTGGTGCCTGTCTTGGCAAAACAATGTCCCGTAGAAAGATACCCTTTTTTCATTTGAAAGCCAACACGCTCTGACATTGTCATCAAGATCTCTAATGAAATTGCACCCTGAAGATTTAAACAAACACTTACTATATAATTGATTATGTTAAAATCAATTTACGTATTAATGTTTTAACTGAAGGGATTTCGAGATAATTTGTTTTGTTTGGATTGTACCAAAAAAAACTCTTTTCGTGTGATAAAAAAAGTTTTGGTGAATATAGAGGAATAAGAGCAAGAGACAAGAAGTCATGGTGGTAGAATGAGTGTACAAAAAAAGATAAAGACAAAAAGAGAGTGCTTTATAGAGTGGTGTTTGTGCCGCAATGCAGATAACAAAAAAAAATATAAGGCGGCTAAGAAAGACAAATAATTGTAAGTGAAATAAAAACAAGAGCATATGAGAGTCTCTACCAGCCTTTAGACACGAAGGAAAGATAAGAAAGCATATATAGAATCGCAAAGAGCCGTGAAAGAAGAACAAGAAACTTGGATCAGGTTAAGTGCATAAAGAATAAAGATAGAGAGGTTTTGGCTCAAGATGAGAAGATCAATGAAAAGCGGAAAAGCTACTTCCACGAGTTATTTAATGAAGGACAGAAGACTCTTCTAAGCATTGGTCGGTTATGCACGAGGGAAGAAAATCAAAACTTCGACTACTATCGACTATCGAAAGATTCGAGACTTCGAGATAAAAGAGACTCTAAAGCGGATGAAAAATGGCAAGACAGTAGAACCTAATAACATTCTGATTGAAGTTTGCAAAGACCTTGGAGAGAAAGACATCAATTGGTTAATCAAGCTTTTACATGAGATTTTAATGGCAGAAGATGTCAAATGAATAGAGAAAGAATACCTTGGTAATCTACAAGAATAAAGAAGATATACAAAATTGCAAAAATTATAAAAGGATCAAACTCATGAGTCATACCATGAAGTTATGGAAAAAGGTGATAGAACGAAGGCTGAGACAACAGACACAAGTAACAGAAAATCAATTTGGGTTTATACCAGGTAAATCCACTACCGAACCTACATACATATTAAGAAAGATGATGGAGAGGTATCGTAATAATAAAAAGGATCTACATATAATATTTATTGATATGGAAAACGCGTACGATAGGGTGCCAAAGGAGGTCTTATAAAAAGTTTTGGAAATGAAGAGAGTAAGGATCGCATATATTCGAGTAATTAAAGACATGTATGATAGAGCTACAACTAGCGTGAAAACTCAAGGTGGTATGACAGAGAAATTTTCTATTGGTATTGAGTTACACCTATGCCGATGATATTGTCCTTATGAGAAAGTCAAGAGAAGACCTAAATAAGAACCTGAATTTATAGAGAGAAGCTCTAGAAGTATATAGTCTGCGCATAAGCCGTAGCAAGGTAGAACATAAGAAATGTAAGTTCGACAGCCGAAGGTAAAACCCTAATACAGAGGTGAAGCTTGGAAAACACATCCTACGAAAAGTTAAGTTTTAAGTATCTTGGATACACCATACAGAATAATAGAATTGAACAGGATGTAAATTATAGGATCCAAACAGGTTGGTCAAAATGACGGAGTGCGTCTAATTTTATATGTGACAAAAAAGTGTCTTTAAAACTTAAAAGGCAAATTCTATTACACTGCTATCAGACTGGCTATACTTTATGGTACAAAATGTTGGGCGGCTAAAGGGGAGCACGAACATAAGTTAAGTGTAATAGAGATAAAGATGTTGAGATTGATGAGTATTCATACGCGTTTTGATAGAATACGAAACGAAGATATAAAAGAAAGAGTTGAAATAGCATCTATTATGAAAAAGATAGTATAATCGAATCTCAGATAATTTGGACATGTGAGAAAAAGACCAACAAAACACCCAGTCAAGAAGGTGAATAAAATGGAAGATGAACAAGAAGTGAAAGACAGAGAAAGATCTAAAAAGACTATCTATAAAATGATCAAACGATATCTACATGTAAACGATCTCTCCGTAGACATAATACATGATAGAACTCAATTGCATAATTTGATCCATGTAGCCGACCACATCTAATAGGACAAGACTTTGTTTTTGTTGTTATGTGATAAAACTACTAAAAAGAGCCCGTTATTATTTGTATTATTGACTTATCAAGCAAAAACACAATAATGTGTGCATCGAACAAAAACCCTTTTCAAAAAAAATAAAAATAAAAAGGAGAGGAAAGGAAACTTAAAATTTGGACAGCACATAATCCCTTACATCAAAATTACCCAAACATGATAAAAAAATTTCAAAACGATGAAAAAAAAAGTCTTCTTTTGGAGTTCAACAAACATACTCTCTATTCTCTATGGTCTTTCATTATAGTTTAAAATGAAATTCATTGAACTCCTCCCCCTTAACGTGACAAGTTAATCCTTTAAAAATGGAAATCATATACAAGAAAAACTATAAGAATTGGTGATGTTTGGTGTCTTACCTCCTGGATGAATATAGGTGCTCGCTTCACGGATTTGACAAGCCACTTTGGGTGTTACCTAGAAATACCTTTAGTTAGTTTTGTAATTCATACCGACAAAAACCATAGCTACAAAAGACATACATAAATATAATGCATGTACACTTGACAGTTTTAGTTATACAATAAGAAAAAGGCTTTAATTACTCTGTAGGTCTTTATAATTTATCACATTTTAATTAAGTCCTTATAGTTTAAAAGTATGTACTTAAGTCCTTATATTAGATAAAAAATTCCAATTAGGCCTTTTCTAACTATTTTCTTTTGTTAAAAATACAACTATTTTTTGGAATATTCATTTTTGTGTTTGATGTAGGATGAATTATGGAATATTCTAAAAGAAAATATTCTAGGATTATTGCATTTTTTTCTGAAAAATAATTAGTAAGAATCTAATTACAAATTTTTATCTAGTACATGAATCCAATTACAAACTTTTAAATTGTAAGTCCTAATTAAAAATTTGATAAAACTATAAAAACTAACAGAACAATTAAACCTAAAGAAATTTGCTAAAGATAATTATTTAAAGTGAGGTGCAACAAGGGGAGGATACCATATAATCCAAAGCATCAAGCAACAAAAACAAGGAAACTACTAGAACAGCAAAGCTTTGCCCCACCACTAGGTGGGATCAACTACATGAATTAACAAAATTCTAGTGTCTTATCATATACCATGTCTAAATTACCCCATTTATGCTTAAAAGTTTGGGGCACCCTAAAAGACCAATAAAAGGAAATAATTACATTATTTGTTTGAAAAAAGTGATTAGTAAGAAAAAGAAGCTGGCTGGGTTTTACATGAGCTTTAACAGCAACACACGTGCGGCTTCATCCATATGTTTGCACCTACCAACTAGATATTTCTAGAAATTACCAATATGTTCTCGCATTTTTTTCCAAATCTCAGAAGGATGGGGTGGAAGGAATATGGTACCCTGACCATTTAAAGTTGAACTTGATCAGTTTAGCCTTATGACCCCTTATCTTTCCATGGTATAGCAAAATGGTAGAGTAAATAGGAAGGGCAACAAATATCAAGTTTGATTTCAAAGCCTAAGCATACATACAGGATTACAGGCCTTAACTCTAGCAAACAGAATGAGTCTCATATCTCATGAGAACATACGCAAAGATTGTACAGCAGTCTATTTATTCTTGTAACTTCTCCTCCCCCTCCTTTTAAAATCAAAAGAATATGGAGCTCAGAAAATTAGTTATTCTTTTGGGTGCTTTTAATTCAAATCCATTGTTTTTACCCAAATAATAGGTTTTGATCTTTAGATCAATCTGAAATGTTTTCTTGCAGATCACACCTTCAGTTCCTAAATCATTCCTTGAACAGAACCTCATTCAGTGCTTCCACCTTAATAGACCTATTTGGAAGCCCAAAGCTCCCCTTGAGGTTCAGTTCAATCCTTTTTATGGATCCGTTTGTAAAACAGTGCTTAATAGAATTACTACAATAATTATGTTGCATGTCTCAATGTCACATAGGGCTAACTATCTTTAAATGTGTGTCATTTGTTGACTGTTTTGCTGAGCTCTGAATCTGTTCCATATCTATTTTTGCATTGTTCTGATGATGCTGATGAATGTCAGGTTTGTCAGGTTTGCCATAGAACTTTGATCCAGTTGGTTCACTAGTTTTGATGGCTTTAGGGAATGAGAAAGACGCCAAATCATTTTGACAATGCACATTCTATGTGCCAGCACTTAACGTAATGCAATGTAATTATCATAATTTAATCAAGAATTTTGGACAAACAATTACCTAAAACAGGCACACCAGGAAGTGCTTGATCTGTCCTATTCTCTTCCGTTACTTTAGTGGTATTCACCACATTTGTGCTAGTGTGCAGTAAGGATCCATGGGTTTTCTTCACCACTTTCGCCTTCCTGTGAGAATCAACTAGAGTTATCATCATGTCCAACAGAACATGAATAATATAAATAAACATCAACAATTTAGGCACAAACCTGATTAGCTTTCGCTTAATAATGCCGGCTTTTAGTTTCGATACCCCTTTATAGACAACGAGAAGTATTATTTACATTGAAGAAGAATCCACACATAAACAGAAATGGAAACAAAAAGAAAAGGAAAATAAGCAAAGAATCTTGGACAACTAATGTGTACCATCACCCACCTGGTTTAATAATCGCAGATGTTGAAAGAGGTTTCCGATTGCCCCTTTCAGCTTTAATGGAAGCAATGACAGAATCACCACTAGGCCCCAAGCCTTTTCTTCCCACCAACTTCACTCCTATCTTTTCACAAAGGTAATTCAATCTCATTTCATCACCTCCTCTTACTTCTCTTAGGTCAAGAATCTGTTGCCTTGATAGTAGAGTGTAAACATGAAGCTGCTGCTGCTGATTAAAATGTGACTGAAGCTGCTGAAAAAGCAATTTGTTTGAGTGCTGTTGTTGGTCTTGTTTTGCAACTTCATGACTCTTCTTTCTATGCTCACTAAATGTTACCCGCAAGATTGCTGGTGACTTGGAGTCTGCATTCTTCCGAGCAAAAATGGCAGAAAAGCTTCCAAATTCTATATCAGGTTCTCTAAATAAGTCGGCAAGAAGGGAAGCACAAGAATAAGCATTTGAAGGAGCCCTATCAACCTTCAATCTTCGGGATCGAATATCAGCATAGTGAGCCATATTTGCTGCTTCTCTAAGACCACTAAGAAAAGCCCCATGCATGGTAGCAGGATAGCGCCTAGTGGTTGCCTCCCCAGCAAAGAAAAGTCTACCATCTCCAACAGTTTCTGCTAAAATATCATAATCATCCCCGGAAGCTCCAACTGCAACATTAGAATAAGAACCAAAGCAGAAAGGATCATTTCCCCATCTAGTACAGACAGTTTGGATGGGTTCAGGAACACTAATTCCTTTTGGTTCATAGATACCTGCACACAGACAAAGCATGTGTCATAAATTTATCCTAAACAGAACGGTAATGAAAATTGAGTAACGTTTGACTCATTTTCATAAAATACTTTATTAGGAATAGTTTTAAGCCAAACTCACAACGGTTACTGTGGAAAACATTCAAAAAGGTCTGATATACTAACTGATATTGATACAAGAATTGGATGTTATATATAGCCTACACAATTACGACAATCTGCCCCCCCCCCCCCCCCCCCCCAAAAAAGGATATGTGGGTTCGTCAATATATACTAAAGAAAATGTTATAATTACATAAATAGCAAATAAACTTTAACAATATAATTAGTGGTGGAGTTTCCATGCTATAACAATGATCCAGTTTAGGTTTTATACATTTTGCATAAAATAAATAGACCAAGCAAAGTACACAGGGAACTCAGGAAATCATGCCAGCTGCTTGAAATATTTCGAAGACAGACTTGCAACTTCTTATCTTGTGGTTCATTTTCCCCTTTTTTTAGGTACCATTGGTATCCAGAAAATCTACTATCTAATTATGAGGGGAATGGAAATCTAGGTTACAGTTTTCATGGAGTTACCCTTGAGAATTTGAAGAACACGTGTGACTGCATCTGTTGGGGGCATGCTCTCGAACTTATGTGCAGCTTCCCCTGCCACTAAAGCAATCAACAGTGGACCACCAGCAACTGGGGCATAACTGTAGAACAGAAAAAACTCCCCACGGCGACTTGGATCATCAGTAAGGTGTCCAAAAGTGTCAAGATCCGTCTCCCAGAATACATGAGGAAAAAGCATAGCAACCTTATTCAGTAGACCAAAACCCAATCTTTTTATTCCATCAAGTTTTCTTTGAGGCAACTCAGGTATAAATTTGATGGACCCCTTCTTTAACACTCCTAGTGGAACAGTGCACAATGCCATATCACCCTCAAAGACCTGATTTCCTGCAATAACCTGCACTCCATCACCACTGTATCTAACAGTATGTACAGTTTTCTCATATAGAATAGACACGTTCTCGGCCAAAGCTTGAACTAACTTCCCATTTCCTCCAGGCAAAAAGCAATGATCCCCTCCCATATCATATGGATCATCTTGATCCCAAAACGCTAGCGAAAGATGGGACAACAAACCGGCATTCGCATACTCCAAATTGGCTAGATGCCAATTGAACAAGTTCATCTCCTCATCATTCACCGCATCCTTGTACACTTGCCTAAACGTTTCCAATGCTGCACCAAGGGACACATCCATAGATACCTCCCCCATCAACTGTCTAAGCCTGCTTGCCTTGTCAAGCAAACGGTTGAACGCATTTTCCACCTTTACATCCATATCAGGGTCAACTGGCTTTCCATCGAGACTATAAAGTGGACACTTATCCCTTACCTTATGAAGCACATCACCTAACTGCCTTGCTACAATGCCAAGAGGATTCCCTAAGGTACCAGTTAAAACACTCCCGCCCAAATCCGCAGCTGCACACACCCTATTCCCTCCTTCCATCTTCTTCGTATAAACTCGTCCACCAGCGCGCTTCCTCCCTTCCAAGACCGTTACTTTAAAGCCAAATCGCATCAGCTGCCTAGCAGCCGCCAATCCGGCCAGGCCAGCGCCGATGATGATCACGCTCGGTTTACTCATTTCCAACGGAATTTTTTCCTTAATCAAGGGTGCAACTCCAAAATTGATGTATCCATGCGAGACGAGGTAGTTATAAGCGGAGTCAAGAAGAGCGTGGTAATGCTGAGGTATGTAGTCAACAAACATCTCCTTCGAGACCCACTGGGACACATTCTCGCGCCATTTGGCAATTATATGGTTCCTAATGAGAGTGTAGTTCACCTGCTCTATCCCTCCGATGACCGGGAGAACCCCCGCTTCGATCTCCTCCTCGGTTAGCGAATCGGCTGGAAACCCGGCGCTGAGGGCAATCAAGGCTTCAGTCTTCGGCTCCTTGTTGATCACAATAATCTCATCAGAATTGTCAGGCACCGAATACTGCATCGACATCGACAGCGGCGGCGGCGGGTTTCCGATGACGACTTTCGACAAAGGAGCCGAAACGGGGACTGCCGCAGCGGAAGACGAAAAACCGTTGTTGTTGTTGTTGTTAGAATTGGAAGCGTCATTGGGGTCGAGAGGGATGCGAAACGACGCCGGGTTGCGTTGGGACCTGCCGCGCCTCCTCTTCTTGGGGACGGTGAAGGAAAGATAGTTCTGCAAGTTAGGGTTAGGGTTTTCAGCCCAGTTTGGGAAGGAATCGGAGTTGGGATCCAAGAAAACGATAGGGTTAGGGTTTTGTTGAGGAGGCAACTGGGTCTGGGATGGAGGGAAGGAAGAAAATTCGGATGGGGAATCCATCTCGCAGTGCTATAATTTTAATTTAACGTTTTTATTTTTTTTATTTTTTTTTTCTTCCTCTTACAAAGATGGACGAATTTCACAGATGATGGAAATAAAAGTGGTGTTTCATATTTGTGACCGAAATTCCAGTATGCACATGGCTCAATAGCTCATCCGTATGCCGTCACCATTGTTCAATGTCTGACGGACCAACGGCGGCTCACACACTGGAAACGCCACTGGGCACGGAGATGGATTTTTAACGAGTAAATAATCATTGGAATCGAAAGACTAGCAGAAAACTTTTAATAATATAAAATTAAATTGAATTCCATTCAAAATTGAGTTTCAGCCTTTAAAATAAATTAATAAAATTATAAAATTAAATTAAATTTTAATATTTAAAATATTTTATTAAATAAATTAAAATTTTATAATTGATATTTTTATTTTTATTAATATAATATTATATTTAAATAATAAATATATTTATTCATTAAATTATACAAAATAATTAAAAGAGTTATATTTTTTAATTAAATTTTTTTCAATTAAAATTTATTTTTTTGGAATAATAAAAAAATTCTTTTATATTCTTATAAAGTGAAAAACCGAAACCAAAGTCTACAATTAATACATCATCGACACAAAAATAAAATAAATTATCTACTAATAACTAAAAATTTAGCAAAAAATAAAATTTATACAATTTCAATATTTATTTGTCAAAATAAGAAACACAATATATAATTGAATAAACATAAGCAATATATATATATGTTGCAATATGAATGATCATTAAATATTTCTCCCGTCAAAATCATTTGAGTCATTCGCACCTTTAATAATGAACCGTGTAATTTTTTCAAGACTTAGAAAAAATTAACCTTACACATATATAAATAAAAAGCATAATCTTAGACTAAATACACAGTCGATAGAAAAAAAAAAAAACATAAACTAATAAAATATCCTCTTTTTCTCTTTCTTAGCTAATACTAGTAGTAGAGATCTCTGTTTATATTTTTTATTATATATTTATTTTTTTCTTTATTTATTTATTTTATAATGTATTATCAGCACGAAATTTAGGAAGATTCAGGTAATAAATTTTTATTATGTTAAAGTTCTCTTATCTTAAATTCAATGTTCTTGATATATCTGGAAATAACTATTTATTATGAATATTAAATGTTGAAATTCATCTTGATTCAATTATTTATATTTAAGAATTTCAAAATTACTAAATGTGTCAAGTTTTATAATAATAATAAACTTTTTAGTATATGATACTATATACAGTGTCTCTTAAAAAAAATGTTCAATCAGGAATATAATATTATTTTGCATATATTTTTACTCATTTTATTATTATTATTATTATTATTATTATTATTATTATTATTATTATTTGTTTTTGAAAAAAATGGCAACAACATATAATGAAGATATTTGCCTTATGCATAGTGCAAATTCGCATGTTATTTTCAAAAGTAATATATATTTTACTCATCATGTACTAAAAGAATAATATGTTAATACCATTATTGGTTCAAGCAATGTGATAGAAGACTTTAGAAGAGCTATAATTTTGTTTTCAAGAGAAACAAAATTCATAATAAATAAGCACTATTGTCTACTAGATCTCTAAAAAACTTGTTGAGTTTTAAAAACATTCGCCGAAATGGATATCATATTGAAACAATGAATGAGAAAAATCATGAATAATTATATATCACAACTCATGATTTAAATAAAAAGATTATATTAGAAAGTTACTCTCACTATCATTTGGGTTATATTATACTAAAATTAGTGCAATTGAATCACATGCCATTGTAAACTAGAAGTATACTAGCCCAAATAAATTTTTATTTGACATGATCGATTGAATCATCCTGAAACAACCATGATATGGAGAATTATTAAAAATTTCCATGAACATTCACTAAAGAACCAAGAGATTTTTAAATATGGTGAATTTTGTTGTGCTGCATATTCTCAGGAAAAACTAATTTTAATGCCATCACCCATAAAGATTGGATTTGAGTCTCCTAAATTTCTAGAAAGGATTCAAGGAGATATATGTGGACCTATTCATCTACCATGTGGATCTTTTAGATATTTTATGGTCATATTAGACACATTTTTTAGATTGTCACATGTGTGCTTATTGTCTTCTCGCAACCTAACGTTTGCGAGATTACTTGCTCAAATTATTCGATTAAAAGCACAGTTCTAGAAAATTCAATCAAAACAATTTGTTTTGATAATGCTAATGAATTCACCTCTCAAACTTTCGATGCTTATTGTATGGCCAATGGTATAAGTGTTGAACATCCAGTAGTTTATGTTCAGACACAAAATAGACTAGTAGAGTCACTTATTAAACGGCTCCAATTAATTGCTAGACTCTTACTTAAGAGAACAAATCTCCCAACCTCTGTTTGAGGCATGCCATTTTATATGCTACAACACTTATTCGCTTAAAGCCAACAAGTTACCACCAATTCTCTCCTCTACAATTAGCTTTTGGCCAGCAGCCGAATATTTCTCATTTGAAAATATTTGGGTATGCAATATATATTCTAATTATCCCACCTTCTCACACCAAATTGGGATCCCAAAGAAAATTGAGAGTTTATGTGGGATATGATTTTTCCTCTATAGTGAGGTATCTTGAGATACAAATAGGAGATGTGTTTAAACCTTGATTTGCAGATTATCATTTTAATGAATCAATATTTTTAACATTAGAGGGAGAGAATAAACCACTTAAGAAAGAACTTAATTGAAATGCATCATCGTTAATGCATCTTGAGAATAACCCATGCAATATTTTGCAGTGTGTCTGGCGACCATACCTCGACATCATCATCCGGCTGAACTACATCATCACTTTGATGGGTGTGACACGGTAGGGCTGTTGCTTTCATTCGAATTTTGTCGAATTGCATCCTGCAGACCGAGTGGTTTGCTAGTACGGGTATACACAGTCCCCCTCTAGCATCACAGGCCATCCCTCTTTACCAGCATTGTTACACTCTTCAGAGAGTACGGTGCCATGATTGGATCACCAAACTCGACATATGGATTCAGCAATGGGGAAACCACCACAACAGTCGATTGTAAGATAGGAATCTGCAACCAATCGCCGACTTTATCTTGTCTACTGATTACCGTAGTTGGTACCTTAGATTATTCTGGATGTACCTGAGGTTGTCGGAGTTCATTTCATAACAACCACCCCAACAACCAACACAATCTTATGCAGTGTTTTAGCCATTTTTTTATCATCGCTCGCAACTACCTCAACCATCATAGCCAACGCCACAGCTTGCATCATGGCTAATCAAGCTATCACAGCTAGCAGTTGCATCACACCTCCCATGATGGCCAATCGTCGCATCACAGCTTGCATCACAGCCAACACCACAGCGAGCACCACATCTTGCCTCACAATGAGCATAGCCATCTAGGATTCGAGTTTGCAAACTTCTCCCCAATGTCACCATAGGAAGATACGTTTGCGGATGATGCGTTAATCCATCGTTTCCTTGCTAGTGGTGGTCCTCTTGAGGAGGATATCATTCCAGCAATGCCATCATAACAGTCATTGCAGTCACACCAGGTATCGAAGGACGGTTTGGCTCGTCGAAGCCATCGTACACCTACACTCAATAGTCGAGCGAGTGGTTTCATCGATCCACACCTTGAAATTGATCGAGGTCATCTGAATGTGCCAACAGAGGCTCCGAGCGGTCTTGACTTGAATTTGCCGACACAGGAGGTTGTTGACGAGTATATCCTTGGTCCTTCTGCTTCGACAGAAGCAGGTGGGTTAGGTCCAATAGAGGGACAGGCAGTTGGTCATCAGTACAACCTACGGACAGATATCCGTCTACCGAACAGGTTCACTCCATTGAGTGTGAACAAGATAGCGAACAAGGGGATGAGACTTTTTAAGAAGAAGCCGTGAGTTGATTAGTCGAACTTAGTCTATTTACCCTTTGTATTAGTATCACTCATTTTCAGTTTAGTCGAACTTACTTTATTTAATCTTTGTATTAGTTGTATGCGTCTTTAGATGAGTCAAACTCAATATTATTTAATCTTTGTATTATTTGCACTCATCTTCAGTTTAGTCAAACTTACTTTATTTAATCTTTGTATTAGTTATATGTGTCTTCAATTGAGTCGAACTCATTATTATTTAATCTTTGTATTAGTTATAATTAATCTTCAGTCGAGTTGAATTTAGTTGATTTAATCTACAAAATCATGAGCTTCAAAATCAAAAATCAAATCCATCAACTTAAAAATACATAAAATTAAAAATTCTGAATCCAACTACAACGATCAATGAACCTCTACAATTGAAAATAACCATATGAACCACCACTGCCATCAATCCCACTCGATCCAGCACATTGCGAACATCTACTACGACTATGACCTTGTCTCCTGCAAAGACAGCATACCCGGGGACCACACATTTCCCATGAATCCATTTCATTCAGATAGTGAGTCGATTTGGGACGACCTTTTGATGTTCGTCTCAAGGCAGGATTCGCGATCATCATCGATCCCAGGTAATCAGACCATATCTCTGTGTCGCCCAACAGGACAAATTCAATTCTGTAGACCTTGTGAATTTTTGACATCTTGTATATATCACCGACATACATCTGCCAATCAAGGCACTGGTTAGCACAACACGCAATAACATGGTGACATGGAAGTCGCTCCACCTAAAAATGCCCATAGTCGCATCTCCGTCGCACAAGATCAACTACTAACACTCTTCTGCTTGGCATTTTGCGCACCTTAAACACCTCATTTCTTCTGTCAAATCGGTGCACGACTATGTTTCTTGCACACTGCATATTTGTTTCTATCCGCTGAGTAACAAACTCAGAGTAAGTAAATCCATCACGTTTGCGCTGGTAAGCCTCAGTACTCTTCCACGTAAATAGATCATACAATCGATAATATGTTACTCAGACGAGCGCCAAGACAGACAGATGTCAGGCACTCTTCAACACTGAATTAATGCACACGATAAGGTTTGTCATCATGTGACCCCATGATGTCCCTCCTCAAATACTAATAACCACCGAGGTAGTTCGATGTTGTCGCACCAACGGGTATATGCCTCTCTTCATTCTTGCAACTTTTTGTAGTTGACGTTGTATTCGTCCATCGTCCTTGAATACCCAATGTTGACCACACTTTTACAAATACGGGACCTTGAATTCCTTTAAGAAGTTGCTACTAATGTGCCGAATATAAAACATCCACCATGCTCTCAAAGGTTTTCAATCACCTCCGCTACGATTTATTGCTGCCCGGATTGACTCATGACGATTGGAGATTATACTGACGACGTTTGTTCTTACAACATGCCTTCGTAAATTACTAAGAAAAAAGTGTCACGTATCAGCGGTTTTACCCTCTATGATGGCAAAAGAAATCGGCACAATGTTTTTATTCCCATCTTGCGCAAGTACAACAAAAAAGGCAACCTTTATATTTTTTGTATAGGTGGGTGCCGTCAACTTGAACCAGCGACTTGCATTATTTGAAGGCTCTTATACATGGATTGAAACTCTAGAATACCCGATGAAATATCCTAACACCTGTCACATCTTCACTCCCATTATATAGGGGTCATGTTTCTATTTGGACTTATGAACCAAGCATCTTCTGAACTATTGCGGAGAACCACAAAGGCAAAACTTGGTAAGATTCTTCCCATCTACTGAAAACTTTGGCTATTGACTTTTGCTTTGCCAACTAAGCCTTTTGGTAACTAATAATGTAGTTAAATCTTGCCTAAACTTTCGCAATTCTAGATTTTACCTTTATGGATGGATTGGATTCAACCAATGGTTTCATAGCCTCAGCAATTGTGTTCAAGTCCAACTTGGAGTGATCCTGTAAGATCGTTCCCATGGAACATGTATGCCTCCCATTATACCCCTAAATCTTCCAACAAACTTTCTTCTGTATCAAGCTGGCTCGAATAAGCTAATCGCATACATTCCCATAATTCTTGCATTTTGCATAGAACGTCTATGACTCGGATTCATAAACAACATAATCGACTCCTCTAGAGATAGTGTAACTCCAAATTGCCGCAATGACTGATTTTCTAGAACCGTATTTCATTTCGATCCTAAACTCTCCATCCTCAAGATCAGCAACACCTATAAAAAGAATAAATTGTCGCTCATCGATCCGTCAAAACAAAATTAAGGAAACATACTTATGTTCGCATAGAAGGTAATTTCAGTGCATGCATCGCGTACCTATGTTTGCATATTCAGGAAATTTCGGTGCATGCATCGCGTAAAGATCCAAGCTACGCATAGAAGGTGGAACGTCCATCGGTTGACTAACTGCGGGTGGAACCACTAAAGTTTTTGCGACTGCCTCACCTCCCCATCGCCGTCCTTGTCCTCATCACCAGCTTCGTACGTAGCTTCGAATTCCTCGTCACTATCATTGTTCATTCCTTTGTACGCTTCAGTTCAATCATCTTGCACATCTGGGTCATGTTGAACCTCATCCACAGTTATATGCTTAAACTCAACATACAACTCAATCCTTGGATGTTGCACCTGAGTTTGTTGGTGAATATGAAACATCCGTTGAATACTAGTTTCATCAACGATTGGCATAACCTTAAACTGTATCAAGCCGCCAAATACGACAACAGGACTCTGGTAGAAAATGTTGCTCACCTTCTTTAAAATATCATTTTCTATGCTCTGACAAAACCCATACTGTAGTTCCACAAACGTTATAGTACACAGAACCACAAACAAAAATGTACTCACAAGCAAAACTCTCGCCCTCATATGTATTTCGTATAACTTCACTATTGTAGTAAATCACTATATTTGTAGTGCCCTGCATGACACCAACAGTAGAAGAAAATACCTCTCTCATAATACAGTAAAATAGTAACGAATTTCGGTTTTTATAGGTAGAGGACTCACCTCGCAGTGTTGCAAATCTATCCAATTAGCGTTTACCACTTGTCTAACATGCATAAGAATTTGAGTTAACAATTTTTTTAAAATTTGAAGTGAAGTTTGTTTGGGATTAGACGAGCTCTGTAACGGATTGCGACAAACTTGCTTTAAATAAAAAAATCGTATTTAAAAAAAACTAAAGTTGAAAAAATAGAATTTTAAAAAATAATTATTTTTTTATTTTATTTTAGAAAAAATCGGAGGTAATTATTCTAAAATTTTTTTTGAAAATATAGTAGTTTACGTCATTCAAAACTTATTGTTTCCCTTTTCAATGGCAACAGACAGAAACAAAAGTTACACAACCCACCCCTCTCTTCTCCCATTCCCAAATAGACACACACTCCCACTCTTTCACCATGCCGCACCGCTCCACTTCCCAACAACAACAACTCAACTTGCTTGCACCACCACTACCACTACCACCGCAACCCCATCCCACTTCTCACCACCCAACGCCGAACCCAGATCTCACTCTTCCTTATTATAAGCCTTCTTTCATTCTCAAGCACTTGTCGAGCATAGCCATAGCCCACAAACCACCTTCCCCTCACAAGCACTCTCTTCCACCGACACCGCCACCGCCACCGCCACCATCGCCACCTCACTTGAAGTCCAAGGCCTTGCCATCCTCTTCCATATGTGATTTCTCCAAGGACAGCATTGCTGTCATGAGGCCACCAAGGAATGAGAAAGAGAGGAACATGCCTTCAAAGAGAGCACCCTCCAAAGAGAAGCTCAAGAAACGCCAGGGAGAACAGGAAAGGAGGAAGCTTGATGACAGTAATGGAGGGGTTCAGTTTGAGGATGTTAAGGTAGTTGAGAGGCACTCTGTTTCACTGGCTCCTCCTCCTCCTTCTAACAATGGTTGTGGTGGTGGGAGGAGGAGATCCTTCTGTGGTGGATCATCGAAGGTGGATTTGGGTGATGTGTTTGCAGTGAATGGGGTAAAAGTTGTTTCAGCGGATATGCCGCCTTTTATGCAGATCCATGCTGTGGATTCTGCCAGAAAAGCTTTTGATAGCATGGAAAAGTTCACATCTAAGACCCTTGCCTGCACCCTCAAGAAGGTTAGATTACACTACCACTTCTTCTTGCATTATTATTATTATTATGGTACTTTAAACTTCTTGGATTTTCATTTTTTTTTTATTATTACTATTATTATTTTGGGTTGAGTCTATCTGTTCGTATTTTTAGCATGAAAAAATACTTTATTGATTGAAAGAATATTTTTTCTTTACTATAATTATGCTTAACAAATATCTCAAGAAGTTTTTTTCTTAAAAAAAGGAATATATCAAAATTTTAATTTTTGAGCAATAATATTGGATCAGCACATTTATTTTTCTGGCCTGCAATTAGCGAGTATATTAGCTATGTAATGCTGAAACGCAGAGATAAAAGTGTTTGATTATTAACTAAAAATGCTTACTAATATAAATTAAAATTATTATCCTTTGATTTTTTTTTAAATATTATTCTTCAATTAAAAGTTAAGATTAAATAATATTTTGTAACTTTAAGCAAATATCTAATTTTAATTAATGTCTTTATAATATTATTATTTAGTAAATTTCAAAAAAGAAGTCAAGAGAAATAACTCAAAAAAGGTGTAAAGCTCACTTGCTTGTCCCTCTTACTACGAATTGAAAAACTGAGTTATGGCACCTGTTCTTGCGGTTGTTAAGTTCAAGACCTGGGACTTCGGCTTTCAATTTCCATCCCCTCCCCTGTGTGTGCAACTATGCAAGTTTAAACGTTAAGTGTCTGTTTCTTGTGATTGATTGGTAGATGGATTTGTTTGGTGGTTTTATTTTCGTCTTTTTTCCTTTTCCAGGATTTTGATGGGGTTTATGGACCGGCATGGCACTGCATTGTGGGGACTAATTTTGGGTCTTTTGTGACGCATTCAGTTGGAGGATTTCTTTATTTCTCTATGGATCAGAAGTTTTACATCCTCTTGTTTAAGACTACTGTACAAAAAACTGGTTGAAGGCAGTGAGTGTGACTTTTGTAACAATAACAACAAATGTTATAGAATATTAATTAATTAATCTTAGAAATTACTAGTATTTAACTACTTGTAGCTTCACAATCCGTTGTACATTATTACACCGAATCTTAATAATGTTTGAGAAAAAAAAAAGGACCAAAACAATTAAATTTGTCTTATTTAATTATAATTAATAAATATTAAATAAAGTAAGTGAGTTATTTTTTTTTTTCTCTATCATTACTACTAAACATTGGATCATCAACAATCATATATTTCCTTACTAATTAAGTAGTAATTATTATCTCCCAGGACTTCTATAAAGTGGACCTCAAGGCATTAAGGCATTGTGAACAATGGAGTTAATAAAAAAGAAGGGTTTTAGCTAAGGAGAATACTTACACGATGACATCTTTATATAAAGATAATATTGTAAATTTAAGTTAAACACTAAAGTAGTTCATGAGATTTACAAAATGCATCGATTTAGTCTCTGACTTTCTAATTGCACTATTTATGTCCTCGATTTTGGAAAGAATGCACCTAGTCAGTCCTTTTTCCGTCGAAACTCTTTTCCGGTGACAATGATGTGGCAATTTTTTAGCCATGCTGGAGCAACTAACAGTTACATGACGTGGCCATCGAAAGTTTGTAACCCAATGTGGTCCCTGAGTCCTTTTTTAACCCTAACTGATGATGGAGTAGCGTACGATTCCTCCTCCATGTTCGTTTCATTCGTCGTTGCTGTGCTGGGTTTAACCATGGTTGGACGTGCAAATGAGGGAGACGGGAGTTCTATTCGATCGACGACAAGGACGCCTAGTCGCAGCAGAGCCTCACGAGTGCCAGAGAGCTGTGGGTGTGGGAAATGCCCTGTGCTCCGATGGTCTGGAACGGATACCCACCCAGACAAGCCGTTCTTCGGATGTTCGAATTACAATGTGAATTTGAGTCTAAGAGATGTTGTTTCTGTTTTTTAATGTTCAACTTCTGAATCCCTAAATTTACTGCTCACAGTGTAGTAGAAAACGGTGGTATGGATTTTTTCGATGGGCAGATGTTGTAGAAGATGATAATGGCAATTTTGAAGAAGCTGCAGCATATAACAATGAAGAAATGAGCGTGAGTCTTGCATTGAGGATTGGCAATTTGGAGGCTGAATTAAGGAGGCAGAAATATGTAATATAAATGTTAGGATTGTTTTTTTTTTCCTGTTAGTTGTTGTACTAGTTGTGATTGTAAAAATGTAACAAGTGTGTATTGTTTATGAATGAATGGGCAATCTTTGGATTATTGGTGTGGTCCGAGTAAATAGTTTACAAAGATAATAACGAAATTGAATAAATAGAACAGAACAAGTAAATTGATAAGACCATATTTTGATTATAACTAAGATATTGTCAAACACTGTCAATGGAGTAGCACCTGATAAACACCATAATACAGCACCAAAAAGGAATACAATAAGAGCTCCAAGTTTAACGGTTTATAACTACCAAAAGTAAAAGTTAACCATTACAGTCTGGTTATGTGATACTCCTAAATGAAAATAACAAAAATAAGGAAACAACTAGTGCCCAAATTCCATATGTAATCAATAAGACTTCAGCAGCCACAGCATCCAATTACTTAGTGTTTTTCTTTCTTGGTGGTTTGAACCCTGGAGTTGGAACAAACTTCAAAAAGTTTGCCAACCTAGAAGACGTTGCTGCACTTGCTCCTTGCATGGGATTGATAAACCCCATTTGTAGGGTTTATCTTGTATTGATTTTTGGGAATTTTATCACCTTTTACCCACATTTATTCAATGAAATAGCATGGTTTTGTATATTCTCCTTTGATTATGCTTAAGAGTGAAAACATGCTTTTTAGGTCTTGAAATAGATAAATTTAATTCACCTTGATTCCATTAGATGCCTTGATATGTTTGTTAAGTGATTTAAGGTTTAGGAGGCAAAGATTGGATCAAGGGAATGAAGAAAGAAAGCATGAAAAGTTGGAGAACTCATAAAGAAATGAAAGAACCAGAAAGCTGTCAAGCCGACCTCTTTGCACTTAAATGACCATAACTTGAGCTACAGAGGTCCAAATGATGCAGTTCCAGTTGGGTTGGAAAGCTAACATCCGGGGCTTCGAAACGATATAAGATTTTCTATAGTTGCTATACGTATAAGGACGCGTACGCGCACGCACCGTTGGTGCACGTGATCACTTCATGCAAACTCGTGGCTAGCGAATTTACAAGCCTTGTGGGCCCAATCCAACTCATTTCTAATGCTATTTAAGCCAAAGATTGAAGAGAGATGAGGAAGTTAGTTACCATTAGTCATAGTTTAGTAGTTAGAGTTAGTTTCTAGAGAGAGAAACTCTCACTTCTCTCTAGGATTAGGATTAGGATTAGTTCTTAGATCTATGTTTTAATCTTTGCTTTCTTCTACTTCTACCTTTCAATTCTTTGTTGTTACATTCATCTTCCTCTATTCTTTTGTTGTAATTTCCTTTATGTTGTTCTTATACTTTGTTGTAGATCTACTTTTGTTCCTTCCTTTCTCTTTTAATTCAATTCAAGGTAAATCATAATAATTGTGTTCCTTTTGCTTTGTTAGTTGTTAATTCTTTGCAATAATTGTTGTTAAATTTTGTTCTTGTTGTTGATTTACTATGCTTTTCTTTTGTACCTTCCAAGTGTTTGATGAAATGCTTGGTTGGATTTTAGAGTAGAATTTTATGTTCTTGGCTTGGAAAGGTAACTTAGGAACTCTTGAGTTACTAATGTCCAAGTAATTGATGATTGGGATCCATTGACCCTAGTTCTCACTAATTGAATTAGTGGAGAGTTAGGACTTATGGACTAGGATTGATATAGCTCATTTGACTTTCCTTTACTACTAGTTAGAGGATGATTTAATGAGATTAATTCTTGCCAATTCTCATATTGTGGTTAGTGATTAGGATAGAGATCCTTGACCACCAACCCTTGCCAAGACCTTTTTAGGCCTTAGTTTACTTTCTTGCCATTTATCTTTCATGCTTCTTATCAAAAACCCCAAAAATAATTCACAACCAATAACAAGACACTTTATTGTAAATCCTAGGGAGAACGACCCGAGGTTTAAATACTTCGGTTTATAGATTTTAGGGGTTTGTACTTGTGACAAACAAATTTTTGCATGAAAGGATTATTGTTGGTTTAGAGACTGTACTTCAACGAGATTTCATTTGTGAAATTCTAAACCATCAAAAATCCAATCATCAGGGATCAATAGAAGCAGTTACGGTGGTGGTGAGTTCCTCCTTTTGGTTGGTAATTTATCTGGCCTTGTTGTTGTTGGTGGTGGTGGTGGGGCCCGAGAAAAGTTAGGAAACTAGTGTGAAAAAGAAGCAATAAAAAAATGTTAGAAAATATTATATACCATACATGTACTTCATCTTGTGTTCCATCATAATTTGGTTTGGATAAGTCAATCTCGGTAGCAGCCACTGGTGGTGGAAGGTTGTCTGTAACCTCCACTTGAGCATGATTCTGGACACTACACTAGGAGGAGCTTCATCTACTTGTGGTGCCACATTGGTGGTGTTCATAGCTTCATCTGCAGGTGTACTCTCAGCTGGGATAGTTTTGGACCTGGCTGCCGCCACAGCAGCTATTGCAGCAGCAAGCTCATCGGCTCTTTTTTCTTTACATCCCCTCTTGGTGTGGCCCTTTATTCCACAGTATGTGCATGTGAACGGCTTCAGCTGTCTCTTTAGAGTAACGGTTCCCTTAGGTTTCTTGTTTCCACTAGTACCCTCATCAGCATCCTTTCGTCTTTTGGTTGTCAGTTTTCTAGGTTTATGTTTAATGTTAAGAGCTTGGGGCTGATTGTAGACTAATTTTTTCCATAGGGATTGGCCTGGGAGAGGATTGATGTGATGTTCATATGTCTTCCTGTATGAGTCCATGGTGACCAAGGGATGACAGAAGTCCTCTAGTCTCTTGTTCACCCGTGCAAGAGCAGCACAAGCATGAACACAAAGAATGTCTATAGTGAATAAACCAAGAAATGATCAACTCTACACCAGCCAATATAATCAATGAAGTAAAGCGATTTATAATGAAGAAGAGAATAAAGTTGGTGCA